>NC_056503.1:31739317-31751817 GCF_014905685.2 Nematolebias whitei | reverse complement strand
AGAGTACCTGCAGAAAACCCACACATGCACAGAGAGAACATGTAAATGTTGGTTACGTACTGTAACCCCAGATTCTATGAGTATAGGCTTCGCCCTTTAAGGCCGTCGTTTAGTGGGTTTCATCCCGTGATGCTTCGCATGACGGGATGAAACCCACTCAGCGACAGCCTTAAAGGGCGTAGCCTATACGAAATAGAACTCCACCCAGAGAGGTCCTTCACAACCGTTAAATAATGTATACAGTATAATTAAAACGCTCTTTTTCATTGTTTAAGTTTTACAAATTTCCTAAAACAATATACATAAAATCATCTCCAAGTACAGTTCAGTGCTGTCCAGTTTTAAAATACAAACGCTAAACGTTTCATGAATGAATTTCCACACAGACCCCCCCCCAATAATCTAGATGGGTTTTTGATTTAATAACAAAAATAATAATTTTTTATTTAAAAAAAAAATACACAGGACTCTCAAGGAAATCTATCATACAGCAGAAAAAACAGGGTAACAAAAATAGTTGTTTTTTTTAAAGACAATAAAAGCAAACATTAAAATAAAAAGTACACCTGGCTAAATTTAAAAGGATAGTCTAATCTGAGAGGGATGTGTTTTCAGACCAGTTTTTAACCCAGAGAGAGGTTATGTTTTGTAGGTCAGAAGGTAGTGAGTTTCAGAGTTGAGAAGCAGAGCAGCTGAAGGCCCTGCTCCCCATGAGCTGGGCAGAAGGTACAAAGAGGTGGAGCGAGGAGGCAGATCTGAGGGAGCGGGAGGGGATGGAGATCTGCAGAAGGTCAGACAAATATGGAGGATTGTGGGCGGCTTTGAAAGTGTAAAGAGGAATTTTGAAGATGGAGCAAAATTTAACATTGAAGTCGCTGCAGGATGGGAGCGATGTGATTATAGGAGGTGTGGGTGATGACACGAGCAGCTGAGCTCTGAACCATCTGTAACTTATGAAGGGATTTATTGGGGAGGCCAAAAAGAAGAGTTATAATAATCAATTTGAGGCATCACAAGACTGGACAAGGATGGCAGTGGAAGCAGGGCAGAGAGAAGGATGGAGAGAGTCAATGTTATGAAGGTGGAAATAAATAAGCTGATTGAGTGGCATTATTGATGTGGGGCATGAAGCAAAGTGAGCTGTTGAGGCTGATGCCCAGACTCTTGACCTGAGGGGGTGGGGGAAGCGAAAACATTCAGATTTGGAAAGAGTGTTTTTTGGTACAGACTAGGATGAGTTCTGTTTTATCGCTGTTTAGTTGAAGAAAATTGTAGGAAAACCAGTGATTGAGCTCACTGAGACGAGCAGTGAGGATGGAGGGCGGGAGTGTAGAGTTAGGTCCAGTAGACAAGTAGAGCTAGGTGTCATCCGCATAACGGTGAAAATGGGTAGCAAATTTGCGGAAAATATGACCTAAGAAGATACCGTAAGTAATGAAGAGGAAGAGCTCAAGGACAGAACCTTGGGGCACACCAGTAGAGATGGTGAAAGATTGAAGCTAATAAACTGAGCAGACATTGTCTGAATGGACAGTTTTTCTTTTTCTATTTATAGAGGAATAAATAGTTAAGTTTGACCACAGCTGAAAAAACTGCTAAGAAATTTGTAGAAAATTACAGCAAACACATAAAAAAATCATTTGTCATAAAAAAAAATTTTTTAAACATATATTTTTAAATGCGCATATTTTAAAACATGTTTTGATATTTCTTTGTATTGTGCCATTAGAAACCTGGTGTGTTTTGAGTTGTATTTGTAACTTTACACCTGTTTGTTCCTCTGTTCTGTAGTTTAACAAGAAACCTCCTTTTCCACACGTGGATCAAATAAACTTGAAACATTTTAAACTACCTCCTTCCTGTCTGAGTTGTTGTTCCAAAACTCTTAGCAACTTTTAAAGCAGTCTTTCTGCACAGTGACTGTAAGGCATCTTTAGTTCTGTTACTCTGGATTAGAGTGACCCTCTGATCTGGTTACAGGATATAATCCTGACATAATGGAGATTTAATTAGTGCAAACAGACATATTTGACCTGCTCAGAGTATATGAAGAGTGGGTGGGCTGTGTGTCTCCCAGGAGGAGTGAGGAGACCTCCTCTCCTGCTCACATGACTGCGATTACAGCAGAGGAGGAGCGAGGAGGAGCACCATGAAGTTCAGTTTTGGTTTCACAGCATCCTGGAGTAAAAGCAAACCCTGGAGACCAGCTTTCCTCTGATTGTTGGCTGTGGGTCATCTTTAGGGTAATTACATTTCCTTTATTTATTTTTGTGCAGCTTTCATTAACCATCTTCTTTTATCCCAATGTGGTTAAATTGTGACTTTGAAAAATCAACCTTGGGTAAAGTTCTATGACATGTTTATTATGTTCCTATGTGAATAAAATGTAATTTAAAGTTTATGAGATTTGCAAATCATTGCATTCTGTTTTCATTTACACAACTGTTGAATCTGCCCCAGCTGTGGGTTTAAAATCTAAATTCACTCCATGTGTTTGCAGTTGTGGGTATGAGGGTGCACTGGTGCATGCTGGGAGTGACCGTGCTGCTGCTGTTGTGTGAGATCATCGTCAGTCAGCTGTGCAAGTCCCTCATCACCATGATAGATGGCTTCCACACTATCTTCATCGTCATTCACTTGACTCTTCTCCACCCTCAGACCGGGAACATCATCAAACCCGTCACATTCTCCTCTCTGGGAGCTGCTTCACCTTCACCTCAGCCCAACCTGGAGGCGCCTACATGTACCTCGCACACACTCTCCTCCCCAGCAGCCTCCCCTGCAGCTCCACGCTGTGGTCTGTCCTTGCCTAGCAGCAGGATCCCAGCTGTGGGTGTTTTCATTTCTGCACTCCTCCTGACTTCTCTGTGCATCTCCTACTTCTTGGAAATCATCGGCCATATGCTGGAGCCCCACCCGGTACAGCTGCCCCTGCTGCCCGTGGTGGTCGCAGCAGTCAGTCTGCTCTGTAAGATGCTGCTGTTTGTGCTGAACTGGGA
The DNA here is from genome assembly GCF_014905685.2 of Nematolebias whitei. Lineage (NCBI taxonomy): Eukaryota > Metazoa > Chordata > Actinopteri > Cyprinodontiformes > Rivulidae > Nematolebias > Nematolebias whitei. Next base: position 31,748,818 of record NC_056503.1, on the reverse strand, counting down.
TCAGCTGCAGGATGGGAGAACAGAGAGCTGTGACCAGTTAAAACCCAAAGGTACACACACAGTGGAAGTTTGGGAAACAAAACAACCGCATTCTGCACGTTGTACACCCCTTGCAACGGCTCGGACAAGCAAGGACTTTATATAACCTTTGACCTTGATTTGACCTTAGAGCTGGGTGATGAAAACAATCATGCAGCATGCTGTTTAGTGGTGGTAGAAATTTGCATCAAGTTTTGTTAAATTATCTTGAGCGGCTCAGAAGTTATGGTCGAGAACACCAAAGACCTTGTTTTAACGTTGACCTTGATTTGTGAGCTTGAACATGCATGATGAAAAGTGAAATTCAGCCTAGTGATGATGCACGTGTGTATAAAGTTTTGTTAAATTATTTTGAGCAGATCAGAAGTTATGGGTGGGAACAGCTAAGACCTTGTTTAAACTTTGACCTTGATTTGTGACCTTGAATCTGCGGTGATGAAAAGTGACACTCCGCCTATTGATGATGCACGTGTGTATAAAGTTTCATTAAATTATCTTGAGCTGAAGTTATGGGCGGGAACAGCAAAGACCTTGTTTTAACTTTGACCTTGATTTGTGACCTTGACCTTGAAGCTGGGATGATGAAAAGTGACACTCCACCTGGTGATGATGCACGTGTGTATAAAGTTATCTTGAAGCTGAAGTTATGGACAGGCAAGAGAAAGTTTGCGGACGTTACAATACATGATGACGAGTGTATAAAACGAACTACTTGACATTAAAAAACATGAAAAACTGGATTTAATTGTGTTATTTTACAGATACCGAGGTCAAATTTGGTGTGGTAGTAGCTGAGACTGATCCCCAACACACTGTTTGAGCACTAACGTATCGCACAAAAAAAATTAATTCACAACACCAATTCCAAAAGCTACTAATTGCGAGTGAATCTTATTTGTTAGCAAAATATTTCAGAACCCCCTGGCAGAATTTAATGAAACTTTCAGGAAATAACCACTGGATGTACTTCTACAACTGATTAAGTTTTGGTGCTAATCCAATTCATAAAGTCTGCCACAACCAATTGTCTTTACCCAACACACAAATGACCTTAACTCAGTCTTTTTTTACAGATATTGAGCTAAACTTTGTTGTGGTAGTAGCTGAGAGTCATTAACAACACATATTCTGAGTGCTAACACATCTGGTAAGATCTTGCGTGAGATCTTAGATAATGATATTCTTCAGGTTTGACCAAAATGGCTGCGACTCCATTGTTTGTCAACATAAGTTGACTTTAGAGCAGCGTCATTATGAAGTTTAAGTTTATGACCCTTGAACTTTCAGAGTGAGCGAGCCGGTTTGGACGATTGTGTTTCTGCTCAGTGTGTATTCAGCTGTTGTACAAGGATCTGCCTGTTCCAGGTTTTCATTCCTCTGTTCATCTCCAACAGTTTGGGTCGGAGAGGAGTCTGAAGGCCGGGAGCACACCGTCCAATCAAAGGTTGGATCTGCGGAACGCCGTTCTCTCCACGGCGGGGCGCTCGTCTTCTGTAATCCAGGAGCTCCCAGCACGCCCACCACTGCCTGCAAAAACCAGCAAAAACAATCAGAAATCAGAGAAACGCAGAGCCGTGCTGCAGATTTAAATTCTGAGAGTCGCAACCCCGCAGGTAATAGTTTATCGGCATATTTCAAAACGTTGAGTGTTTTAAACCCCTGGATTTGGTGTTTGTCTCTTTGTTTTTTCAGATAGTCAGAATGCCTCCTCCTCCTCAGTCTGCCCCCTGTCCTTCATTTTTGTCATTCAGGGACTTTTCACGTCTCTTCTGGCTCTGATCAACAGTCTGCTGATACTAATCATCGTCCCACAGCTCCAGCACGGCTCTGGGCTTCACAGGGTCCTGGTTTACCTGGATCCTGGCTTCTCCCTGCTGGCTGTGACTGTACTGGTCGCCACAACCGCACCGCAGGTCGTAACTTATGTTATTGTTACATTTACCAGTTTCACTTTTTATTGTCCTCCATCACAAAGCAACCCGGGACTTGGAATGGTAACTTGAAAAAGAAGTGTGGTACCAGCATCCATTTTAGTATGTGGCTCCATCTAGGCTCTCAAAAACTGGGTTGCCACGTCAAAATCCAAGATGGCCACCAATAATGTATACCAGCCAATCCCAGTCATTTGAGGAAACTATACAGTAGCACTTAAAAGTTATAGTTTGCTCATGTGATTGGGGTGGGTGGTGGGGTGTCCGCAGATTCATCTATGGTGGTCAAGGCCACCTTTGGCCACCCCCTGGCTCTGCCGTTGCACCTGGTGTTGGCTAAAATTGCTCCTTCTTTCACGGGGATCTGTCACTCTGCAAAGCCTCACTTGAATATCCTGCAACAAGAACATTAAGGTTTAATCCCTGTTCTATTCTAATCCAGAAAAACACTAATCTCAAAAACTACAAACATTCACTGTTCAAATCCCTCAGCGACGGAGTGGGGGGAGCATTGGTGTACCGCTCGTGTTATCTTTGTTTGTTGAGCGTTTTGGTCCCTCCTTGCAGGCGTACAGGTACGGACTGCTGCTGCTTCAGGCCTCACCGCCTCACGTGCCTGTGTCCGACCTCAAACGGAGGATTGCCAGCGTGCCTGGAGTCCAGGATGTGCACGAGCTCCACATCTGGCAGTTAACCGAGTCCCTGACCATGGCCTCTGTCCATGTGCACTGCTGCCCCGGGTTCCCAGCACGCAGGTGAGATTCACTTGGACAGCAAAGGGATCAGACCTGGTTTGTGTTGGGCCTGGGAGTTTTTTGTTTGTTTGTTTGTTTGTTTGTTTTTTCAGAGTAAATGACTTGTTTTAGTTTTACTCAAACTTTTCAGCTCCGGAGACAAAAACCAGGAGTGTCAGAGACCTGACCTGTCACTGGTTCCAGTACACAACGCAGCTGCTGCATCATCACGATGAAACAAACATGAAACCCTTTTCATTCTTTCTGACAGCTGTTTTTAATCTTTTGTAATAATTATAGTTAAAGTAGTCCAACAACAAGTATTTTAAAACTTAGTTTTATGACCCTCAGAAGAATCCTGGCCTCAGATTTTTGGACTGCTGACCTTTTGTGACCTTTTGACTCTGAATCTTTTATCTTTGCTGCCTCCTGTTGAAGAGCAGTAATGTTTAGCCTGTGTGCATGGATTAGCAGAATATCTCATGAACCATTGGACTAATTTTAATTAAACTCCCACTAAGTCATCACATGATGAACATCACCTGATTATAATTCAAGATGGCCACCGCAGCTAACTGACATTAAAATACTGAAATGGCTATAATTCAGTCGATTACACGGATATTGAGCTAAAATTTGATGTGGTAGTAACTGAGAGTCATTCACAACACAACAGCTGTTTGCACAAGACCTTAACCTGACAAGACCTGTTGGTTTTAACTCTGTCTGTTAGCAAAATATCTCTTGAATGGATTTGAATCCAACTCTCAGGAAGTGGTCGTTTTTTATATGTTTTTATCTTGATTTAATTCAATACTTTGAGTTTACATGTTCAAGAGCTGGAGCATTTTTATTTTATTTTTTTTACATAATCCGGAAACATCTTTTAATTTATTATCAAATAATCCAAAAGTTCAGCATATTTTAAATACTGCGTAGAATTTTAGATCATCTTCAACAAAAATAGTGATCGTGTTGCTTTCAGTCTGATTTTAGGCTTAAACATTCAAACCTAGGAAAAAGTAAAAAGTTTCTTACGTTGCATGTTTTCATGCTTTGAGTCGACAGTTTGGTTATACAACTTCAAACGTTTTTAAAGAAATGTTTCAGGATGTGTTCATCAGCGCAAATGCCTCATGGCTGAACAGGACGATCCTCTTTTTGAGCTCGTTAATCAGACGACAGCTCCGCGTTGTGGAACGTCACTGAAGGTCATGTGGAGGTGATCAGAGGTCATATGTGACGGATACTTAACGACGTCTCATCTGTCCAGGTGTGCTGAGCTGATGTCGGGGGTCACTAAAGTGTTGCAGAGCGTGGGGGTGAGCTGCTGCACGGTTCAGCCCGAGCTGACCTCGCTCCTCGGGGGTGCACCCTCCTCCCCTCCTCTCCCAGTCTGCGGCCTCTCCTGTGGGGAGTCCTGCGCTGCCAGAATGTGCTGCTCTCTGCTGGAGGAGGAGACCAGGACGTGCATGAGACCGGCTGCTGGGGACACAACAGACACTCTGGTCATCCAGAACAAGTTCCAGTAAACCAGTCTGGACCCAGTTTATGGTTTGAATGGGAAAAAAAAAACTAAAAGGCCTCTCTTATTGATGCTGCCCCAAAGATTTTGACTCAACGTCGTGTGAAACTCTTTGTTCATCAAAATAAAATAATGCAAAAATAATCATAAAGTGTATTTTTTTAAATTTTAATCTCCCACATAGAGTCATTGTGATCATCTGTCATTATATAATATATAAATTGGCTGTGACGGCCATCTTGGATTTGAATGACTCCAAAAAAAAAGCAGATGTTGAGCTGTGGTGTGGTAGTAGCTGAGACTGATCCCCAACACATTTTCTGAGCATTTAACGATCACACAAAAACTTTGAAACCTTGCAATTGGCTCTTGGAGTCAAGTCTGTTCATCTGTTAGCAAAATATCTCATGAACCACAAGGCGTATTTTAATGAAACTTTCAGGAAAGAATCACTCGATGTACGTCTATAACTGATTATTTTTTTGGAGCCAACCCAATTCAAGATGGCCACTGCAGACAGCTGTCCCAACATGAAACTGGCTATAATTCCATTTGTCTTACAGATATTGTGCTAAAATGAGATGCTTGTAGCTGCGACAGTGTGACATCTGGCAATATTGCATGAGCGTTCAGATCAGTCTAAACTCTGCCATGATGTGTATTCCTTCAAGAAATGCCAACCCTTTGAATATTACAGCAAACATATCCTTTAACATAAGTAATCTGCAACCATTTTATTTCATGAAAGGAAGGTTATTGTATGAGAGTAATTTATGAAAATAATGTGCACTCACTGCCTAATAGCACGTTTTGTTCCAAACATCTACTTTGCATATAGCTTCATGTGTTTTCTTTGTGTTCATTAGTTTACAGTCTGTGGGACACGGTGTCAACGTGCTTTGTGGAAGTTTGTATGAGGAACTGAGCAAACTGAAATAAATTAACGTGTTCTTAATGCAGGCCTAGTTGGTGAATGGTTGGTAGGCTTTTAGCTTTAGCACCACCAGGGGCGATTCTAGAATCTGACCTTTAGGGGTGCCTAGCCCCCAGTTCTCCCCCAGAAGATTCTGAATAAAGTAGATGCCATTTCCTGCATTCTGGTGTAACGGGTTGTTAAACATCTACGTTTACCTACATAAGTAAACACCTGATTCAATAACTATTTTGTTTTGATTGTTTTGATTTGTTTTAAAAAATAATAATAATAAGAGAAGCTTAAATTTGTATACCTATGCCTATTTTATGACTGTCTATTGTTGTCGTTGTCATTCACAGTCGTCATCATTCTTTGTTAAGAAATCAGGTCTCTCTTGTAAATGAGTCCTCGAGGCTCAGTGGGATTAACCTGAATAAATAAAGGTTGAGTGAATGAAAAAATAACAAGGAGTAGCGCTAAGCTAGCAGCGTGCATTACAGACATGCTAGCTAAGATGCTACACACGTAGCGCTCTGCTTTACATTGCACAAACTAACAAACTCTTTGTACAAAATCAGTTTAGTAATTGATCATAACAAACAGATTAAACTTGTCCAACCAGAAGTTGCAACATATATAAAACACACAAAATAAAGCACAACTAGCTTTAAGCATTAACCTTTAATTTAACCATTAAGCATACTGTACGATGTAATTATGACAGAAAATGGAGGATTGACCTGCAGTTACCTTCGTACAGATGAACATGTGGTACTTCCTGTTTATCACTGTTGTATTCAGCTGCTCATGAGGTCGGCCGCAGGGCTTTATCATCTTTTACATTTTTCCAGACTCAGTTTAGGTTTTGGAAATGGAATAAACTGTACTCCACCCTCTAAAGCAGGATATTCAACTAATCTGCTCAGGGGCCACAGTTACTGAAAGCCAGCAGCTCAGGGGCCGCACATCCAGCAATTAAAGTCATTGTGTAAATAAACCAAGCATTTACAATGATCGGTTAGAAAGACTGAGGAAGTCTTTCGGATGAAAGAAAAAACGTTTCTACAATTTTTTAAATTTTTTTTTTTGAATATCCAGAGGACCAGATTGAATTTTTATTTTTAGATTTTTCTACCTGGATTATTGAGCATGCATCAGGATACAATGATCTGTTAGCTTTTAAATGTGTTTATTTTGTTGTATTGAATCATAAATTCAATAAACAGAACCCAAACCACGATATGCACCACCCCATTTATTTATTTTTATTTTGTTTACTTTTTTCAGGGGTGCTGAGTTAAAATTTAGGGGTGCTTGAGCAGTGGTCAGATTAGTGGTGTCACTGATCACCACAAAACACAGCAAGTAAAACAAACACACAAAACACAAATAAAACCCATAACTACAGTGATGTCCTGTTGAAGAAGGCACAACAACAGCTATAAATCTAAACATAATTAATCAAATGCAGCAGTGAATTTGTCTGTAGGTAATTTCTGTTTGTTCTTTTCACCTGTGATGACGCACGTGGCTCCACCCTTTATGCTCTCAGACAGCCAATCACATTCCGCCTTTTGAGTATGGACCGAGTCTATCGGATAAAATTGCTCTTTTTTGCGTTTATTTCACTGAATTTCGGTGTAAAACAAGAGGCAGCTTGCTCGAACCATTGGTACCTGCTAAAATCTGCCTACCTTTGAATTTCAGTAAAACCGTCAGTCAAAGTGAACAACAATTAGGTCCTATAAATAAACTCCGAGCTACGCTTGCAAAGTGCCCGGATGAGCTTCGGTGGTCCGGAGTGCGGGCTTCAAACCCGTAGCTGCTTAGCGGCAGAGTGGTTCAATTCCACCTTTCGGGCGTTCATCATCGTTCAGACGTCCACAATATTTTGTACCAGTCGCAAAATAACCATTATTTCTTTGACTCATCTCACTTCTTCCTGTGTTTTTGTTTTACAGCCGTTTCAGCCCATTTCACTCAACTTCCTGTTCGACGCTCCTTTGGAACTTCACAATAAAAGTCCCTCACGTATGGAGGAGACTATAGGATAACGTTTTTTTTTCATAGCTTTATTTTGTGTTTGTCAGGACTCTCAGGTCTTCATGTCGGGGTAATTTATCTATTTTCCAAATCAAAAGAAGACACCTTTAGTTCTGGTGCTGCTGTGAAATGAAATAATCTTCCCCTAGCTCTCAAAGAAGCCCCCACTATTAAAATATTTAACAACTTTTTTAGGAACAAATGTTGCAGTCTTTCACTTCCTCTGGATGGCATTAATTTGGCCTCCAGTTCTAATGTTAATAACTTCCGTGTTATTTCCAATCAGGACATGTCTTTTATCCCCCACATTAGAAACATTAACCGCCTTCTTCCACCTGCGTAATATTACTCAAATTAGAAACATTTTGTCTAAAAACGATTCAGAAAAACTGGTCCATGCAGTTATCACGTCTAGGCTGGACTATCGATTATATGTCCAAAAACTTCTTTAAAAAGTCTTCAGTTGATCCCAAATTTGCCACCGTACATCTCTCTCCTGTTTTAGCTTCTCTCCATTGGCTCCCTGTCAAATTCAAAATTCTACTTCTAACCTACAAAGCTCTCAACAACCTAGCTCCATCTTATAATACAGATCTTATTGTTCCATATTTTCCTAACAGACCACTTGCTCTCAGACTGCAGGTTTACTTGTGGTTCCCAGAGTTTCCAAAATCAGTATGGGAGTTAGGGTCGGATTGGGTTTCCTGACCTATCCCTTAGTTATGCTGCTATAGGCTTAGATTACTTAGAGGACAAATTGACTTCATTTCATCAAATGAATAGATACAAATCAATACTAATGAATAGTTTGCATCTGTAATTGTTTCTGTCTTAACATGTTTTTTTGTTTTGTTTTGTTTTGTTTTTGTCTGTCCTCTTATTGAGGGACCCGTTCTTCTCTGTCCATTTCTCTTCCTGTTCCTCTCAAACCCAGCCAGTCAAGGCAGACGGCCACTTGTCCTGAGCCTGGTTCTGCTGAAGGTTTCTTCCTGTTATGAAGGAGTTTTTCCTTTCCACTGTTGCCTTTGTGCTTGCTCAGGATGGGAGACTGTGACGAAATGAAGACTTAACGCAATCTGCTTTAATAATTGGCATTTATAATGTATATGAATGTTTTTGTTCAGAGATAACTTCTGTTGTGACTTGATGCTATATAAATAAACTGAACTGAATTTAAAGTGTTGAAAGTGTGATATAAGTCTTATCTTTGAGAAACAGGAGGAAATTTTCAGCAAAAAACCTGAGAAATGCATAATAATAATAATAATAATAATAATAATAATAATAATAATAATAATAATAATAATAATAATGAATTTAATTTGTAACGCACTTTTCATTAACAAAAATCTCAAAGTGCTATCATCTTCACTCAGCCAACTTTTCAGCTAATACTGCTTTTGTAATCACTTTTTTGTGCTAAAATAGAATTTCTGAGTTTCAACCTGAATTACTTTTTGATATATTTTTTAGATACTCAACTTAAACTGTAAACAAATCGTATTTTTGTGACAATTTGCTAGAAACAAAGTGCCTAAAGATGCTGTTGTCCATAGTGTTGTTATAATTTTGAATTTAGAAAACTGGAGGAAATATATAAATATATCGTAACATTTTTGCTTGAAACATTGGCAAGTGTTGTAGAGGATGTAAAAAAAAAGCGAAGTGGTAACTTTTCTACACACCAGGGTCTGTCACCAGGGGGCAGACAACTGTTTTGTTTGTTTAAAACCAACGAAGAAGAAAACGAACCAATCAGCTGTCAGGAATTTCTCCAATCAGGCTTCACGCGGAAGAAGGTTGATAATTGAGGTTGCACGATGTCCTTGTTTGAATCATTTTGGGGATAAAGTGGATTTAAAACGCATCTCGTGTTTGATAAACGTTTGTATAGTTTTTATATTTAATTTTTGGTGAGTAAATTTAAAGAAGTTCCCTTAGTGAGTCGTTAAGGCTTCGTTTCAGCCAATTTCCAGACCCCGCTATACGACTAACCAAGTGACTAGCTAAAGCTAGCTTTGTTTTAGGTACCCTTAAATAATTAGATTAGGGTGAGAATATATGGATTTTCAATATTTAAACTGTTAACCAAAAGAGGATTCAATCGTCAACATGCTGTAATTTCTACTCGGCCTTATGAAATTCTGTTTATATTGATGTTGCAGAATAGATACATTTGAAATGTCTTTTTGTAACATTTAAAAAATATATTCATACAGCTAAATGTAAAATCAGATTAGTTATTAAAAATAGTGGTAACTTGCACACGTGTGTGGGTTCGTCTAGTGGGTAGCTCTTTAAGGTCGCCGTATC
>NC_056503.1:31668436-31734317 GCF_014905685.2 Nematolebias whitei | reverse complement strand
AAGTTGTTGATTTAACTGAACTGTTAATAAAATATAAAGTATTAAACTCTGCTTTGTCTAAGCCATCTATTTTTATTTTAAAAAATAAATTAAGAAGTGGATTTCACAAAATGCAAACTTCTCAAATTCTTGATTTACATGTTATGACCATGTTTGTCCACCAGGTGGCGCCAACTTGATAAAAATCTGTAAAGTTGCCTTTTGTGTGAAAAACCAGTTTTAGAGTTAAATATTGTTTAAGATCAAGTCAAAACCATAACATGTGACATTTATCATCTACATGCATTAAATTAAATAACACCGTCTGTCTATAAAACATCTAAACGAGTCCAAGTTTCACAGTTGGTGAGATTTTTATTGTCTCAGAGTTTCAGGCCTAAATATAATACGAGTTAACAGTCCTGATTTTAAAAACTCTTGTGATTAAATTGCACGTTTGAAGAAGATGAAGTGAGCGAGGGCAGAAGTGCTGATGTTTCAAACATCAGAAAAGTTCCTCTCGTCTAGTTTCACATGCAGGTGTCTGTTGGCGTCTTGTTTTGTGGTTGCAGCTCCTGTGGTTCGATGGGGAGTCCCTCCTGGTGTGGGGACTCCTGTGGGTGTTGTGACCTGGCAACAAACTAAAGATGCAGGAATTACCCCGACGGTCACGATGCACATGAAGAGCAAGTAAACAGACTGAAACTGATGCACGTTGTGTCAGATTCATCAGGCTGGACTTCTTTGGTTTACTGATCACGAGACCATCTGAGTAGTTCATGTTCATTCCCTTCAAATGGGAAGAGACTTTAGAATATTTTTCCACTTGATGTTTCACATCTTTCCATTTCAAACCTGTCACTGGTTTGAAACAGATTTATTTCTGCAGCAGCTCCTTTTGGCCTAATGACATTCTGACTCTTTGCTAGCCCTCTGTTTATTTTGTCCTTTAATTTTTAAATAATAAACACTCATCTGTCATTCTCTAATTTACACAAATGCATGGCACTTCTCAGTAAATGCCTGGGAAGCTGAAAGAGATCACCTGACACCTGAGGTGTGGCTCCAGGTGAAAAACTGGCAAACACGTCTGACGAATGAGAAAATACCCACGAGGTTCGTTTTCTCTTACATCACATCCAAGCCGTCTGATTGGACAGCTGCAAATGTGATTTTATTATTTTGTGCGTTTCATTGTTTCCATCACACACCATCCATTTTCTCTGCTCAGTATTTCCCAGTCTTCAACAAGTCACCAGCCTCTTCAGGTTCATCGAGGTGTGAGTTCAAACAGGCTTTGGTGCAAAATACAATGTGAAGATGAAACTTATCACCTGGGCTAATTGTGTTTTTTATTCTTTTTATAAGGTATGTGTGAAACTGGAGTATAGGAAAAGCAGTGAACATCTATTTCAATTAGTTTAAAGTCACAGAAGGTCAGAATAAAAGTTTAATAGCTATAAACGAGGTGGTTTGGTTATTTTATGTGAGCGATGAAACAGCCGGCCAAGAATATTCCTGTCAGAAGTCTTTTGGTCCACAAAATAAAAAATGCATCATCAGAACTTTCTGCTAAAAGCTGTCAATATATATACCTTTATGATTTGTTGTATGATTCTTTTTAAATCTATTTTCTGTTTAATAGTGTGAATTTTTATGAAGTTTTCACACTATTGTGAACTATTTTTCTTCTGTACGTTTGTCGGCATCTCTCGTCCCGCAGTTTTCAACCTATGCCAACAATTCATAAATCAAAACGTTCAGCTCTTTCAGGTCAATTCTGCTTGGTGTTGGTGCAACTTTAGCTTTTTTGAAATATTTAGCCTTTTCTGCCACTTTTTGATCTCATAGAAAATGAATTGAGCTCATTTTACATCCTTCAAATCTTTAGATCTGTTTAAACCTTTTACTGCTCCTTTCACTTTTTGTTCTGCTTCAGCTTCCTTGTGCAATTTTAAACTTGTTTTCAGCTACTTTAAGATAATTTCAGCTGTTTTGTGCTCCTTTCAGCTTATTTCTGAAAGTTTCAGCTTTTCTACTATTTCAGCTACTATTTAACTGTTTTATGTTAATTTAAGCTTTTTCCGCTAATTCCACATTTTTTACACTTTTTTCAACTTTTTTCAGCCTAATTCAGCAAAATGTGCTCTCTTCACTTCCTTCTGGTAATTTTTTTCTGCTTTTTAAGCTACTTTTCAGCTGGATTTTTCTTTTTTTGGCTGCTATTTTCAGCTTTTTTTTAGCTAATTTTCTAATTTTTGTGCTCATTTCTGCTTATTTAAACCTAATTCAGCAAATATGTGTTATTTCTTTCTTCTGTTAACTTAGACTTGTTCATTGTACATTTCAGCAACATTTCAGCTTGTTTTTAGCTAATTTCAGCTGTTTTTCAGCAAGTTCTTCAGCAATAAGCATTCATGCTGCATTTTCACAGGAAATGTAATTTCTCTAGTTCTTTCTTGGGATAATAACGGAGAAGAATCAGCTGATGAGTTGCTTCTTACATGTTGTTGAAACTTACCATGGTGATCCAGCAGAGTACAAAAACTTGAGTTTCAGCTCAACGTAGTTAACGACGCAGGTAGTATTGTACCCTTCAACGTGTACTTCCTTCATGTGGTGCATTTACCTCTCAGCTGCATCTGATCATCGTTGATCGTTACTTTCCCCATCGTTCCCTCGAAGCGCCTCCATCTGAACAAAGCTGGGATGAGGTTTTCATTCTTTCAGCACCGTGAGAACGACTCTAGAATGTTGGGTTCAACCAGAACCAGGATGGACCGGGGAGAACTGGAGCAACTTTGGTGGCACTTTGACCTGTGCTGCTGTTCTGGTGCTCTTCATCTCAGCGCAGCACACTGATAGTGAGGACCAACAACTCAGAACTGAGCTTCCAGCTGCTGCTGACCCTCAAGTTATGTTTCTTGTACGCTGCTGTTCATTTGACGACCCAGAATGCATTTCAAAAACAAAGACTCCCCCCATGTACGCTTTCTTGCACCGGGCAATCTCGCCCTTCGGTGGACACAGTCAGGATTTGGGAAACCTGTAGCAAACGTTCCCCGAGAACATTAGAAAGTGGACCTACAGAGATCTCCCGTCCTCAACTGCTGCTTCACAAACTGTTAATATTTTTCTCAGAAGTTACAATTTAAAGTTTCAATTTACCTCTCCCTCATCAAAAATCATGTCACACTGGTTTAAAACCAACAAAGTCCATGCACAATAATCCTTGTTGACATGACTGTTGACGAGGGAGAGGGCCGGCACTGGAGGAGGGGGCGTGCCAAAGAGACCATCTTGGCACCAACAGAACTGGTTTGTTCCACTTTGGAGTAAGCTGTTTGGGGGAAGAATCAGTTTTGTGTTGTGTGTTTCCTTGACTGATGAAGCCTTCTGGATGAAAGGTGAAACGTTTCAGCACAAAAAAAAAAGAAACTGTCCAGATAACTTGACTGAAAATAGTTGGATTGTATACCTGGATTGTTGAGCATGGACTTTGTTGGTCAGTAACTCATTGATCGGACCGACCTCCTCTTTTTATCCATCAAGTACAACATCTGACCTGTGGTGTCTTTTTTTTTTTTCAACCTGAACATAAACACAAACCCAACACTAAACAGAGCCTGAACCTATAACCAGATAAAGTCCACTCATTTCTGTCCCAAGATTACCCAGAAGGCCGTGCAACTCACACAGTCTCTTGATTTAAAGTACATGTGATTTCAATAATCCACAGCGACCACAGATTCTGTAAAATGTGAAGCCAAAACACCACTTTATTAAATGATCAATAGAAACCTAAATGTGATGTTTGAGCATCTCGAGTTATCACTCCTCAAACAGAAATATTGTGTTTGTTGCTTAACTTTAGGGATTTTATGTGTGAATAATTTAAATAATATGCCCACTGTCTGTATGCAACTCATACTTTAGTTAGTATTTATTACAAGTGAAGGGAAATTCCAAAAGACAAAGTCCACACTGCTGTTGTAAAACTGGACACACTATACGAATCACTTAAAAAAAAATTAAAAAAACCCTCTTTCCTGCCTGTAGAACAGGAAATGACCACGTCTTAAACTTATTGTCTGAACACGTTCAGGCAGGTTCTAACAGCCATTCTGACTGGTATTGTTCTACAGGAAATAAACTTTATCCCTCTCTCTCTGTACACACGATCAGAAGGTTCTGGAAATGAGCCCGGCGTGGAGTTTCCCTGTCAGGCCTGTGTGTGTTCAGCCCAAGTGAACGGTGACGGAGCGCTCGGGTCACACACATGAAGTAACCGAGCGGACACCTGGGAACGATTCTCCAAGCAGCAGCTGCTTCCACCGTTCAGTGAAAACAGCGTTCGGTTATTTCTAGTCAACAAATGTTTTGAAATGAACGTCTTCAGCTGTGCTCCGCAGAGCTGGGCTGAATTTAAAACATTCAGGCTCTCCCAGTTTGTCTCAATCTAAAGGTTTCCTGAACTCAAGTGACCTGCTTTGGTTAATGCACGGTTTTGTGGCGTAACTTTGAAACGGTGACTCATTTAAAGTGGTTATTATTTTTAGACAAAGGCACATTCTAGTTTGAGAGTTTCACTCGTTTCCTGAGGACAAGTTCTTCAGGATTCACAAATAAAAGCTGACATTTAAACATGAGACGCAGAAGAAAAAAAATTCATGCAGCTGCCAATACATTGTAAAAGTGAAAGTAGCTTAGTACGACGGAGCTTTAGGGCCACGCTAAGAAGAATAAATAAATTAAAAGCCATAAAATTACGAGAATAAAGTCGTAGGGGACTTTTTATGTTTTTTCCATGAGTCTGATCCACGACGCGACCTGTCAATCAATCCAGTAGGCGTGTCAGCAAATGACCGATCCGAAGCTAAAGAAGTCGTAATATTATCCAAACTCCGACACGGTTACCGCATTTTAACTGGTAAAATGAAGAACGTTGAGCATCTTGTTAAGTTATACTTTGGTACTGGTTTTACAAATAAGGAAATAATCTGTTAGCACATCAGCATCAGATTATTATCAGTGTCAGGACTTTGAACCTGCTGACAGTGAGGTGGTACGCTCTGATGGGCTGCAGTAGGGGTGCGAATCTCTCTGTGTCTGGCGATCCGATTCGATTCAGATTTTTGGCGTCACGATACGATTCAAAATAGATTTTTCGATTCTGAAACAATTTTTCTATTGAAATTGTTATAAATTTTGTTTCAATTATGTAACTGACAAGCTGAAAAGATTAAACAACAATGTAAACAAATAGAACATTTATTTAAAACAATAATTTTAGGTTCTTTACTGTATCAAATCTTTTTGATTCATTTTATATTTATACCAAAAATAGGAAAAAATATAGGAGTGCATAAAATTCTGTTACTTAAATTACCAGTATTAGGTTCGCTTAGTTGCCTGAATTTTTCTAAAAAAATAAAAATAATAATTCATCCATCCATCATCTTTATCCACTTCTTCCTTTTTGAGTCACTGGTGTCACTGGTGCCCATATCAGCCATCACTGTGTGAGAGCGGGGGACCACAGGTCTCCAGTCCATCACAGACAAATAATTCAAAATATATAAATATAAAAGTAAACAGACTTCAGCCTACCCTAGTATATTAACCTTTAACTCAAAATAAAATACAGACTTCACAGTTAATTTTAACCATATTGCTCTAACATTTGTTATATTTTCAAAACTTAACCTAATATGAAATATACAGACTTCACAGTCTTAACCGTATTGATTCATTGGCTAACTAGCTTGCTGTACGGTGGCCTACACAGCTCAATTCTACGGCGGCTGAACGGGGAGTAGGAGCGGAAAAAATATAAAACTTAAATGCATTTTAAAATCGATTTATGGACCTTTAGAAACGATTCAGAATCGCCAGGACTAAGAATCTAGATTCTTTGAAAAATCTATTTTTTTTTCTGCACCTCTAGGCTGCAGTGCAGCTCTGCAGGTAACAAGCATTTAGCTTCGGATTGGTCATTTGCTGACACGCCTACTGGATTGATTGACAGGTCGCGTTGTGGATCGGGCTCGTGGAAAAAATAAATAAATAAATAAATAAACGAGAGCTGGAAAAAAAAAAGTCTCGTACGACTTTATTCTCGTAATTTTATGGCTTTTAATTTTTTATTTTTTTTAGCGTGGCCCTAAAGCTCCATCGTAGCTTAGGAACGTATCAGCTAAACAAATAATAAATATATACTATACACTCATTCTGAAGTTCCTACATCTCTTTTATCTTTCTCCTTTTTGTCCGTTTCACAGGAAACAACAGAAATTTCACTTGCGTTTTATTACTTCTTTGACATAAACACACGAGGACACGAGGGCAGAGTTGGACGTGTGGCCAGTAGCGAGTGGTAGTTTGAAGGCTTGAGGGCGAAACTAAAGAACAAACACGGCCACAAATAGAACGAGGGCTGGTTTCTGTTATTTAATAAGTGCATCGTTAAACGAGCGCGGTGAACAAACGTAAAAGTCCCGTCCAAACAACTTTTCTGATTACAAATGATGTCATGCTGCCAACATCGTCTAGCAGGAAGTTATTTGGTTTTACCAAAAGCAAGCACGAGCACACGAAACAGACTGTATACAGTTTATCTGTCCATTTACTACGTTCTAAAAGCAGCAGTTTACAGAGCTTCTAATGGCTCCCAGGTTCAACAGAGAAGTTCACCAGTTCTCTTTTCCGTTCTCTGCAGACTGGATCCCATTTCTGTCTTTTTAAGATTAAAGCTTGCAGCATTTAAAGGAACGTTTTAGACAGGTACACCTGCTCCTGGTTGGTTTAGCCTCGACCAGCAAGGCTTTTAGGTTAATAAAAGAGGAGAAATGTGAAACTAGAATTACACAGTGCAAGCAGCTGGAGCCAAGTTGTTTGGGTTCCTTCAGTTTTTGGGACATGATCTGTTCCTGGTTCTTTGCATGTGGAAGTTTGACCCCAGTCTGACATTCAAAACTAAAGCAAGAGTTTCAAAAGAAGAGGGGAGAGGCGTCGTTTGAACCCGTCTGCAACGACCTCATAGCTCGTCCTCCGTCTTCACCTGCAACACGCCGTCCTGCGGTTCCGCTTGTGGATTCTGGTTCTCGTTGACCAGCATGTTAAACTGGATGTCGTTAAATTGGGAAAAGTCCTGTGGGTACGGGCCGAAGTTTGCGTTGTAGTTCAAGTCCATGCTGGCAAAGGTGGCGTTTGTGTCCAGACCCAGGTTGCAGGGTAAGTTTGGGTCGGACAGAGCGTTTAAAAATTCAGGGATCTCCAACAACTGATTGATGAGGAGCTCGTCTAAAGCGCTGGAGTCCTGGGGGTACTTGTCCATCTCCATCTGGACGGGGTGCTGGTTCTCACCTGGTGACGTGACGTTTGGAGTCGGGAAGAAACGGCTGCTCTGATCCAGTGGAGGCGTGGTCTCTGAAGAAGAAGAAACAGATTTAGTCAATAAAAATAGAGTTCATAACAGACCTGTCGTCAATGTAGCTTGGTACTAAGACATGATCATATTGAAGCCGATAATCAGACGTGGAACAGCGTATTAAAACAAAACGTGTTATTGTGTGAATGCTATTCGTGATCCTTTTTATATTCATTATGATTCCGGGTTCTTTAAACTATTCTGTACGTTTTAAACATCTTTCTCGTTCCACAATTTTTGTGCTATTTCAACAAATCAAAAAGTTCAGCTCTTTCAGGAGAAGGGTGCTGTGACTTTTGTTGTTAGTGCAACTTTAGCTTTTTGAAATATTTAGCCTTTTCTGGACATTTTTTTTCTCACAGAAAATGAATTGAGCTAATTTTACATCCTTCAACTTTTTAGATCTGTTCACAACCTTTGTGTCACATTTTGTTCCTTCAGCTTCCTTGTGCAAATTTAAACATTTTTCAGATACTTTCAGCTGTTTTTCAGCTGTTTTGTGCTCCTTTCTACTTAATTCTGCAAACCACAATATTTTTGAGCCACTTTTAACGTATTTCTGTTAATTTTAGCTTATTTTGCTCCCTTCAGCTTATTTCTGCAAGCTTAAAACTATTTCTGCTATTTTAGCTACTATTTAGCCGTTTTATGCTAATTTGAGCTTTTTCTACTAATTCAAAATTTTTTGCACTTATTTAATTTTTTTTCAGTCTAATTCAGCAAAAATTTGCTCTCTCCACGTCCTTCTGGTAATTTAAGCTTCTTTCTACCTTTTTAGTTACTATTCAGCTGTTTTTTGGAAATTTCCACTTTTATCAGATCATTTCCACTTTTTGTGTTCATTTCTGCTTCTTTAAGCCTAATTGAGCACAGTTGCCCTCTCTCCACTTCCTTGAGCTTCTTTCCGCCTTTTCAGTAACTTTTTGCTAATTTCAGCCTTTTTAGCAAATCGACTAATTTTTGTGTTAATTTCTACTTACTTAAGCCGAATTCAGCAAATGCGTGTTCTTTCTTGTTTCTTCTGATAACTTAGGTTTGGTCTTGAATTTCAGCTACATTTCAGCATGTTTTTAGCTAATTTCAGCTGTTTTTCAGCACGTTATTCTGCAATAAGCATTCACGCTGCATTTTTGCAGGAAATGCAGTTTCTCTAGTTGTAGTTTATTCTTCTTCTTTTGGCTGCTCCCTTCTTCAGGGGTCGCCACAGTGAACTAACTCACACAAAGACTTGACAGTTGTTTTTACACCAGATGCCCTTCCTGACTCAACCACAGACCACCGAGCTACCACAGCCCTCTGTGTGGAGCAGATGGCTGCCATCTAGGGCACCCAGGGGAGCAGACGGTGGTGTTAAGGGCCTTTCTCAAGAGCCCAGAGTGGGGCAAATGAGGGTGGAGACAAGTGTGGGCATTATTGTAATCAATAGTTTATTTATAAGCAAATAAAATATTGAAATAAAACTTGAGCCCATGTGGAGTAAAAGGCACCCTTACACAACATATGTAGCCATTTATTACTTCTTCATTCATGTTTCTGTGTTTTCCCGCAGTCTGTTGGGACAAAAATATCACACCACCACTATTCATCAAATGTAAAGTTGTTGTGAATCATTTCTAAAAGCCTGACGTTGAAATCAAAGGTCAACACCGACCTATATTCAAATACGTACGGCTGAGTCATCGAGCAAATATGTAGCACATCTACAAAACATCTTTCATAGCTGGAGTGACTTGTTACAGCAAGAAAACCATGTTCACAGAAGTGCCAGTGACTTAGTCTTGTTTTCATACGTCTCTCAATAAGTCACGTGCACAATGAGCAAGTCTGTCGGGTAGCACAGGCGTAAAAAAGGTAAACACAAAGCCCGGTTCTTGTATTGGACCAGCTGCTCGCTGTGACGGCTGAACAGATACGCATTCATGTTTGACTGAAAAGGAGCCGTTCAGTGTCTGATAGCCATTATTTAGACAGCAGGGTGTAATCCTGAAACTTTTTTGGAGATGCACTAAGTCACAACGTTGCTGCCCTTTAAAAATGCTTATTTTATCTTATTATGTATTTAATGCTGCTGCTTGAGCAGATTTGTTCACTTCATCTGTTATACTTTTAGCTGAAGCCAGGCGTGGGCAACATTTTTTTTTCCGAAGGGCCAAATCAAGGTATTTAAAGCAATCAAAATAGTACATAGATTTCCTCTAAGATAATCGGGAACACTTATTTCAGGCTTTCTCTTGCTGTAGTGAAGTTAGTATGCTTGATATAAATGTCTCCTCAATACTCTAGCAATATAAGACACATTCTTTGCAAACTGGCTCTTGAGACAATATGTTTGTTAAACAAATAAATAAATAAACACTGTATACTTAAAAAGGTTTTGACATTTCTTAATCCAAATGTTTTTGATGTAATTACTCAAGAGGTTTAATGTAGACTTAAGTTTAATTGATAAAATGCTAGCTTTCATCAAATTATTTAAAAGTTTTCTTTTTGAATTAAGAATATTGAGGGCTGGGTAGAGGTTGTCCAAGGGCCACTTTTGGCCCTCGGGCCATATGTTGCCCACATCCGACTTCAGCCATGCCAAGCAACAAAGTCTTCCTGTTTTAGCATGTACGTTTGCTAACTAGACTTGTAGAAAAGTAATTAGGTACCCGACTTTGAAATTAATGCGGCATAAAGTTAAAAGGGAATATAAAATTAGGTCAGCTTTGTTGGATATGTAATTGTGACTTATTAAATTTTTTAGATAAAATTTTTTTTTTTTTATTTACTTCACTGTTATCAAATTGACTACATTTGTTCAAAGTAAACCGTCTTAAAGGTATTCAAAAAGGTCCCACTGTAAGGCTGGACGTTGGATGAATGAAGTGAATAAATTGAAACTACCCGTACATGTTTCGTGTCTTTTTGTTAGTAGCATCGTTCACATATCTGCAGAAAACTGGCAAAAACAAACAAAAGATAAACTGCTAAACTACTCTCTTCTGTTGCGGCTTTGGTCAAAGAGTCAAAGAGCCGCAAGATGCAGACCCCTGAGCTCCACCACCAAGAACCAGTCCACAGAAGCCCACTTTAAAAGAGCCGAACTATGACTTTACATACAAAGATTTAGTTCAACTCTTATCATTAATGGATTAAATAAAAAAGTTACAACTGCTTAGATAACTGTGTTTTAGACAGTTTAATAAGATTTAGTTGTCTACTTTTGGCACTTAATGTACTAAAGAAATGTAACAATGCATATGGAGATGGTTTTTACATTACTGCAGTAACTTTTCATTGTCTTGTTGTATTTAAAGCTTAACTTTACAAAAAAATAAAAATAATAGCGATAATAATAATAAACAGATTGTAGCCAAATGATCTTTTCTCCTGGTAAAAATAGTCAAAATAACCAAACAATCTGTGTTTTATTCCAGTTTGTCCTCACTGAGGATGTGGTTGTCTGAATTTTCTAAAACTATGAGAAATAAACGTGGATTTTTAGTTTATTGTTAGCAGCCAACAAGACCCATTAACTGTGTAAGAGAGTAAGAAAAATGCTGCTCTGGTAACGTGGTTCCAGTCTGGGCTGGTGGTAGACGTAAAGCCATAATGGGACACAGCACAGCCCAAGAAGACACTTTGCAAAATAGCCTGATTCACACCTTGTAATTACTATGCAAGTACCTCCTTAAGTAACTTGCAATTATTCTGTATGTTTCTCTTACCTACCCGTTCTTACCACATATGAATGCCCAAAGATAACCTATAATTAACTGTACTTTCAACCTGTAATAATTATCATATTAGTACTACCTGAAGTGCCTGTAAGTATCATGCAAGTGTGCCCAAAGTAATCTTTAATTATCCTTTATGTAATTTCTTAAGTACCTGTAATTATCCTCTCATTACCCACTAAGTAACCTGCCATTACCTTATATGTGCCCCTATAAGTAACATGCAACTATTCTGTGAGTTTCCCCATAAATAACTTGTAAATATCATAATTGCCCTTGACATACTAAAGGTCAAAGTCAAGGTCAAGGTTTCTTTATTGTCACTCTCATCATATGTGGTACATGTGGTGGAACAAAATTATGTACACAGGGTCCCATTTACATCCAACAATAGTATAAATTGTAAAAGAAAAACAGTAAACAGATCTAAGATATGAACTAAGAAATATGCTAAACTAAGAATACACTGAACACTAATAGTACAAAAACAATACTCCGAACAGCAGGAGCACAAACTTGTATGTACTGCTATAAGTACACTGTATATACTCCTGTAAATACCTTTATGTATTTCTGTAAGGACCTTTATATTTTCCTGTAACTCAGGGAAAACCAAATACATGTGCACATACTGTTTGCCATTTATACATACATTCAATCCTAGACATGTACTTTTATCTTAATACTGTGTATTAATACTGTGAGTTGCTGCCATGGAGGACGCCAAATTGAGTTTCACTGTTTTTAACAATGCTATTTAAAGTGACAGTAACAATCTATTCTATTCTAATGAATAAAAAGGGACAAATAGTGCACAACAACTATGAAATTATTCCAAAAAAGAAACTGTCCAGATGACCTGACTGAGCATTATTGGATTTGGTACCTGGATGATTGAGCATGAACTTTGATGATATGAAAGTGTTAGTTTTTAAAATGCTTGCTGGATGTCTTTATGCTGGATTTGTTACTTTTTGCTTGAATTTACGGGGCACTTCAGATTTCTACTGACACACAGACCCCAGTGGTACTGCCTGTGGTTCTAGCATTATTAGAAGACGTCTGCTCATCTTTCATGTAACGGCGGTTAAGTTATGACACGCAGCAGAAAAAACTACACATCAAACTGCAAGAGTCCCACCTGTTACGCAGGATTTGTCCGAGGTGCTGCTGTCTCTCTTTATTGTGGCTCTTTTTCGCTTCACCTCGTACGGATCTGAAGAACACACGTTCAGAAACACTCGGATTAATCTCCAGCAGCTGTAGAAGCAGCTTCACCCGTTAATGACTCGGACCAACGTGCGGTCCTCACTGACCCTGGTTGTGTGGCAGGAACGTAAAGGGGACTGGCTCGCTCTCCATCTGGTCTGAGACGCGACGCAGGACGACCATGACCTCCACCTCCTCTGTGATGTCCTGGTCCTGGTAGGGCGGCGTTTTGAACACGATGGCTATCTGTCGATGAACGTCCGTCTGGGCAAACTCCCCGTTTGCTTTCCACATCCCTCGCCTGAACAGGATCTCGATGTCATCTGTGGATTGGCAACAAACCAGAAGCTTACGCCACTCTTACTGGCTGACCTGCTTCCTGTCCACATCTTAGCGCAACAAAGTATCCAGATTACCACGTATGGAACATAAATTACAACTACTGTTTTATCGACAAACATATTTAATGCAAAAATACTTAAAAACAGCAAACACAGGCTGTATTAGTTCTACCAGCCTTCAAACCAGTAAAGCCTGTAAATGTTTCAGTTTTAATAGACGTGTATTTTATGATTAAGCTCATCTTAATCACCTGCACACCTGAAAAACACTCGACTTTATCTAGAAGTGGCGTCGGGTGAGAACTGAAAAATATGTACCTTTGATAAATCTGTTCTTTGTGACGAGCCGACTCAAAACAATAAATAAATAAAAACAAGTTGAAATAACTTTTACATTACCAGAAAATTAAGTGTTTTCTATCTGCAGGACATTGTTTGCTAGATCAATGGTTCTCAAACTGGTCCATGAGCCGGTGCTTGGGGGTCCACCCCATTTTCTTTTGGATGTTTAACAACACATTAAAATACAGCAAAATGCAGGAAATCACATCTACTTTATTCAAAATTTTCTGGGGGAGGCTGAAACTTTTTCTCCTCTGTAAGGGGTCTTGTAAGGTTTTTTTTCCATCTTTATATCACTTCTTGGTCTGCTGCCTTCATACATCTCCTCCTACACGTCTCTGCGTGAGTGCAGCTACAGCGTGCGCTCTCAGGACATTATTACCTGCAGTGTTCCCTCAGTGTGGACTGAACTAGACAAAAGAGCCTTCTCCTACTCTGCTCCCGTTTCCTAGAACATCTTGCAAAAAGACCTGAAGCTCTCGACCTTGACCTCTTTAAGTGGCTTTAAACATCTTCTTGGGAAAAACCAATGCAGACGTGTTCCTGTTTTTAGTTTTCTACACCGCCTTATAATCTAGCGGTTTTTTTCGCTGCTTTTCCTTTTGATTGTCTTTTTGGTTGCCATTTTATTTTAACTTGTTAAAAAAAAAAAAAAAAAAAAATTGTATGCATTTTTTATGATTGTCTATTGTTGTCCACTGTTGTCATCACTCTTTGTTAAAAATTCAGGTCTCTCTTGTAAATGAGTCCCTGAGGCTCAATGAGATTAACCTGTATAAATAAAAATTGAATGAAAAAAAGGGGTCCCTGAACCCAAAAAGTTTGAGAACCCCTGTGCTACTTGACTTCCACTTCAATTTGTCAGAGCCGTTTGTATATTCAGTATGTACACAAGCTAATTAAAAAGATCTTTTAGTTCAAGTTCAAGAAGCTTTATAATCCCTGAGGGGCAATTAGTTTCACAGTCAGTAGACACACAAAACCTCCATACTAAAGACAATGAGACTTTAAAATAAAACATTAAGTCATCACTGTTCGTTGAGAAGCCTGATCACTACAGGGATGAATGAGTTTCTCAGTCTGTTCGTTCTACATCTGCGCTGCAGATAACTGCGTCCAGATGGAAGCACCCTGAACTCACCACGGAGTGGGTGATCAGGATCTGCCAGAATAAGCTTGGCCTTGTTCACTGACCTCGCCTTGTGTTTTAAGCATCTCTGCAAAACCTCTTACCTTTTTGCACTTTGTCACAGAGCATGTAGACCTCAGTCTTGCCCCTGCAGGACCCTCGGGACAAGTTCAAGTTGCAGATCTTCAGCTCCGATGTTGTCGTGGCCTCTTAAAAAAAAAAAGAAAAAAAGAAAAAAAAAAACGACAAACGAGAGCGCGTGAGAAAAAGGAAGTTGATGAATAGTTGTGATGCATGCCGTTGGTTCCAACTGTGACCAAGAGTCAACGGGAAGTGTTTCGTAATCTCTTACTTTTGTCATAAATGGGTTTGGAGACGACCGGGCTCAGAGAGTCGTTCCTGCCATCTTCCCACTCGAGCTCGCACTGAAAACACAGACGCACCGAGTTCATGTCGATGTCTTCGATGCCCTTAGTGAAACCAGCTGAGGGGGAGAGGAGGAGACGGCAGGCGGCGTGTCGGATCGATCAGTCTCAAATGTTAAAATTGTTGTGTGTGTGTGTGTGTGTATCTGCGTGTGTGTCCTGCTCACTGTGAAATGGGTCTATACTTTGGCTTCTTCTCTTCTGAAGCGAGACGTCCAGCTCTTTCCTCCTCACACACTGAATGCCAAGGTTGGCAAAGCTGCAAGTCAAAAATAGACATAAAAACACATTTTAGTTAAACGTTCGTTAAAAAGAAGAAGAAAATTAAACTATAATTCGTGTTTGACGGGGGTTAAACAGCTGATCACCTGTGACGCCGGTTTGTATGAGGGTTGAATGAAACCACACAGATGCCAGAATCAACGGGGCAATCTTTACCCACAAGGCAGTGGGGGTGAGGCCGGTGTGGGAGGTCTTTGGTTACCAAGGAAACGGTGACGATGACCTTCTTTAGGCGGTCAATGGGACCATGAATCTGTAAAAAGTGAACAGGGCAAGGTGAAAGGCAGAAATTAAACTTTTCCTTTTTAAATGTACAGATTAACGTGAGAAACGGTAAGAAGCAAACATTTAAAATAAAAATACAAGCGTTCACACCAGAACCGAGCTGAAATTTATTAACAGAGAAAGAAAGCATGAAGCAGATCAACTCAAACTGTTGTTTATTTTAATAGTTGTTTTTTTTTTAAGTTTTTCCCTTTTTAATAGAAATCCAACATTTAATAACATATTGTTTTTAGCTCAGATCTTAATCTGATGGTTCAGTTCTTCTTTTGAGACGAAAAGCTTTTGCAGTCCTGTAGATTTTAAAAACACCAGTTTTACATTTTAACTTTGTTTCCCATTAAATGCATCATGTTTCTGTTTTCTCCATTGACTCATGTAGTCGTTTAACGTAATAAATATTGCATGGCGTTGTTTTTATATTAATGCAATAATCTGATTATGTTTACTATCAGTATATTTTGTTTTCTCTTTTATTGAAAAAAATACATCTATCTTTGTAATGCACTGAGGCAATGAATGTATTTTATTTTGTAATATGTGCTTGGGTAAATAGATTATTTCATAGTTCTAGAAAAATGTTAAAATACACATTTTAAACAACAGATTAATAACAGTTTGTAAATGCAGATAAGAATTTAATCTTTTGTTTTATGCGTTTAAAAAAAAAAGACTATATCCGAGTTAACAGGAAGTTGGAATAAAGTGCGGGAGAGACGCGCAGGTAGCGCTGATCGTCATGCACAGAGACCCCTAGGAGCAGAAAAAAAATAAATACATCAGATTTTATTATTATTTATCTAAATTAAATTGCCATAAAATTATTATAATAAATAATTTTATTATTTTACCATTTTCATTTTATTTTACCACCTTAAACTAAACTGTAAAACATTTTGGTGAACTTCAGTTTTTAACTGGGGAGGGTTAAGGGCCCAGAGTGGGGTAAAGGAGGGTGGAGGCAGGTGTGGGTGCTTCACCCACCCCACCCAAATTCTTTGTACTGCCCTGCCAGGCATCATGGTAGAAAAAGACATAACTAAGAAAGCAATGGAATGGAAATAACACTAATGTTAAAAGAATACGAGAATATATTAAATTAAAAGTAAAACGAGCGTATGAATGAGTGTGCACACGTTTGTTGGTAAAGAAACAAGGGATATACCCCCCCCCCCCCCCCCGAAGTGTTTGACCACAGCAGACCTGGGGTTTGTGGGGACTTTCTAATCGATTCTTTCAGCCCACATCCTCCCAGCTCCACCCTTCTTTCTTGCACCCGTCTCTGTTCGGGGGTACGCATCAAACGCCATCAGCTTGTGGTTAAACCTCGCTAACCGTCGTGAGAGGTTGAAAACTCCCTCCAGATCTGAAACTAAAACCAAACGCACCTCTATCGTGGGCTGAGTCTTGTTGCTGTCTGTGCTGGACGCCCCCATGATGCTGCCGGCCGAGCGGCCTTCACACTGGTACCGAAACCTCATGCCCCTGTCCTTGGGCTCCTCCACCACCACCAGCTTGGGTTTTTCCAGAAACTTCTCCAGCATCTCCGTGTCGCCTTGGCTCTGAGTGGAGACCGGAGCTTCTGGGGCCAGCAGGCAGGAAGCGCCTCGACCTCGGGCAGAAGAGCCGACGTGGGCCGGATGGATCGACGACATTTCTTTGGAGGAACCCACTGTCTGCTGCGGTGACAGGAAGTTGGGCTGTGGGAGGAAAAACATCCACTTTAAATACAGTTTTTAACTTAAACGTTGTCTCAAAAACATTAAAACTGGACGAGACAGAAGCACAACAAAAAACTTCACTCTTTAAAAATACCTCCCTTCTCCAGTTCAGCTTCCAGGAGTTGTTGGAGAAGTTTTATTTACCAACTTTAACCAGAAGCTGCAGTGCGACTAATATTATGTCCATTTACTGACCTACTTACTTACTCAGCTGTAGTTCCATTTTGTCACCAAACTTTAAACAAAAACTTTAAAGTACAGTTCAGGGGTTGTTAATTTAAGTATGTGATCTCGGTTCCCTTATATAATTTGAGTTATTATACACAAAATTTAACCACTAACCTAAAAAAATGTACTGTTATCTAGCTGCTTTGTGTGGCTCGTGACTAGCTAAAGGTTCAAGACACGCTTCGGCTCGTCCAGCTGCTAACTTTATGTCATCTAAACTATTTTTCAACATCTAAAAATACTTTAAATGTACAGTATTTTTAAAAAGTAAGAAAAGAGGTGCACCCTAAATGACAAGTTCTCAGCTTGACTGGTTGATCCAAAACTAAACAAAAAAACTTTCTGTTTCTCTAGTCAGCAAACACACCATAAGCTGCTAATTAGCATAGTTCATTATGTCATCGGTGTGTATGTTTTTATCAAGAACAAATTTGAGAAAGTCCAAAGAAGCACCAAATGTGTAAAAAGGGAAAAACAAAATATGCACTCATCGGCCACTAAATTATTCAGTTGCTTCGTAACAGAAATAACTAATCAGCTAATCACATGGCTGCACCTCGGTGCATTTAGGCATCTAGATGTGGGGAAGTTTAGATTAATCGTCAAAAACAGGGACGAAATGGGATTTAAGTGACTTGGTTGTTGGCGGCAGACTGGATGGTCAGAGTAAATCAGAAACTGCTCATATTTTGGGATTTTCACACACATGCCTCTTAAGATTTACAGAGAACGGTCTGAACAAAGAAACAATCTAGTGATGTCAGAGGAGAATGGACAGGCTGGTTCATGGTGATGGAAAGGCAGCAGTAAGCACTCGTTACAACCAAGGTCTGCAGAAAACCGTCTTTTTACGCACAACCTTGAAGCAGACGGGCTGCAGCAGCAGAAGACCACACCAGGTGCCACTGAACAGAAAAGCTGAGACTACAGTTCACACTAACTCAGGACAATGAGAGATTGGAAAATCACTGCCTCGTGTGACAAGTCTCTGTGGAGGAATATCTGCTGTTCGTAAAGGCTGAGGGTCTCCATTTAAGTACTTTGAGAGCAAAGAGACTTCAGACAGACAACAGGGAGAATATTCTCCAGTTTTCTCTCCATTGGCTTCCTGTCAAATCCAGAATTGAATTCCAAATCTTACTTCTAACCTACAAAGCTCTCAACAACCTAGATCCGTCTTATATTACAGATCGTATTGTTCCATGTTTTCCCGAGAGAGCACGTCGTTCTCAGACTGCAGGTTTACTTGTGGTTCCTAGAGTTTCCAAAAGCAGAATGGGAGGAAGATCTTCCAGTTATCAGGCTCCTCTCTTGTGGAACCAACTTCCAGTTTCTCTCTGTGAGGCTGACACGTTGTCCAGTTTTAAGACTGGGATTAAGTCTTTCCTTTTTGATAAATCCTATAGTTTGGGTTGGCTTGGTTTCCTGAGCTGTCCCTTACTTCTGCTGCTAAGACTGTTGGATTTCAAATTCACCACATTTCCTCACTCTGCTGTTGCCTTTACTTGCTCACTCTACCTGTTTGTTTGCATTTGTAATTATTTTTCTTAACATCTGGGTTTTTTTTTTTTGGTTTTGTTTTTGTCTTTCCTCCAATAGAAGGAACATCTGGATCTGTCATTCTGTGTTCGTTTATCCTTCCCGTCCTCTCAAACCTCAGCCGGTCGAAGCAGATGGCCACTCATCCTGAGCCTGGTTCTGCTGGAGGTTTTGTCCTGTTAAAGAGAGTTTTTCCTTTCCACTGTTGCCTTTGTGCTTGCTCAGGATGAGAGACTGGGACGAAGTGAAGATTCATCACAATCTGCTGTCTTCCTTAGAAAGATAACTTTTACTAAAATTAGAAAAAGTTCATTCATATACAGGTCCTTCTCATAAAATTAGCATATTGTGATAAAGGTCATTATTTTCCATAATGTAATGATAAAAATGAAACTTTCATATATTTCAGATTCATTGCACACCAAGTGAAATATTTCAGGTCTTTAATTGTTTTAATACTGATGATTATGGCATACAGCTCATGAAAACACAAAATGCCTGTCTCAAAAAATTAGCATATCATGAAAAGGTTCTCTAAACAAGCTATTAACCTAACCATCTGAATCAACGACGTAACTCTAAACACCTGCAAAAAATTCCTGAGGCTTTTCAAAACTCCCAGCCTTGTTCATTACTCAAAACCGCAATCATGGGTAAGACTGCCGACCTGACTGCTGTCCAGAAGACCATCATTGACACCCTCAAGCAAGAGGGTAAGACACAGAAAGAAATTGCTGAACGAATAGGCTGTTCCCAGAGTGCTGTATCAAGGCACCTCAGTGGGAAGTCTGAGGGAAGGGAAAAGTTTGGCAGAAAACGCTGCACAATGAGAAGAGGTGACCGCACCCTGAGGAGGATTGTGGAGAAGGGCCGATTCCAGACCTTGGGGGACCCGCGGAAGCAGTGGACTGAGTCTGGAGTAGAAACATCCAGAGCCACCGTGCACAGGCGTGTGCAGGAAATGGGCTACAGGTGCCGCATTCCCCAGGTCAAGCCACTCTTGAACAAGAGACTGCGTCAGAAGCATCTCACCTGGGACTGCTGCTGAGTGGTCCAAAGTTATGTTCTCTGATTACAGTAAATTTTGCATTTCCTTTGGAAATCAAGGACCCAGAGTCTGGAGGAAGAGAGGAGACACAGAATTCACATTGCTTGAGGTCCAGTGTCAAGTTTCCACAGTCACTGGGGTGTCATGTCATCTGCTGGTGTTGGTCCACTGTGTTTTATCAAGCTCAGGGTCAATGCAGCTAGCTATCAGGAGATTTTGGAGCACTTCATGCTTCCATCTGCTGAAAAGCTTTATGGAGATGAAGATTTCATTTTTCAGCACGACCTGGCACCTGCTCACAGTGCCAAAACCACTGGTAAATGGTTTACTGACCATGGTATTACTGTGCTCAATTGGCCTGCCAACTCTCCTGACCTGAACCCCATAGAGAACCTGTAGGATATTGTGAAGAGAAAGTTGAGAGACGCAAGACCCAACACTCTGGATGAGCTTAAGGCCGCTATCGAAGCATCCTGGGCCTCCATAACACCTCAGCAGTGCCACAGGCTGATTGCCTCCATGCCACGCCGCATTGAAGCAGTCATTCATGCAAAAGGATTCCCGACCAAGTATTGAGTGCATAACTGAACATGATTATTTGAAGGTTGGTGTTTTTTGTATTAAAAACACTTGTTTTTCATTGGTGGGATGAAATATGCTAATTTTTTGGGACAGGCATTTTGGGTTTTCATGAGCTGTATGCCATAATCATCAGTATTAAAACAATTAAAGACCTGAAATATTTCAGTTGGTGTGCATTGAATCTGAAATATATGAAAGTTTCATTTTTATCATTACATTATGGAAAATAATGACCTTTATCACAATATGCTAATTTTTTGAGAAGGACCTGTATATGAAAAAGCCGATTTTGGCTTTTTCATATATATGAATGTTTCTGTTCAGTGTCCTGAGACGACTTCTGTTGGGACTTGATGCTATATAAATAAAATGAATTGAATATTGTTCCGTGATTACACATTCTGTCTATCATGACCTGATGGATTGTGAAATGATGGAAGCCTTTAAACTTCCAAGTTAAAATGAAAGCTGTATTTACTAACTGGTAAACAACACAAACGCTGCACTTACAGGTAAAAAAGCTAAATGATCCACACTTATAAGGCATGCTTAACCTCAGGTTTCAGGTTTGAGGGGAGTGGCGGCACAGAGGTTAGAAAAGGCGAGTCGTGATCGGGAGGTCGTCGGTTTGAATCCCCTGAACGTTACAACAAATATCTGGGTGTGAACAGTGGAGCACCCACATCTACCTCCATCCTCATCTGCTCCATTGTGGGCCCTTGAGCAAGGCCTGGATGGCAGTAGTGCAGTGGTTGCATCAGGAAGGGCAACTGGCATTAAAAAAAATACATTTGCCAAGGCTTCATGAATGTTTGCTTGCTGTAGCGACCCCTGAAGAAGGGAGCAGCCGACAAAAAAAAAAAAAGCATTTAATATTCTCAGTCATACAACAATATTTATACTGCCTCAAGACTTTTTGGCATACTGCAGGGGCAGGGAATTGAACCCCCAATCCTCCATTAGAAGGCAGCCTCCAAACACTGGGTCTAAGCTGCTCCCAGTTAGCAATGCTAAACACGCTAACCAAGCTAAACTTAAGACAGTTAATAACTCCTCTTAACTACATATTAACTAGTTAACTCTTATTGTAGTAGCTGTACAAACCATTATAATAGTTCATAACTTTAATAACTATTATTATAGAATCTGCAATAATTATTATAGATATTAACTATATTATACTATATATAACTACTATATAATACTATATATAACTATATTATTAACTATAAAACTGAGTTTTATTTGTACAAACTCCTCTGTTCAATACCCTGTGAAACAGTCTATTACGGGTAAAGTTTAAATTTTTTATCCAGAAATTAGGCAAAAAATATATAAAAGCTACTACCGTATTTTTTGGACTATAAGGGACTTAAAATCCTTTAATTTTCTCAAAAATCTACAGTGAGCCTTATAATCCGGTGCACCTTATGTATTAATTCTGGTTGTGCTTACTGACCTCGAACTGATTTTATGTGGTTATTGTGAAGGAGTTGAATAAAGTTTGACTTATCGGCCTGTTTTGTTTCGCTTAATGCGCCTTATAATCCGGTGCACCTTATAGTCCAAAAAATACGGTAATCATAGTTCTAAGATAGAAATCTGAAACAGCCAAAATCAGCATTGGCACGTCAGAGCTCTACTAAAAACTCTAAATCTGAATCGGCTAACAAAACTGAAATTGTTGTAAAAAAGACGGCTCCAGCCTAAACGGTGCTTCAGTTCCTACACACTGTGTGATTTCAAAGAGTAGAAAAACTTTATTTTTTACTTTCTCATATTGATGCTTTTGATTAAAAACTATTCTCAACAGATTATAAAACATCATCTACACACAATCGGAGAAACTAAAAAGGCCCAAAGTCAAAGACAAGAACCAGATGTTTGCCAGGTGTTGTAGTAACTGCAGTGAAACTAAACGGCCAGACCGGTTGTTCCTCCTTCATACGTGTGCTTTCCATCACGGCAGAGCTCACAGTACTCTTCAGCTCCTCCTCTTCCATCTGATTGTCTGATTTGTTCCGTTACGCCACAGACTCCGTTCCCACTCCCACTTAATAACTTTCTTTTTGCTCCTTTCACTCTCTCTCTCTCTCTTTCTCCACCCTTTCTGCATCGTTGAGCCCCCGATGGGTCTCAATACAAGAGAAAACACGTCAACTTTGATGTTTTACAAAACAAGCACGATCATACCTGCAGGGAACAAAGAGTTAAAGAGGCCGACTCTTTTGTGAGCACTTAATGAGATTAAAGAGTCGCTCCGGGTGTCCCGAGTGACGCCTCAGCATGAGATCATCTTTTACAGCATCCCATCAGGCCGCAGGCGTCTGGTGTCAAAGTGTTTGTGCGCCGCTGCGAGCGTGCGCCTCCTCATCGTAAAGCACTGAACCCAAACAGACGGGCCAGGCAGTCAGAGCCGGCAGAGACGAAGAAACAGGAAGTCAGCTCAGCCCAACCGATGCGAGGAAGAAAGAAAAAGAAGCGACCTTTAACCTCTGGTGGGTTTGGCTTGTAAACAGAAAAGACGGCGAACTGAAAGCAGGAGTCAGATTACACTTTCTTCAAGACAATATCCTCCTCCTCCTCTCTCAGCCTCCTCCCTCAGAGAAGCATGCTGGGTAAAAAAAAAGAAAAGCTTTTTGTTTTTGTTTTAATTCAATAAAAAGTGTATTACACACACCTACATTAAAACTGGTCACCTATTAAAAGGTAAAACCTGCTTTGTGTTGCCCTTCGTTGTGAGCCGTGTGTGCAGGCTGCATCACCGCCGTCTCATCAGGTACATCTCTGATCTCAGCGCTGCCTGTAAACCACGTGCTTTCTGCTCAGAGTGTGAGCTGCTGCTCTGAACGGCAACAAAACCTCCGGCCGTCTGCAGTCAAACCAACACAAGCATCTTCTGCTGAGATTAACGCTTCATCAGCAGCCGAATCGTAGCACGAGCTCTGATAATGATCGTTTAGACGTTTCTGTTGTCAAAAAGTGTTCAGCAATACAGCATTATTTGAAAACTGAACATTAAGACAGCTCTAAAACATCAAACCTCCTGATAGAGAAGCTGTCAGCGAATCAGCGTTCAAGCATCAGCTGAAACTTCAAGTTGAAAATAGAGAAGCTGGGAAAAGCCAAACCAAACAGCTTAAAAGTAAAAAAGCCCGAATTTCCTCAATCGCCAGTTTCAGGGTAAACCACAAATTATTTAAAGTATTTCTGCAGTTTAGTAACTTCATTTAATCCGACTTCTCCAAACAATGTCGTTAAATTACCGGCTGAGTCAATTTACTAACAAAGTCACATCTTTAAGCAAACAAAGTTCAGTCAGGTCCTCTGGATGGTTTCTTTTTTTGTTTTGTTGATTTGTTTCATCCTTCATCCAAAGGACTTCAGATGAAGGACAAAACGTCTCAACGACAACAAAAAAGAAACCATTCAGAGGATCTTTGTTGAATTTTTTTACCTGGATTACTGAGCATGCACGTTTAAGCATAAACTTTTAACATTTATGCTACAATTCATGGCCCTCATTTAAAGTTTGTTGATGCTTAATGTAGTAAATATAACTACTGTATCATATATTATAGACACGGCACAAAGCAAAACAAAGAAATATCAAATGATAGATAATAATCCTCTTTAAACGTTTAATAGTAAATCTTAAAGGAATGCAATCAGGAGGGAAACTGAACGAGCAGTTTAGGAGATTTTAAGCTTTTAATTAAATATTGTTAAAGCTCACTTTTAGATTTTAATTAAATTGATGTGTTATTAATTTAAGGCCTCATTTCTCCCTAAATAACTTTTGACTTTATTACAGTTTATGAATAAAAACTTGTAATAAACATCTTGCTGTCCTGCTCAGTGTTGTTCTGTTTAACAGGAAAACCTCTTGATGGAGTTTATAAAACGTCACACTCACTTTACAAGCAGCGCCTCTTGGCACCAGCACAGGGTTAGAGGTCGATGGAGGGTTCTGTTGGACCGTCCTGCGGTTCTGTCTGATGGGCGCTGGACCAAACAGGTCAGGAGGAGGAGGAGGAGGTCCGGGAAGCACAATGTGCTCCTTGATTATTTCTTCAATTAGGTCTGCAACAAAACAACAAATGGGCTCAAACTGTAAAAATAAATACACAAAATAAACAGTGGTGGGGTTTAAAATGACTGAGAGCACAACAGCTTTAATGTTTAATCGGGAAAGGCAAAGTTTTGAGTAGATAATCTGAGAAAAAATTTTAAAAGAAATGACAAACAGCTTCAAGTTACGTGCAAGTAAATGCCTTTGTGTTATTTAAAAAGGGTTATTTTAGAGCGTCTCGTTGTGTTTTAAAGATAAAAACACTGAAAAACTGTAAACACGTTAATAAAGTTAAACAATCTGAATTATTTGATGAATAGGCTGCACCGAACACTTCCTGTTTGGGTTAATGGTTAATCTGCGCCTCTATAGATGCCACCATTAAATTAAGTCAGACGAAGTTCAACCTGTACTGTTGCTATGGTTACCAGCAGGTAAATACAAATATATCTGAGGGGGTGGCTGTGGTCTGTCTGACACATCTGTAAGTGGTTTCCCGATGTAGAAATGTAAACAAAGCAGCTGTAAAGTCCTACTACCATCACAAATATTGATAACTTATCAATAATACTTAATAAAACTTGTTTTCTTAAATAAATTTTAATTTTAGCATTTTGTTAGTTAGTCTCAGTCAGCCAGACATGGCAAATAAGTCGATTAGATGTTTAAGCTCATGGCACGGGCTACTTTCTTATGTTAAACTGAAAAGTGCAACATTCAAAGACTTAAAGTAAGAGCGAGTTGCTTTGTTTAGCTGAACTCTCTTGCAAATCACTCTCCCTCCCCTCCCTCCTGAGGGTCTTGTTAACCTGGTCCATGTGAGAAATGTTCTGGTTGCTTTATGAACTGGTGTGAAACCGACTGTGGATTAAAGCAGAAACTCTTGACAACCCTCGACAGGGAGGGGAGGGAAATGTGGATGATTTGCGCATGAGCTCATGTAAACAAAGCAGTTTTTAAAAGATTGGAGAAGTTTTCAGTTTGAAGTAAGAAACTCCTTAAAATTGAAAAAAAAATAATAAAAAAAAACAGCCTATGATTGATGCATCTATTTAGGTTCTAAAATGTAAACAGCTGAATACGCAAACTTTGGAAGATTTTGTAATAATTTTCCAAACTATTTTAAATTGTTTATATTCATATTGTCAAATGAGCATCATAGCTGTAGTTTATTTAAATACTGAAATTGGTAACAGATGTTTGCTTCTCCTTTTTTTTTTTTTTTTTTTTGGATAATGATGATTTACTTCCGGTTTCTGTCTTGATCAATAAAAATAAAGGTGAACCTCACCGAACTCCGGGTTGTAGGAGGAGAAGTGAGGAGGCGCGCCCGGCAGGAGTGCGCTCATCCCCGGGTTGGGTGTTGGCTCCTCTGCTGTGACAAACCACACCGTCTGAGAATGTGGGCACTTTACACAAACACGACATAAATGAGCTTTAAACCTACCGGAGGCACCGTTAAAAACGTCCATGTCTTTCATCGCATGAGTTCTTAGAGGGGAAAAAAAAAACTCTCCGACGTGGAGTTTGTGAACTCGTTCCGAAGCCGATGAATCCAGGAACTAGTCGGAGCCGCTCCGTGAGAAAACCGTGTAAGCGTGTCCTGTCGGCTCACGGTGTTTAGTCTGAGTCCAGAGGAGGTTTTGGACCGATTTGAAGTCGTGTGTGTGTCAAGCTCCGCTGATGAAGTTCGCTTTCGTTTTGTTCCGCAGCGGCTCTCTCTGATTGGCTGCTGAGCTGCGCGGAAATCCCCGGAGTGTTACGTCACCTCGTTCAACGGGAAACCCCTCCCCCCAACACTTGACTTAAGCATCTTCACCCCAACACGAGTGGTGATCCATAAAAGGAGAAACATGTTTCCATCTTTAATGTAGCCTGAATGCAGAACTTGCTTCAGCGCACATGCAAATTGACTAATTTGAAACTCCATAACAACTTGCACAATAATGTGTAACAACAAAAAGGCCGTTTTCGACATTTCTCCTGCTTGAGTCAGCCCCACGACTCTGCTATGATACATTTCATTTATTTATTTCATTTAGTCACAGTCCATCCTCTGCTCCCGTTTCCTCTAAACTGAAATAAAATTTAAACGGATCAATGACCTTGTCCGCACGCGCGTTAAACTCTCCTTAAATGACCCCACAAGACTCTACAGCAGCTGTCGGTATTGCGCATGCGCGAGCAAAACGTTTGTTATACACACGTGTACACGAACTATCGAAACGCAACAGAAATGTTAGTTTCATCTAAAAACAAGGTCGTGTAAAAAAAGGCCTGAGACGAGGTCTTGATGCACCTGAAAGGTGAGGTGCAGCAGCGACACCTGCTGGTCACACCGAGACAATACACCATTTAAAGGAAACCGAAAGTTTCGAGGAAGAAGTGACTCAGCAGAAATGAGCATCAATTAATGACGGGTAGAAAAACTAGTTCTGTAATACAAGTTAACTTTAGGGCAATTAAACCATTAACATGCAACATTTAGAAAAATAATGTAATCCATTCAATAAAAATCTTCAACTGTAAGCACAAGTTTAGTTTAAAAAAATTAATCCGGTCTAAATTTTACACAAAGAAATGCCTTGCTAAGGTCTTAAATTTTCACAATTAAAGCCTGATTTGGTTATGAAAGCCTTTATCAAACTACCCTGCTAAATGCAGCC
Organism: Nematolebias whitei; assembly: GCF_014905685.2. Classification (NCBI taxonomy): domain Eukaryota; kingdom Metazoa; phylum Chordata; class Actinopteri; order Cyprinodontiformes; family Rivulidae; genus Nematolebias; species Nematolebias whitei. The sequence continues at coordinate 31,707,324 of NC_056503.1, read as the reverse complement.
CAAGAATAAAACTAATAAAAAAATCTATATTCACAAAAATTAAGATTACAGAGCCAATTTCCGTTTCATTAATACATTAAATGCATGAACTGTTCTGTGCCATAATTACTGCAGACAGCTTGTCTGTACTTGCTGCATTGTGGGGAAGTCTGGTGTTCAAAATCATTAATTGGCACAGATCTGAACATCAGTTTGCCAATAAATGCAACCCCTCCAGAGGAACCAGGACAAAAATTTAGTCTGACAGAAAATAAACTTATTAGCCAACCTTTTAAACAGTACAAGCTGGCTAAGTTGTCAAAATTTAAAACCTAAAACTTTCATTCAATTTATGTACAGCTGACTTTTTTTTTATGTTAAACTTTGTAAAATATTTTAAAGCTGTCATCTTCAGGCTGTCAGACAGAAGTGCCTTATTGTTTAACAGGATTTATACAGGACGATACCCGGGCGCAGTAATTCAGTGGTTGTTAAAGCACACACATCTCAAAGCAACAAACATAACAGCTGCAGAAAGAAAAGCTTTGCAGAGAGTGGTGAAGGCTGCACAGAAATCTGTTGGAATCAGTCTCCCCACCATCACAGACATCTACACCTCCAGATGCAGGAAGAGGGCCACCTGCATCATGAAGGACCCCACCCACCCAGCACACACACTTTTTGCCCCACTCCCCTCAGGAAGGTTAAGGAGCATTAAGTGTAGAACCACTAGACTGAGGAACAGCTTGTACCCTGAGGCTGTTAGACTCATGAATCTCTAACTAGAATAATCACTGAAAAACCATATCATGTTGCTGCTGATCTGTTTCATGTTGCTGCTGATCTGTTTCATGTTGCTGCTGATCTGTTTCAATGTTGATGTGTTCATGCGTGCACATCTGCTCACAGACTCATGTTCACGTTTGTGCTGATGTTCAATGTTTTATGTTATGAGTGCTTAGTGTATATTTAGTTGATGTTTTTCTTAGTTCATATCTTAGATGTTGTTACTGTTTTTCTTATACATTTTATTGTTGGATGTAACTGGGACCCCGTGTACATAATTTCGCTCCACCACATGTACCACATGAGGTGCGAATGACAATAAAGAAACTCTGACTCTGATAAAAAGGCAATTCCACGCAAAAAAAAAAAAGGTCAAATTAAAAACTAGGAGTACATTTTTAAAAACAAGGCGTTGCATAGACATTTTAAACCACACAATTGTTTTTATTATAAACATGAATTTTCAAAAATTGAACATGGAACCCTTTTTGTTTTTCAGATTTACAGAATTCAAATAATAAAAATAAAAATTCTTCCATCACACATCTGTTGTGACGATCTGAATTTTAGAGTGTGTTGGTGATTTAAAAACAAGACGGTGAGCTGAGGGGAAAATAATCAGATTTTGTAAATTGCCAACTGTTAAACGGAGTTCACAGGAATTATTAACATAAGTCTGTACAGTTTGAGGACATACGAAAGAATGTTTTAGTGACTGAAAAACAAAAATTAAGTTATTGACATCATATACTTATATTAATACCAACAAGGCTGTTATCTTTTTCTCATTCAAGTCTAGAACAATAACCGTTGTTAAAATTGAGTGTAGTAGTCATTGTCTCGTGGGTAGTGCCCTGCAGGGTCGTCCATCCCGTCTCTGAGTGTGACTCAGGATCTTTCCAGTTTCCTCCAGCACTACACACCAGTTTCCAGGCAACCCAAAACACGGCGCTCAAATGGAATGAAAAGAAAATGTCACATGGAATCGACATGAAGAACCAAAGTCGCACTTGGCCTGTATTCATTAAAAAAAAAAGTTTCTGCGACCTGTTCCCCTCACAACATCAACGCCAAGAGACTGTTACCCTCTGAAATCAAATCTTACAGAATACAGAACATCACGTTTTGTTTTACTTCACTTGAACTGCAGAAAGAGAGGGTAGGGGGTGGGTGGGTGGGGAACAGAAAAAATAATTTACCAAGTCTACACTGAATATATTCCTCTGTGGAGCCACAAAGAAAGAGAACGAACAGGTAAACTGCTATTTTTTCTCGTTATTTTTTTGTTGTGGCTTCCATGACAAATAATTGGCCACTGAGCCCCACCCCGCTTCCTGCTCAACTTCCACAAGTTCTCTTTGCCCCAACAGTCAGGGCCACAGGTGTGTGTGGGGCGGGGGGATAAGTGAAAGGTCTCGCTTAATCATTCTTCTTCTCCCCTTCTGGCTTGTCTGTGATGGCACCGGCAGAGTCTGCTGTGTTGTTCTGAGTGGAGTCAACTCCGCTGGTGCCAAATTCATTGACCCTGTTGGGATCGACCCGATAGATCCAGCGCTGGTAAAGGTAGATGAAGAACACCACATCTGCAGGAGAGCAAGCAGGTGAGAAAGAGGAAGAGTTTAGATCAACTGCTGTCACCTTAAGACAAGTGGTCTTCAAAGAAGCGTGATTTCTGAAGGGTCCAGGGAATCCTGGTTGAACTCAGCCCAGCACAGTTGCACTTTTGTGCCTCCAAGTGAAGTAATGAGCTGTAACACTCAGCATGTGGACAAGCAAACTGGTTCAGGGTTTTACAACTATATGATGCAACAGATTCAAATAGATTCATTACAGAGAAGATCAAGGACGACTCACAACTTTGAATTAGATGGGGAAAAAAAAACAAAGTTTAACTACAAAAGAATTGCTAAGCCAAGTTTATATGTCATGTTTTGAAATGTTTATTTCATCCATTTACAGTTAAAAAGAAATATGTCACATGTTAACATAAACAAAAGTCCTGAATGAAAAGGAGTGGTTTGAAGAGATATCTATCTATCTATCTATCTATCTATCTATCTATCTATCTATCTATCTATCTATCTATCTATCTATCTATCTATCTATATCTATATCTATATCTATATCTATATCTATATATATATATATACACAAACCAGATTCCAAAAAAGTTGGGACAAGTCCATTTTTACCACTGTGTGGCATTCCCCCTTCTTCTTACAACACTCAACAGACGTCTGGGGACAGAGGAGACCAGTTTCTCAAGTTTAGAAATAGGAATGCTCTCCCATTCATGTCTAATACAGGCCTCTAACTGTTCAATCGTCTTGGGCCTTCTTTGTCGCACCTTCCTCTTTCTGATGCGCCAAATGTTCTCTATAGGTGAAAGATCTGGACTGCAGTCTGGCCATTTCAGTACCTGGATCCTTCTCCTACGTAGCCATGATGTTGTGATTGCTGCAGAATGTGGTCTGGCATTATCGTGTTGAAAAATGCAGGGTCTTCCCTGAAAGAGATGACGTCTAGATGGGAGCATATGTTGTTCTAGAACCTGAACATAGTTCTCTGCATTAATGGTGCCTTTCCAGACATGCAAGCTGCCCATGCCACAAGCGCTCATGCAACCCCATACCATCAGTGATGCAGGCTTCTGAACGGAGCGTTGATAACAACTTGGGCTATCCTTGTCCTCTCTGGTCCGGATGACATGGCGTCCCAGTGTTCCATAAAGAACTCCAAATCGTGACTCATCCGACCACAGAAAAGTCTTCCATTTTGCCACACTCCATTTTAAATGACCCCTGGCCCAGTGCAAACATCTGAGCTTGTGGAGCTTGCTTAGAAATGGCTTCCTCTTTGCACTGTAGAGTTTCAGCTGGCAACGGCGGATGGCACGGTGGATTGTGTTCACTGACCATGCTTTCTGGAAGTATTCCTGAGCCCATTCTGTTATTTCCTTGACAGTGGCATTCCTGTTTGAGGTGCAGTGACGTTTAAGGGCCCGGAGATCACGAACATCCAGTAGAGTTTTACGGCCTTGACCCTTACGCACAGCGATTGTTCCAGATTCTCTGAATCTTTTGATGATGTTATGCACGGTTGATGATGATAACTTAAAAGTATTTGCTATTTTACGCTGGGTAACACCATTCTTGTATTGCTGCACTTTCTTTCTGCGCAACAATGGTGGAATTGGTGATCCTCTTACCATCTTGGCTTCTGAGAGACACTGACACTCTGAGAAGCTCTTTTTATACCCAATCATGTTGTCAATTCACCTAATTAGTGTTAATTGGTCTTCCAGCTGTTCCTTATATGCTCAATTTCCTTTTTCCAGCCACTTATTGCTACTTGTCCCAACTTTTTTGGGATTTGTTGACACTGTGAAATTTTGAATCAACATATTTTTCCTTTAAAATGTTACATTTACTCAGATTAAACTTTTGATCTGTCATCTATGTTATATTACGAATAAAATATTTACATTTGCCATCTCCACATCATTGCATTCAGTTTTAATTCACAATTTGTTTGGTGTCCCAACTTTTTTGGGATCCGGTTTGTAGTTAATGATGAAGACTCCTGTCACAGAGTAGTGCTCCATGCCTCATTTGGTTCCATACAAATTGCTTAATTTTTGAAAGCTCACATCAAACTGGGATGGGGCCAGCTCTGACCAGCCATTTCCCAGAACTGTTGTCTGACAGTTTCCATGAAATCAATCCAATGGCTCATGTGATATTTTGCCAACACAACACACAAACAAAAGCACACAAAAACATTTTTGCCTTTTTGTTTTGGCGGCAAGTAATTTGAGTAAATTTACCAAGAACAATCCTCCAAACATCATCTGAAACCAAGAAACTAAAAGAAAACCTTGAGCTATCGTCACATCTGCAGTCTGGACATTAGCCGTTTTCATCCGTCAAGAAAGTCTGAACATTAAAAAAAATTAAGTTCAAGCCCCCCCATTGAGTTCTCAGGTGAAATTACATGTGACTATAATTTAATAATAGTGGATAATTAGAAGGAAAACCCAGAAAGAACACAGACATACATCATGACTGGTTTGAGAAAAGTCTTGATTTTTTTCCAGCTGGAATTGATCTCAAGAATCTTAAAAGCTTTTTCAAACTGTGTTAGATGTTTTTGTTTTTTTATCAGTCTTTTCAAAAATAGTACTTCAAAATAAACTTCAATTTCTGCTCAAAAATAAAACAGTTGGATACAGTTTAGTTATAGACTTGTTCAAAACAACTGATACAAATGTTATTCATCACCACAGTCTAATTACTGAGCTTAGAAGGTGAGAATTATTTATGTCCATCTAAACAGCTCTATGATTAAACTGATTGTGATAACCATCAGGGCTTTTTACACTTTAAGACAGTCAAAAAGATTTTATCAGGCAACAGAAATATCTGCTCTGCCCACACAATTCTAGTCACCTGACACTAGAGGGGGTTAAAGTGTTAACCACAGCAAATAATGTGACTAACTCCAGAGGAAGATGGTGATTTAAATACTTAGTTTAAGCTATTTGAAGCTTAAGAGAAAATAGTTGTACATTAAAGAGTAAAAACAGAACAAACAGAGCATAGCTTCCTTTAAACAAACCACAAATCCTCTTGGACCAACTGTCCGCCTACGTTAGTTCCCACAACACTAAACAATGAGTCAAATCATGAAACACTTGCAGTAAAACACAACGCGTGTCTTCTGAAAATACTTTCTCTTAAACAATGACACAATATTTGTTTTTAGTAACAAACGTTTTTCAGGAAGACTCACCATCTCTGAGGCATCCTATCCTGTACATCATGGGCATCTTGATCACAAAGGCAAACAGGTCATCAATAAAGGTATTGAGAGCCTTGTAAGTGAGCATCCTCCATGGGAGGTGAGCTACAGATTTCATTTTGCAGTTGATGAACAGCTGTGGCGTCATCGTAATGAAACCTATAAAAAACAAAGCACATGATTTATGAACAAGTCCACGAGCAGAGGCAGTAAAATAATCAGAGGGCTACTGAGTGTGTCTTTATTTCTAATAATGCACAGAGCACCAGAACAGGCTCCTGGGATTTGAGTATGTAAGCATGATGCAAGTATGGGAACATGAAGAGTTCGCGCAGCCACTCCAGAGAGACAATATTATCAGGCAGATTTCTGGACTTTAAAACAATCAGCTGAACACAGTCTCAGCACATTTTTTAGTAATTTCACATTTTATTGAACTGAAGTTAATGTATAGTATTGTTTTTTAATGACTAACAAGTGAATCGTGGTTCTTAGATACGTACGCGTTTACAAAAAGAACATGATCATTAAGACATGGGTCATAGATAATCAGACGATAGCTGACAACAAATGAAACGTCATAATATTAATGTGTGTGAAGGTCAGACGAACTTACCGAAGGTTAACAAGAAGCCGTAAAGCATGCTGAGTACCCACGAGTACCAGCCTTTATGCTCTACGTAAATTAAACTGTAGATGGCATAGCAGCCAAACAGAGGAAATAGCAGCCTGGCCAAGTACTTGAAGGCCATCTGTGAACACAACAACAAGAGGAAACATGGGTCAAACGTTGACACCTTGTATTAAAATGTGTTCTTTTGTTCTTGTGATTGGATTTTAAAATTCTCAATACATGAATAAAACACAACCAGCTGAACAATGACAAATAATACCAATAATAATAATTTAATAATGGGTCCTTTCAAACATATGCACATATAAAAATAGCTTTAAATATTTTAAGTGGCAGATCACAGAACGGTTATATTTGCCGTCACTGCAGGGGTAAACATTGCAGATACATTTATTCATTCAACCTTTATTTAGACAGGTTAATCCCATTGATATCATACCATTGATATCCCATTTATACCTGCAGTCACTGGTGTACATTTGTTACTGACTCACTCAGGACACATCAACCAACACAAATTGACGTGAGATAAAATATACAAGTGGTTTCCAAACTTTTCAGCCTTTAACTTTAACTTGACAAAGGCAGAGACAAGTGACCACAACTATAAATGGTTGAAGTCAACAAAAATTGCCAATAGTCCAATGAAACGAGGGCTTAATGACAACACAGAAAAACTGTCAGTTAACTACACTGTCTTGAAATATATGTGGCAAAATATGCTAATGCAGTAATTTTAAATTAAAATTTAGTTTGTGAGATCATCATGTCAGCTGAATGCTGCACGACTTACAGAAGGGTCCTGAACAATTGCAAAGTTAGAACATTTACGTTTCTGTTAAGCAACTTTTATTTTACAAAGTTTTACCTTTCAATTTTATATTTTAAAGTAATCTAAATGTGGTCAGTGTCTACATGGGCTCTAGAAGAATGAACTTACATCATCATAGATTTTGGTTGAAGACTCCACGTATGTTGACTTGTCTTTGAAAACCAATCTTGGGAAGATCCCTGCAATTTTATTCTCTCTGTCCAACTAGAAATAAATCAACAAAAAGTGGTTACAGATATGCACATTGAGCTGTAAAGATGCTGTATGAAACTCAGTATAACTTCTTCTGAATATATATGACTTCAAGCAATTTTTTAAGTTACAAAAACAGTCCACTTCAAGAGTAAAAGAAATCCAAGAGAACAAAAGATAATTTATTAATTGAAGAAACTGAATGGAATTTTTTAAACAATAAATTTAAGTTTTCTTCTTTAGGACACAATTGCATTGATGGATTCAACTGTGGAGCACAATGACCATCAAACTCAGAGCCACAGAAATGTCCTTTGTTTGGCATATTGTATAAAAGGTTTCCATGTGATTACAGTTAGTTGAAAGCTCATTGTTAATGAAGCAGAGCATTCAGTCACCAGACAATAAAAACAACTAATTAATTTATCCTCAACAGCTACTGGCCACTTATGGATGTAATGTTGATAAAATAGTCAAATAAATGACAAGGCGTGATATTTTGACTTACCCTGACATCCATGACCTTGGTGATTTTCCACAGGTCAATAAGCAGACCAATGAAGACGCTGACCTGCACCACAAAGTTGGTTTCGTTGTCCAGTATGTAGAGCAGAACAACAAGTGACTGAAACACTCCAAATATAATGGAGCGCACAGAAAGGCCTTCAAGGGACTGCCTGCTGTTCCAAAACTGGATATCTGAGGGAAAGAGGGTGTGGAGGTGAGACAAAGTAAATAAAAGTCCCGGGGAAGAAAAACGTTTGGGGCATTAGCTGCTTACCATTTTTGAAAGCAAGAAACTCAAAGATGCTGTGCACAATGGAGACGATAATGGTGACTCCCAGCAGGTACGGGTTTGTTTCCAAAAGAGCAACCTATTGGAAAACAAAAAAAAATGTTCTTTTAAACTTCATTTACAAAAGTAATACAATTCTTTGGTTTTATGCTCACAGAAGAGCCCAGTCAAATACAAAGCGGATAAATAAGAGGTCTAAAAGGTGCATTTAACTGTAAGACAATTAAATAGACCACAGATCTAAAAGTTATTTCCTGGGTCTGATTATACTAGAAAAACCAAGTCTCACATCAACTCAAATATATATTTTAAACAAGCAGATGAAGATCAGACATGTCTATAGAGCCATTACCACATTGTTTCAACAAAATGTAATTCAACAAACTGATTAAGCCCAATTGCATATTACCATACGAGACTAGACTGTGATACTTTAAAATTCATTGAAGACATTAAGGCAGTATCTCACAGGGCTAACAGTCCACAGTAGTGGACTAAACTTGTCAGAAAGCTGCAACAAATGAGGCAAATTTTTAATGCCCGTCTCACTGAATTTTGAACATTCGTGGTCAAGTGACCAGTAAGACGTGTAGAGCAAGACTCGCAAAACGGGTTTCTAGTTCGTCCGCTACGTTTTGTTGCACACTTCGGCCCACATTGTACCTGCCTCAGCTCACTTTGTACCCACCTTGGGAGTCACTCCACATTTATCGTTTATTCTGCTCAAGTACACTTTAAAAATAAAGATAGGCAGATTTGGACCAGTTGTTTGATTAATTACTATTAATCCTTGATGTGATTAAAGACCTGGACATTAAGACTCAAATTTTATCTGTCAGATCTAATGTAATCCAACCACAGACTGGTCATAAAATACAGCTCTAGTGCTCTTGAGAAGGGTTGGAGACGCATGCAACAAAATTGGGAAGGGTTTAAGTAAGGAAATTAGGACTTCCTTGAGAATGTCATTCACCAACTAGTTGCAGCCCAGTGAGATACCACATTACTGTTGGGATCAATAGTGCACTGCAGGCCTGGAGTACTCACCTTAACAGAGTCTTGGTCTTCATCAGACTGCTCATAGGTATCCTCTGGGAGGAAATTCCAAGGAGAGCGAGCATTCTGAGCAGCGTACAGCTGCCAGCGCCACAAAGACAGCGGGCAGTAGTTGAGACGCAGCGGGAGTTTAGTCAGGGTCTCGTTGATAGGATAATAGTCTTTCTGAAGGTTCCAGTAGTCATTGAAATATACAATGGGGTAGTAGTCGCCACTAACTGCATCAAACTTAACATCTAGTAACAGGGGAAAAAAAAAAAATGTCAAACATGATTAAAAAAATAGAATTTTGTTGATAAACGTTAAAACATTTGACCAGAAACTTACACTGGTCTAGCGGAGGTGGAACAGAGCCTTTTACCCAGGCTGTGTGATCATCTACCATATTAATGGTGAGGTTTGGATGCCAGTGGGAGATGATCTCCACCGGACCGTGGCTCTCTGCTCGCTGCGACAAAACAGCAGAACACACAAATCAGTGCAAACAATAAACACAGGAAGTAACTCAAAATTCATAAATAAAATAAAGTCACTTTTGGTGTGAAAAACACAGTTATACAGTACTATATTATGCTTTTTAAAGAACCAAATCCCATTGTCTGTGCAAGCAAGTTGTTGTTATATTTTACACAAAGCATGTTTTGGACATTTGACAAACATTTTATTTAACTTTTTAATTTACGCTTAAGAAAAAGATATCAAACTGTAAAGATTACATTTCTGCAATGCCTCTTTTTCTGTTAAAAATCTGACACTGGTTAAAAAAATGGCACATTTTCTAACTATACTAAAGCAACAAAACTTATTTACTTCCAAATTCTTTGTATTTGAGTAATTTGTACATGAGTCCTCGAGACTCAATAAGACTAACCTGTATAAATAAAGGTTGAATGAATTAATGAATTTAGTAATACTGCAACATTAAAATAATTAATAGTAAATTATTTTTACCTTAATCATCTCTGGATCTGCTTCTGTTTCGCCTGTGAGCAGGTTCTTGGTTTTCAGAAACTTTCTTCTCTTGAATTTATTCAACACTGATGGAATGAAAAGAGAAAACAAAGGTTAACAGTTTGAACACAGCAACTTGTGGTCTTGTGTATCTTGATGTGCGCACTTTTTGTTGAATGAACTGTTGCCAGTCTGCGATACTGTCCCTTGCGTTTGGGGTCTGGGTGGAATCCACTTTTTGTGAAGTAGATATGCATGTAAAAGGAGCCGTTATGCTGGACTTTCTGTACCAAACCAAACAAAAAGACATTATTTTATCTTCTGCCCTTATTATTATAACATCTTTCCAGTCGATGTGATAAAATCCATATCCTCCTCCTTAATCTAGTATAATATAATTCTAAAAAGTGCTTTTATCTGTAACATCTCATTTTGCTCCTCCACGTGATCCTGAGTGATCCCTTACCTCTGGGATGTCCAACTCCTTATAGTTCTGGTAGCAGCCATCTCCATCCTCCCCTGTGTTCCAGTCTCCGTAGACCAGGTCCCTTTGGAACCAGAACAGGGCATCTGTGTTGTTGAAGTCAGAGAACACCTCCTCCTGGGACAAGTAGACGTACAGGTCCTGCAGGAATGGTGAGAAAATAAAGGTGTTGATCTTGTTACAGTGTCGGGAGAGATGGAGTCAGTCTGAGGGCAAAGCAACACTCAGGTACAGCCTGATTACTTTAGGGGATCAGAATGAGAGATGTTGAGGAATGAAGGTCTTGAATTCAGCTGGAACTTTTAACACTTGATAATGGGATTTCTATGCAAAGAGGAATGGTCACAAAAATATTTATGAAAAAAAAAACATTCAAAATATTCTTTCATATATTTGTCTTATTTTATCTGTGGTGTTTTATTTATTTATTTATTTTCATTATTGCACTTCAACCACCCATGTGTAGGGAGATGATCAGTGTAGTACCATGAGGGTGTCTTTGGGGAAGAGGTTCCTGCTGGGTACTCTGGGGGCACCAGCTGGTGTGTTGGGCTCAGGGGTGGACGGCCCTCTGCGGAACCAACTACTGATTGCCCAAATTATAAAAATTCTGAAGGAAAAAAAGAGTAACAAGGGGAATATGAGTTAGTGAAATAACTAAACCTTCACAGAAAAACTGAAAGCTTCCATAAATCAAGTATTTTAGCTGGTTTTGTAATGTCTTGATGAATGATTGTTACAGGTTAATTTATAATCTCATGGGTTAATGAAGTGCACAAAATCCATCATGTTCACAAAAACTTCATTCGGTTTGTCATTTTACAAATTCAAAATTAACTTAATTTCCAAGTGAAAATAATTATTGCCTTTGTATTTGTTATATACAAATATACAAAATTCATCAGAAACTTAAAAATATCAGTAATAGAAAATATCAATCAACTCCAAAATCTAACATTATAAGAAAACAGCTTCAAAACAACAGTAACTGAATTAAATGTGTATTTTAACTACAAAAACTAAAAAGACGCCTTATTAATATCGATTCATGCCCAATAATCCAGGTAGAAAAATCCAACACAGTTAAATTTGGTTCTCTGGACGGTATCTTTTTGTTGAAACATTTCGTCTTTCATCCAAAAGACCATCAGTCCAAGGAGCCACAACAAACTCAGTCTTAAAGGCACCTTCACATAGTGGGTCAACCAGTTTGATGGTGCCAAGATGGTTTCTGGACCAGAGGACCAGACTTAACTTTGTTGGATTTTTTTAAAATGGATTAATGAGCATTAACTATGATATTTTTAACCACTTTGTTCATGACTGCCTCAAACGAGTCGGCCAGGGAGAGGGCGGACTCCAGAAACCATCGTAGCACCATGAAACTAGTTGACCCACTTTGTGAGGTGCTAGTTATAAGACCGAGTTTGTTGTGGTTCATCAGACTGATGACGTCTTTTGGATGAAAGATGAAACGTTTCAACGAAAAGAAACCGTCCAGAGGACCCGACTTCTGTGTTGGAAGTCGTTTTAATGTTGATTACACGTCCTAGTTTATGGTACAGGTATTTATGTGCACTAACCAAATAAAAAAGCCTGAAAAAAAAATAAATTTTGCAAGTCAAATTGAAAGGATTTTGAAGCCAATTGGCAAAAACTAGTGTCTCCTGAAAAACTGAGTGAGTACAGTGAGAATGACAAAAACAATGAGATTGACTACAATTAAAGATCTATTTAAAGATCTTACCTTTGTCAACCTAACAAGTCTAAAATACTAAATATCTCGGTTTTTGACTCACTCAATTATGCTCCAATTTGTGCAGAAAAAGACAATGACTCAGAAAACAGAAGCAGCAAAACAGACCGAATACTCTGTACAAAAATCTGGGACAAAAAACTTGGAAGCAAATGACGTACAGCATACCATTATGCACACTTATTTAAAATTGGACTGGGACACCACTTTAATATGCAATATATTAATTATTACACCAATGACATCAGAGGAGGCTTTTAACTGTGAGTTGGCTCTTCAACTGCAAAGACAATGAGCCAGCAAGATTAAAAGTAAAACTCACCTAAAGAGGACTCCTTTAATAACTTGCCATGCATTAGGTGCTTGTTGCTGCTGCTGCTGAGGGTCCTGTGCATTTCCAGCTGTTTGTACAGCCTGGCTGTCTGTTGCAGCAGTTCCATTGCTGCTTACCTACAATCACAAAAGCACATAAAAGACATGTTCAAGGCAGCCAAAGTCTGTAATGATCAGCGTCACCTGCTTTAAATAAAGCACTTGTTGGTTAAGTTACTGCACTTTCCCATAGAGACAACTTTAAGATGCCATGAATGGAAAAAGAATATACTTAATCTACAGTCAAATATGGTGCATAATTTTTTGTCTTGCTTGTTTTTAATACTGGCCTAAGTCATCCACTACCAAAAAGTATGATTTACTTTATTTATTGAAGCCCCTGCATTCCTTAAAGGTATTCATATCGTCTGACGCCTTGTGCTGAGAAGGGAAAGAGATACTTGGCATATTCTGAGAACTGGCAAAAACTGTGCCATGTGTTACACTATGAGGATGACAGCTACAATCACAGCAAAAATTAACTCAACATCTTTCAAATTCACAGAGTTACAGGTCCTTCTCAAAAATTTAGCATATTGTGATAAAGGTCATTATTTTCCATAATGTAATGATAAAAATGAAACTTTCCTATATTTCAGATTCATTGCATACCAACTGAAATATTTCAGGTCTTTAATTGTTTTAATACTGATGATTATGGCATACAGCTCATGAAAACCCAAAATGCCTGTCCCAAAAAATTAGCATATCATGAAAAGTTTCTCTAAACAAGCTATTAACCTAACCATCTGAATCAACGACGTAACTCTAAACACCTGCAAAAAATTCCTGAGGCTTTTAAAAACTCCCAGCCTTGTTCATTACTCAAAACCGCAATCATGGGTAAGACTGCCGACCTGACTGCTGTCCAGAAGACCATCATTGACACCCTCAAGCAAGAGGGCAAGACACAGAAAGAAATTGCTGAACCAATAGGCTGTTCCCAGAGTGCTGTATCAAGGCACCTCAGTGGGAAGTCTGTGGGAAGGGAAAAGTGTGGCAGAAAACGCTGCACAACGAGAAGAGGTGACCGGACCCTGAGGAGGATTGTGGAGAAGGGCTGATTCCAGAGCCACTGTGCACAGGCGTGTGCAGGAAATGGGCTACATGTGCAGCATTCCCCAGGTCAAGCCACTTTTGAACCAGAAACAGCGGCAGAAGCGCCTGACCTGGGCTACAGAGAAGCAGCACTGGACTGTTGCTCAGTGGTCTAAAGTGCTTTTTTCAGATGAAAGAAAATTTTGCATGTCATTCGGAAATCAACGTACCATAGTCTGGAGGAAGACTGGGGAGAAGGTATCACAATATGCTAATTTTTTTAGAAGGACCTGTATAGATCCTTTGAGTTTGCTGAGATCAATTAGCTGTGATGGCTGTCATGAATTGGATTGACACTACAGTCTACTAAATATAATTTTTGACCCAAGGACCTAACAAACATTTTCTGCATCAACACTCAGAAGACAGTGCCTTTGGCAGTTTGGTTTGTAATTAATTAGTTACAAGAAATTTCTGGAAAAAAAAAAAAAAAAGTTTTTCCCAGCCTGAATGTTTATAGCTTTGTTTCAACATTTAGTCTTAGTCAACTCCATTGAAAAAGCCCCAGGCCAAAGAGGCGAGCCAGTGACCTTGTCGCGGAGACACAACAGCTCTGACCACTGTACTGCCTGAATAGTGACTACAGTATATAAAATTAAGACTTGAAGAGCCTCTGTCGTTTTGAGAGTAGAATAAATGAACGGCATATGTGGAAATTAGTGTATATTACGCCCCGGCCCCGACATCATCAAAATTGTGGGTGGGGTGGGTGAAACACCCACACTTGCCCCCACCCTCATTCGCCCCACTCTGGGCCCATGAGCAAGGCCCTTAACCCCCACCATGTGCTCCCTAAACAGGTCTCTCTTGAAAATGAGTTCTCGTGGCTCAATGAGACTAACCTGGATAAATAAAGGCTAAATGAAAAAAAAAATAAAAATAAATATTACCCATTACTTTAAGTCAGCAAATTCTTTGATCAGTTTCGTCTTTCATGCCCCTCAGCTGGGGCAACAACACCACCAGCCTGATCAAGAAAGCTCATCAGAGACTCTACTTCCTCAGACGGCTGAGGCGAGCTGGACTGGGAAGCTCAGTCCTCACCTCCTTCTACAGGTGTGCAGTGGAGAGCATCCTGTGCTCCAGCATCAACGTGTGGCATGGAGGCTGCACAGCTGCAGAAAGAAAAGCTTTGCAGAGAGTGGTGAAGGCTGCACAGAAGTCTGTTGGAGTCAGCCTGACCCACCATCACAGACATCTACACCTCTAGATGCATGAAGAGGGCCACCTGCATCATGAAGGAACCCACACACCCAGCACATGCACTTTTTGCCCCGCTCCCCTCAGGAAGGAGGTTAAGGAGCATTAAGTGTAGAACCACTAGACTGAGGAACAGCTTCTACCCTGAAGCTGTTAAGACTCATGAATCTCTAACTAGAATAATCACTGTGAAAAACCATATCATGTTGCTGCCGATCTGTTTCATGTTGCTGTGTTCATTCATGCTCATCTGCTCACACAGACTCATGTTCGTGCTGCTGTTCGGCGTATTGTTTTTATGCTATTAGTGCTTAGCGTATTTTTAGCTGATGCTTTTCTTTGTTCATAGTCTTAGTTCATATCTTAGATCTTATTATTGTTTTTCTTTTACAATTTATTGCTGGATGCAACTGGAACCCTGTGTGCATAATTTTGTTCCACCACATGTACCACATGTGATGCGAATGACAATAAAGAATATCTGTATTTATAGTGTTTTTCTCCTTCCAAGCTGGACTATGTTGGTGTAACCCCCTACACCGCTTCTGGCAAGGCCACACTCATACAATTCAAGTGACACAATAGACAAGCACATGCCAAGTCATGAGGCTCGTTCTCTAAACATCTAATCTCCCCTGTTGTCATAAACACAAAGGAAGACCAGTGGTTGGCCCCTTGAAACTAACAAAACATTACTGGGAAAAAAAAGTTTTTTGTTCAAACAGAGTATTGTTTATGAAGGCGTCAAGACAAACTAAAAAAAAAAAAAACCTAACTAAAAATGTACTGGTACGTTTTTTTTTCCCTTTTCCGTTTTCAAGTCAATTCATCTTTCACCTGTTCCACCTGTCAATTTCATTTTGTACAAGACATGATGAGAATTGAAGAGAACCTAAACAGATTAGTTCAAGGTTATGAAGTGTCCCGAAATAAGCCTTTTTTAAATTATACAGCCATGTTCCAGTGTGTTGCGTCAAATTTATTCTATATCACATAAAAACAACAAAAGTTGACCAAAGTGCTTTACAATTCAGTCAAACAAAAACAGACACTAAACATAGACATCTCCTGGAGGGAATAAATCATAAATAGTCTCGACAACAGGAAGTTCGTCTCTCAAAACTTAATTTACAATTTGTACCTTCCTAAAGATGAATAATTTAACAGTATTCTGAGTAAATGCATCACAATAGTTTATCCCTGTCTGGCATTAAAGAGGAAAAAAAATTCAGGCATAATTGTCCAAAGAAATAGATATTACTGGTAATGTTTAAAACACTGTGATTATAAACCCAAACACGGCTTGTGAATAGAATTAAAAACTCTTTACTACAACACAGATTCTCTGAAAACTCGGTCAGTTTTCTATTTCAAGCATTCACATCATACAGAAAACATTGACACTGTGCTGAGGTCACTGTTATTACACCTTACAGATACCGGTGGTTATGTTGGGCAACAGACTGAATCCTCTGATCTTAAAACAGAAATTTCAGATTAGCACACCTAAAGAGCTACACAAGAGCTCCCTCTATAAGCAACAGCACATTTCTCCTGACAGAGCAGTTTGATTTCACCAGAGATATTTACTGCATTCTGTATCTTTATCCTACATGATGGCACACATGCATTCACATTGATACAAACCAGAAATAAGAACTTCTTTTGATGGAAGCGGCTTGTAAAAGCTGAATAAATTGTTCTCAGAAATTCAGAGAATATCCGGAAAATACATCTTCTAAAACACGGACAAATAACCTTTTCTTTAAGCTGTAGTTTTGTTTGATCTTTGTGGTTGAAATGCCTAAAAAAGACTGAAACAGAAGTTACGAGTTTTTACCCGACATTCTGACTTCAATGTAATAAAATAAAAAGCAAGACAAACTGAGTAATTTAGATTGGAAACAAACAAAAACGCTCAACACAATCAAGAACCAAAGCTGAATGTCCTATCAAATCAAAAAGCAACTTACTAATTGTGAATAGACTTCTGGTCCTCTTTACTGACAGAGATAGATTCACTTCATGTGTTTTGTAGATTTGTGTAATTGCAGTGGATTATTTTGTATAATTTAACATTAAGCATGAGGGAGACTAAACGCTTGCCTTCTGAAAGTGATTATTCGCATTGACCTCTAATGTTGAAAGCACTTGTCATGTTTTGGAGGGGGACTTTTTGTATTTCAATCTATAAAAAAAACTATTTTTTAGAATACAGACTTTTTTTTATCAACAAGAAGGGTGCCTGGTATGTCCTAAACTTTGTATTTTATGGACTTTTAGTGTAGTCATTGATATTTGATTAGAATAACGCATTTCTTAATATTTCCACTTCCTTTGGGGTCGTAGTCACAGCACAGTCACTCTAAAAGCAAACAGTCCCTAACTGTAGACATTTATGTTTCCACCTTCACATTTAAAGAATTAGGTTTCAGGCCTCCTAAGCCCTTCAGTTAACTCCGTTCAGAAAGCATGTTTTAAACCAGTTTTGACTAACATTTACTTTTTGTCCACGGTTGGGTTTTTTTTTTTTTAAGATGACTCTTCCTGCCTGGCTCGCTGTGAAAAGGCGGAGCTGCTGTCAGGTCAAGCTTTGTCTTTAGAACATGTAGATAAAGTTAGGAGTTGGGTAGCGGGTAAAAGATTTACTAACGAGGCTGAAATGAGAGGGAGAGGCTAAAGACTAGCCCGGTTAATCGAGCCACGCTGCGCTGCTCAGGTTCAGGCCTTCTTGTTCTTGTGTCACGCTGCGGTTGTCAGCTGGTTCCCACTAAGACACGGTTAACTCATTAACTTCGGGTACAACTTCGCCGTCACTACGGCCCTCAACTCCGCACCTCAACACAGCCAGTACTGTATTTCACAGCACGTCCTAGTGTTCAAGTGACCGCTGGTGGACGTTTTAAAAACCCACCGGCACTCACAACTGTCACTGGAGCTGGCGCAACGAAACGCTTGAATGCTAAAATCCTAGCACACGACGTTCAGAACCGTCGGTCCATATTCATCAGCCGCCGCGTCATAATTTTACCTCACCGTTGCTCACGGTAGACTTAGTTGATTCGCTCCCCTGCGTCGCCATCTTTCTTCGTCTCTATCGCGTACAGTGCCGCTGCTCGCTGGCCGTTTCACCCATAGAAATATATACGTCTATGGTTTTTACCAACCGGCACTCACAACTGTCACTGGAGCAACGAAATACTCAAAGGCTAAAATCCACGTACATGACGTTCAGAACCGTCGACTCGGTCCATATTCATCAGCCGAGGCGAGTAAATAACGCCGCTGTGAGAGTGTCATTGATTTTACCTCGCCGTTGCTCACGGTAGATTTAGTTGATTCGCTCTCCTGCGTCGCCATCTTTCTTCGACTCTCTCGCGCACACACTACTGCCGCTGCTGCTAGCTGGGGCTCGGAGGGAGGGGGGAGTGGGGTGCGGGAATCGCGCGAAATCTCGCGAGAATTCAAATGCAGCGTCACTGTAGTGACGTCCGCGGTCTGTGGGGGAATGATGAAAAATGTAATTTCTAATAAATATTGCAGGGGGCTTTCTTGTCATGACTGGATGATGAAAGTGCGCGAAACATCGTGCTTGGTCATGCAGACGTCACTTTAAAGATTAAGAGCCTGAGTGAAAGTGGGTGAGCTTGTAAAAAAATTAAAAATGGAAGGATGTTAATTTGAATATTGTCATTGCTGTACAGTATATAGGATTTTAATTCAAATCTTGTACTCAAGCTGTACTGCCTTTCTTTAACAAAAGCTACAAATATGAGAATAGAACCCACTTTAATCAACTGTGCTATAGATTTTATGGATTTTCTGTGTTGCATTGTCCTCATTTGTCTATCTTCTGTGTCATTACATAAATAATTAAAAGCCTAGCTTTCTATAACATATCACCTTTCATGCCAGTGCTTTAGAGAAAAAAAATATTATTTTCAGAAATTGTAGAATTATTCTGGTTAAACCTTTAAGCAAAATTCAGTGCAATCGTGATTGTTCCCATGATACTTGTAGTATGTGTTGTGAATGAGGCTCAGCTACTACCACACCAAATTTTAGCTCAGTATCTGTAACATTCACTAAAGTAAACCCACTTTTGTGTAGGTTAAAGTTGAAGCTATGACGGATTGTACAGACTTGGGTTTTTTCCAAAAGTTAATAGACGTGCAGCCAATTATTACTTTGAGTTTTATTAATATTTGTTCCGTGGTTCATGAGATATTTTGCTAACACAGTTTATTCTAATGATACTGGCCAAGTTTTCAGTTCCAGTTTGCACAGAGTACAAGTTGGGAATCAGTCTGTTACTACCACACCAAATTTCAGCTCAATATCTATAAAAATATCCTGATGCATGCTCAAAGGTAGAAAAATTTAAAAAAGTTAAGTCTGGTCCTCTGGACATTCAAAAAAGAAAAAAATATATATTATTATTTTTTGAATGTCCAGAGGACCAGACTTAACTTTTTTAGAATATCTATAAAACTGAGAGGTGGCGCAGAGGTTAGAGAAGGTGGGCCTGATCACCGGTTCTACTCCCGGTATACTGACAACATCATGAGGGTGGGATAGGTGGAGCACCCACCCACCTGCCTCCATCCTCATTTGCCCCTCTCTGGGCCCTTGAGCAAAGCCTTAAACCCTAACCATCTGCTCCCCCGGATGCCCTAGGTCAGGGGTCTGCAGGGGGCCACATGCAGCTCTTTGATCCCTCGGTAGCTTTTTCAAACTTTGACCAAAACTGACATCAAACTGCATTTTATTGGTTATAAAAACAACAAAAAATGATTAGTTCAAACAGTTTTCCTGTCATTTCTTTTGCAAATATGTGAACACTGGAGTGAGTACAAGGAGTAAAACATACTTTAACTTGATGCTTTATTTCTTTATATGAAGAACTGTGCAGCTTATAGAATTTTTAATTACAAAAGATGAAAACTAATCCCCCCCCCCCTTTTTTCAAAAAACTGGTCTTTTTTTTTAATAAATGTTAAGAATCCAACATTTTTCAGTCAGGTCATCTGGACAGTTTCTTTTTTTTTTTGTGCTGAAACGTTTCGCCTTCGATCTGGAAGGCTTCATCAGTCAAGGAAACACAACACAAAAATGTTAAGAATCATTACCGGTGAAGTGTTTTTTTTCTGTCGCCCATACTGGCCACAAAAGCCCCCTCCAGCAAACTTAAAGTGGCTCACGGGCCACCAGTTGATAACCACAGGTTGTTGCGGCTCCAGACAAGTTTAATGTAGTAAACGAAGGCGTAAAAATGGCTCTTTTAATTGTAAAGGTTGCAGACCCCTGCACTAGATAGCTCTCTGCTCCACGCAGAGGGCTGTGGTAGCTCGGTGGTCTCGGTTAGGTCAAGAAGAGCATCCGGCGTAAAAAATCCTCACCAAATCTTCAAGCGAATTAGTTCGCTGTGGTGACCCCTGAAGAAGGGAGCAACCAAAATAAAAATAAAACTGAGTTATACGCAGTGTTGCGTTTACAGAGTTTGTTTTTCAGTGATGGCCATCTTTAATGGAACTCATACAGGCAATAGTGTATTACAAATTAAATGTTTTGCATGCATTGGAGAAATGCATACCACCTTCCAAATAAACTACTTTTCAATATACGCTTTACAAAAATTTAAATCATCTCATAATCGTTAAGAGCTTGAAAGTACATGTTGGGTATGACTCTCAGCTTCTACAACTAATTCAAGGTTGGGGTGGGGAAGAATGAAAGGTTTAGAACATGATGGTGAAACCTGATATGATGTATGGATGGTGGCACAAAAAAAAGACGAGACAGAGTTGTTGCAATCTGATCGTTTTTATATTTTAACTTTTGGCACACAGTAACACCAGCACTTCAGAGATCAACGGAGAATTCAAAAAAATATATGTCCAGAAAAAATATTTTATAGCAAAGACATCACAATAATTTACATTTTCTCTGTTTTAGAAAACAAAAAGAACATTTTGTTAATTCGACAAGCACATTTTCCAAAGTTGAGTTGTGATCTTGAAAACGGAGCGAGTAACAAAACTATTACGTGAGCAAAAAGACGTGAAGTTTAGCATTTCATTTGAACATATAGTACAATGAAAAATTGGACAATACTATTAAAATGCTATTTGAAGTATTTCAACATAAACACAATACATTAAGAAAATTTCAATTTCCTAAGAAATTGTGCTAAAAGTGAACAGAACTGTGCAAAAGTCTCGAGCCACTTTGTTTCTCTTTATTCAAACTTGCTTCAGTTGTTTAAGATACGCAGTACTTTGAAAATAATGTGACGTAACCACAAGTTGAGGACAAATTAGAAACAGGAGGTCTAAGGTGAATTATGTCTTTAAATAACACAAATCCAGCAAAGAATGAACAAAGTTCAAATTTCTGGTCCATTGATCAATACGTCCATTCTCATTTTGCATTTTTAAGAATCAACATTTTTCATT
Source organism: Nematolebias whitei (assembly GCF_014905685.2). Classification (NCBI taxonomy): domain Eukaryota; kingdom Metazoa; phylum Chordata; class Actinopteri; order Cyprinodontiformes; family Rivulidae; genus Nematolebias; species Nematolebias whitei. Next base: position 31,685,933 of record NC_056503.1, on the reverse strand, counting down.
TGTGTAAAGACACTTTCCCACGACTTTCGTCCCCTGAACAACAAACTACAGACTTTAGCATAGCAGTGTTCACTCACAACTGGACCATTTTACAAACTACACGTGAACAAAAGAAATTAAAGATATGTTTTGTTTACTGCGGGTGTGTCTAAAAGCAGTAGTAGTGCCAAGTACAGCAATATGAAGCAAAACTAAAAGTTTACTATAAATCAAAAGAGCAAATTAAAAACATGGAGCTGTGTTTCTCAGGAGCACAATGAGCACTACAGTTTATGGTGACCTTAGGCCTGACTTTCAAGAAAAAATACACATTCAAACAGAGTACAGAACTAAAGTAACATCAAATGAGATGAACTGGTTACACAAGTAATTTGTCAACGTGTGTTAGTGTAACTTTTCCATTTATTCAACATGAGACGATTACAAAGAAATGTACAGTCCACCAGGACTACGGTTAATTATGAATGTTTGCATATAGTCATTTTAAGCACACTGACATGGATCAAAAATAAAAATTTAAGCAGTAAAGTTAACACTAAATATATTAGAGGTGCATGGAGTGAAATAACAAAATCCATTAATAGGTTGAAGTTCCTTTCTGAAACACTTAAAGACTGAATTCGTTGTGATTTTCTTATTATAATTTCAACTTGAAGATTGCCTTGTTCTATGTTGCAGGAAAAAACTAAACATGACGTTTAAGTGCTTTTTGATCACACTCTTCAGAAAAGCACAAAAAAACAAAAAAAACCTTGAAGTTGCAGGAAAATGACTCTCCTTCTGATTTATGAGCAGAAGATGCTTCAATATCAGGTCAAAGGACTGACCAAAATAAAGAAAAATAAGTTTTAACCAGTTCTACATCTCATCTAAACCGTAATCCTCCTCAGGGAAGTCTCCCACCGTCACAGTCATCGGCTTCACAAACCCTCCGTATTTGTTCTCGCATTCAAAGTACTTTTTCCCCTGAACCCTATGAAGACAAACAAAAAATAAATAAAAATCAGGCGACATTATTTCAAACATTTCTGTTACAATTGGCGGAGAAATAAAAATCGAATGCCCCTACGTTCCGTCGTGCTTTCCTAGGGGCTCGTCATACTTCACACCCACCCAGTAACCAGGCTTGAAATCTGTTGTGCCTGAAACATATATGAAATGTTTTTATATGAAACAAATCTCAGTAAATTATTTTAAAAATACAAATATGCTTTTGTTCTTTATCTTCAAAAAATGTTTTATTACAGTTCAGTGCATGCACATTATACATTTTTCCCTTTTTGTACTTCACCCTCCGTTTCATGACTTGTCCCTTCCAACAAAATGCCTGACCCGCAGTGTTTACATGCACCAATATCCCAGTTTTAATCATACTCCTGGGCCCTGAACCACAAACCAAGTTTGAAAGCTTTGAAAAGTTTCCTACTTCAAGTTGAACTCTGAGTTTTCTGAGTCATAAAGCAGCTTAATTTATTACCAGTGTGTAAGAAAACTCAAGTCAGTAAGTACAGCAGATAAAAGTTTGAGAAAAGAGATCAACACATTTTAAAGCACCTCTGGTTCTGACTTATAGAAGAGGATCTGTACCCCGAAGCGTGGCTGATGCACAAGGGGCACTATGTCCACCAACACTGCTCAGAAGTGTGAAGAAAATGGATGAAGCAGACGACCCAAAGACACTTTAGACACATTGAACCTGGTTTTATTATAGCGGCCCTAGATTCAGTGTTTATATGAAAATAAATTAATGAATAAATTAATCCATCCTTTTTATTTCTCCTCTCTGGATCATATGGCAGCTGGTGCCTCTCTCCAGCAGTCACTGTGCGAGAGGCGGGGTACACCTTGGACAGGTCGCAAGTCCATCACGGGGACAAATGGAGGAAAATGAGACAAACAACCATTTACATTCTCACCTGAGGACAATTTAGTTTTAGGGCAGCACGGTGGCGCAACTGGTAGAGCTGCTGCCTCTCAGCGAGCAGGTCCTTAGTTCAAACCCCGGTCCAGGGGCCTTTCTGGGTGGAGTTTGCATGTTCTCTCCGTGCGTGCGTGGGTTTTCTCCGGGTACTCCAGTTTCCTCCCACAGTCCAAAAACATGCATGTTAGGCTGATTGGTAACTCTAAATTGTCCATAGGTGTGAGTGAGAGAGTGAATGGTTGTTTGTCTCGTTTGTCTCTATGTGGCCCTGTGATGGACTTGCGACCCGTCCAGGGTGTACCCCGCCCCTCGCACAGTGATTGCTGGACATGGGCACCAGCGACCCCCGTGACCCAAAAATGGAATAAGCGGGTAAAGATAATGGATGGATGGATATGTTTTTGGTCTGTGGGGGAAACTGGAGTACCCGGAAAAAAAACACCCACGCACGGAGAGAAGATGCAAACTCTATTCAGACAGGCTCCAGGCCAGGAGGAGATCTGGTGATCACTTCTAACCACTGCGCCTCTGTGTTGAATGCATGGAGGTGATCTATAAACCTGGTTCATTAAAAGCCAATTAAATTGCCATGTCCCAATCATGTACTTATCTAATTAGTTAAATAACAGTCTATCAAAAAATACAATAAACAACTCAAAAGTTACTTTAAGTCATTTTTAACTAGTGAAGCACCTCGTTCCTGCCTGACTGCTCACACAAATGAGAGAAACAGGCCTTAGTCACCACAGCTTACAATAAAAACTGTTTTGTTTCGGGAGTATAATGTTTTGAACTAATGTTCCAAAAAACTAAAACCTCTAAGCTTTAGCTACACTTACCAACATACATGACAGTGCCAAGTTTCGTGGGTTGCCCAGAAACCTCCACTTTACAGCGGTTGCCCACAGAAATGGCATCAGCAGCAGACTTCTGTTGTTCTTCCTGAGCAGTGAGCTCAGATTTCTTCTTAGCAACCAGATCCTCGTTGTAATGACCGAACTGGTGTTTTTTCATAAATGACCTTGCAGAGTCTCAAGAAAAAACATATTTCCATGTTAAACACTTGTTACCATTAAAGCAATCAACAGTAAATCATCTATTAAGTTGTATGCATCACCTGATTGATATTTAGCTGATCTTTTTCAGTTTGCTAATAATTATTGACTAGTAAATTCAGAAAAAAGCTTCAATATTCACAGTGAATAAAATCACTAGATTTTGTTAAAATTTGAAATGATTTAAAAAATGCTCATTTTGGCAACAATTAATTTTATAGTCTATTAATTTAATTTGTTTTTGGAGAGTAAAGTGAAGAACTCTGATACCTGTCCTTTGACCATATGCTTCATTTGAGAGCTCAAACTTTTCCACTTTGGAAACGTCAAACAATTCGCCCACCTGACCACTTTTATCAATAACCTGTGAAGGAAATGAGAAACACATCAGTTTTGCATGTATCTGAGTCAAACAATAACTACTTACACTTAAGAATTAGCAAAGCAAATGTGTTTTTATGTATAAAATTTGATTTATTACGTACAGTAACGTTCATAAAAAATTGAAGACGTCCCACAACAACAGCCAACACATCAATTCACTGCAGATGTGAACGTATTCTTTTTGGCTCGTACTACCTTCGTAAAATAATTAGCAACCAATACACAGGCTTTTTTCTCCTTTTTACTAAACGCTATTTAAAGTCAGAGAAAGGAATGTTGTAAGCTGTTTGAGGACAGGAGGCATCTGCAGAACTTCACCAAAGCTTTGACGTAAAGAATCACATCTGAAGAGTGCTTATATTGTCCTAGACAATAGATAAAGAAAATCCAAAAATGTTTTGAGATCTGGTCAGCCATAATAAATGTACCACTCACATATCTGATCTGCTTTAGCCACAAAAGCAACAAAAAAAGGCAATGATAAGTCAATGTAGCTTCTGATTAAAAGATAAATCTACAGAATAATCATACTAAATCGGTCACAATGTTGTCTATATCAAGATGCTGCAAAACGTTTCTTCTCAGCGTTCAAACTATTGAAGGAAAGAAAACTGGTTGTACTTGAGCTGCAGTATCTATATCATTAGCTGCTCCACAAAACCCCTTAATTTAACCCAATTTTGTGCGTTTCATAGCTTGAAATAAATTTTGACGTTAAAACAGCATGTGAGAAAACTGAACTATAGGGGGCCTTACAGAGTTTTGAGTAGGATGACAGACAAGTGTTCTCAATATTGTGTGTCCTGGAGTTCATATCTGTTTACTGTAGTGTAATTAATCCCTAACAAGTTAATGACAGATAATATGAAGCAAAATAAGAACATCAGCTGATTCCATTGTCTCCATGTTTTTTCACAATCACTGCAGCTGTGGCAGTGGCACTTCGCTGATATGACGAACATTGTGCTTTTAAACTGAATGTGATCTTCAATTTGCTAGGTATTGTTGGTGATATTTTGTTCTCCTATTTCTTGACAAAGCAGTCTCGGGAAATTCTGGCAAGACACTGAATTATCTCTAGTTTGCATAAGTAAGTGAACTTTGTTTTAGCTGTCACCGCTAGTTCCTCCAAAATGGCAGCGTCTTTAGGATTAGAAAATTTGATAAATGAAAACACTATATTACAGGCAATGAGGAATTAATCTTCATGTACATACGTGTATTCTGCAGTTGTTGTCCACAGGATAGGAACCAAGTAAAGCTTCATCGTTGCCCATTTTCTGTAAGAACTTATCAGAGACACTAAAAATTTCCAGATCCATGGAGGAGGCAGGAACACCCACAATCATCTCCAGTTTTCCCTAAGTACAACATGACAGGAGTGCAGACAGTGCAAGTTAGAATGGTCTAGATTATCTACAGAAGCACACTTTGGAACAGATATGTTGTGGGAGTTTTACCTTCAGCTCTGCTACAGTAATTCCTCTGTCAAATTTGCGCTGCGACTCAAAGGAGGACAGGGTGCTGGTCACACGAACTGCCACAACGGAGTTGGTAACTATGACTACTCCGCCGTCCATCCTCCACGACAAGACCTGGAAATGTAAGCAAAATAAGTTGAATGGTATATTTAACTTCAGCTTTATCACTCCATTCATAAATACAATTTAATATTTAAGGTCATGACTGTTATAGACCCCAGACTGAGGCAAATACAGTTTACCAACTTGTGCTCCCTGTTAGTTACCATTTACCATACTCCTTTTCACGTTTAGGTTTAAAAATATTGCTTTAAGCCAAGTAACTCTTTTTCTTCACATTTGAGACAGAAATCTGCTGAGTTAATTTTCTTTTATCTAGCATATCCTTATTTTAAATGGCTCGTTATTTAGCTGCACGCTACTGCTAGCTAGCTCCGTTTTCGGGTTGGTGGTCAGACAGTCATGCTAGGTCCTCCAGCAATGTTCACACAGTTACTTACTTTTTCAACACAGGGAACAACTCGTGAGGACAACAGCCGACAGTATACGTTTTAAAAATCCAGAGTTACTGTAATGCTACAAAAAAAATTGTAAACTTAATGTATTTTCACCGCACTGTCACGCAGCAGTTTCCGTTTACGCCCTATTCTGGAAAGTTCTACCCGCCTTTGCTGAAATTAACCAATCATATTTGAGATCAAATTTATTTGACCAATAGAATTACAACTAGAGGAAACTGGGACCGCCCACTGAAAAGTTGATTGACAACAATAATAACCAATCGTCTGACAAGCCGTGAATGCTAAAGGTTGGTTGAAACAACCATGTAGGGGCGCTTAGAAACAGGGGAAACGCCATTAGAAATGAGAAGAATAAAACTGTCACTATCATACTGGATCAAACTTAAAGGAAATAAAGAAGGAAATCCAGCAGCTATGACTATACAGAACTGTTGGGAGTACGACAAATATCAAGGAAGAGGATTTGGATGGAAAATAAATAAATTAGCAGAAATTTATGGGATAGAAAATATAGAATTTGCTAGGAGTAATCCAAAAAGTGTTATATCACCCTGGCTAATCCCTGAAAGTAAAGTGGACAAAAAATTACTAGAATGGAAAAAAGAATGGAAAGGTAATGAAATAGGGGTGAAATCTAGCAGATATATTAAAGAAAATTATTCCAATTACTTAGAAATCTATACAGATGGATCAAAAAACGATCAGGGAAGGGTGGGAATAGGAGTCTTCATACCAGAATTTGAAGTTAGTATTATCAAAAGAATTACAGATCACCTTTCAGTGTTCACGGCTGAGATGGTGGCAGTTATTTTTAGTTTGGAATGGATTGAGGAGGTTAGACCAGTGGCAATATTCACAGATTCAAAAGCGGTAATAGAAAGTATAAAGTCAAACGGAAACAATAGGAAAGATCTCATTTTAGAAATTCAACATGCATTATTTAGGTTGCACAGAGGAGGAATAGATGTGCATTTTTGTTGGGTGCCAGCACATGAAGGGGTGGAAGGGAATGAAAGGGCGGATGATCTTGCCAAGGCAGCGTTGAAAAGAGAAATAACAGCTAATATTCCATTAGGGAAAGGAGAGGGTAAATCAATTATTAAAAGACAAGAACTAAATAAATGGCAAAAGAGATGGAATGAGGACAAGAAAGGAAGAAAATTATTCAGGATTCAAAAATCAGTTAAAATAACAACGTGTAGAGAAAGAAGTAGAAGAGAGGAGGTGATACTTATGAGACTGAGGGTGGGGCACACATTCCTTAATGACACAATGTTCATATTGGGGAAAAGGAATAACAATAGATGCGAGGAATGTGGGGAAACTGAAAGTGTGGAACATGTATTGATGGATTGCATTAAATATACGGAAGAAAGGGAGAGACTGAAAAGAAAAGTCAAAGAGACAGGGAGAGCTTGGAGTTTAGGAGGAATTTTAGGAAATGAAGGGGAGAAGGATAAGATAAAAGACGTCAGAAAAGCATTGGTTACATATTTGAAAAACATTAACATAAAAAAAAGAATTTAGGGACAGAGGTCATGTGTTGCACACTCTAGCTCAGTAGGTGGCGGTATGCACCTGAAAGCAGTTTGCAATCCGCCAATAAATTAAAAGAAGAAGAAGAAGAATGTAGGGGCGCTGTAATCCAATCTAAACTTCTAAACTAAAAGTTGTGTTTATTTTTCATAAAGAGGTTTTTAGTTGTATTTGGGCCATTTGTATAGATATACACTTAATAGCGCTTTACTAAAAGTAGAATTAAAACCTACTAGGTTTGTAATTTAGGTTAACTGTATGTGTTATCTATTAAATTCAAATACTCCACCTCCCCTTGTAGGAGACAGACATGTATTATGTCAGGAAAACGTTTATTAGCTTGAATTGAGTACTATATAGATGAGAGGAAAGATATTTACATTCCTGAGGCTGTTAAAGGATATGCAGGTCTGCAAAACCAGCCTCAATTCTTATCTTTGAGTCATACATATATCAGAAAAACCACAATAATTTCCATGTTCTTTCCTTGCCCCGCTTTAGTTTCAGGTTTAAACCTGCAGAGTCAGATAAAAGCTGTTAATTTTAATCCATGTGATCATGGGAGAAAGGAAGGGAAAACAAACATGAATTATCACACTTTTGGATCCATTTCAGACATATGCAACTAATGGAAACCTGCTGAATTATTAGTGATTATTTGTACAAAAAGTATTTGCACATAAACCGCTTATTTACGTAGAACAAACCATGGGATATATGGAAAAGTCAAACCGTAACAGTTTAACCAGAACAAATGGGTAGATATTTTTCTTACAACGGCCTTATTCATTACTTAATACACATCACTTTTTATGTGTACAGCACTTTGTTGCAGCTGTGTTTGTTTTAAAGGGCTTCATAAATAAATTATTGTTATTATTATTGAATAATAATTCTACAAAATTATAACCTAAAGCCTATAGATTTGATCCAAACCAGCAATTTATGACTAATCTATTTTTTAAAATCACATAAAAACAGACAAGTAGAACATCTTTAAAAGAATTGAAAAACCACAAAAAACGTTTTCCATTTTCTCGATTAAAAATGAAAGATTACTTCACGTTTTAGCTGATCATTTGACTTTTCTTTCTTTGTAACGTGAGAACTTTTACTTGTGCAGAAGAATCCTGTTGTAGACGAAGGGTTCCTTTCGTCAGGGGTGTAATTTGTGAAAGAAACATGCTTTTTTTTTTTTTTAAATTACACTAAAAGTTATTAGGATTCTGCATCCATTTTTGAGCAAATTTACAAGTCACAAAAAACTGACATGCTTGTTATTAGTATTATTATTCCTATTAGTTTTTGTAGTATGTTTACCTTTATTTCATGCTTGAAAGAAAGCTCATGCCATACCATGATTGCTTGCGAGGGAGGTGGGATTTAAAGCCCTAGTGCACAGACTCTGGTTCCAAAAAATACACCATGGCAGCTAAAATACAACATGGCAGCTTTTGGGTCCTGTAGGCTTTAATTCCTAACAAGAGAAGGTAAAGACAGTTGAGGCCCTTTCACAGAACAGTTCAAGCCTGGCCGTCCTCTGGCTGCCTCAGTTTGAGTTCTGAATGGACCCAGGAGAGGTTGAAGCCAACCTCATACATCACTGTCCTGCAACGCAAGGGGCAAAACAGCAACACATGAAAAGGTAACTCTGCTTTGCAGCTCAAAAACGTGATTAAGTGATGACTTTTGGTCTGTGTGACCAGACCACCCAGTTGTGAGGTTAAACAACAGATTTATTACTGAGGAGACTGATGATGACTTTTGCCTAACTGTATTGTTTCCCTTCCAATTCCGTTCAATTCAGCTTATTTATATAGCACCAGGTCACAACAGGAGTCACCTCAGGGCACTGATCAGTTGGTACTTACCAGGCCAGCACTGTAAATAAGATTTTGTTCTTAGTGTTTATGCTGAAAATAAACAAAGAAAAAACTTTGCATCTGTAGTTTAAATAAAATACAACAGTTTTCAGCCAGTTCATCTGTATGTTTTTTTGTTTTTTTTTAAGAGACTGTCCAGATGACCTGACTGAAAATTGTTGAATTGTATACCTGGATTATTGAGCATGGACTTTTTTGGTTTAAATAAAATAGTTAACTACCAAGAGGATTTCTAAACTGACTTAATTTGTTATGCTTTACGAGGGAGATGTCCATCACAAATTTAACGTGTCACACTTCAGGTCCACCCAGTTGAATTCTGCTTCATGACTATTTTGGTTCCATAATGTTTACTTAATCAGAAAACTCACGTCTGTGTGAGATGTGGCTGGCTCCAGAGGCAGTATAAAGACAGACTGATCTTCACAACCATGTCGCAGAATTGCTTTGCAAAAGAGCCGCCCTTCCGTGTATACGTAATATTTACAGCCTATGGTCAGAACCCCTTATCTCGCTGATCTGCTGCAGCCATATGTCTCACAGCGCCCTCTGAGATCAGCAGACCAGATGCTTTTATTGGTTCTAGGCACCAGTTTTAAGCTCACGAGTAACAGGGCTTTCTCTGTTGCAGGTCCAAGACTGTGGGATGAGATACCGCTGCATGGCAGGCAGGCCCTGGCTAATGAGAGGGGTGGTTTATACCGATTCATAGTCCAAATGGTGTGCATGTAAACACTTAATCTGATCATTTTATTCCGATCATGGAAAACTGACCTGACTGCACATGTGCAACTTGTCTACCTCACGTATTTCTGCCTGGCTAGATGCTAATATGCTGGGGAAGCAAAATTGGACGGTGAATGATACAACATATACTAGAAACTTTGAAAGAGCTCAAAATGATCTGTATTACCTGTAGTTTATTGTAGTAATGTCTCCACTGTCATTATTATTATTGAATAATATGGGTCCATTTTGGTCGCTCAGGTTTGTTTACGTTCATCACGGAAGTAGAACTTCTTCTTCTTCTTCTGTGTTTTTTTAAGGAAAGTTTACCACTCTGCACATGTCAATACTTCTATTCAGAATAAAAGCCCGCTGCATGTAAATGCTCATCATAAACATGTAAACGATACATTTGGATTATACATTTTGGACATGTAAACATGGCTGGTGTTGTCATCATTCTTTGTCAAAAACAGGTCTCTCTTGTAAATGAGTCCCCGAGGCTCAATGGTCTTAACCTGTAAACATGCGCTCTCAGGATATTATTACATGCAGTGTTCCGTCAGTGAGAACTGAACTAGGCAAAAGTGCTTTCTGCTACTCTGCTCGTTTCCTGGAATATCTTGCAAAAAGATCTGAAGCTCTTGACCATGGCCTCTCTAAGTGGCTTCAAACATCTGTTAAGTTCATGGCAAAAACCCAATGCAGACATGTTCCTGTTTTTAAGTTTTCTACACTGCCTTATAATCTAGCTGTTTGTTAGTTTTTTCGCTACTTTTCCTTTTGACTGTCCTTTTGGTTGCTATTGTTTTGATTTGTAAAAAAAAATAAAATAAATAAATTGTACGCCTCTTTTGTGACTGTCTATTGTCATTGTGTTGTTAAATAAATCTTTGTTAAATAATCTTTGTTAAATAAATCAGGTCTCTCTTGTAAATGAGTCCCTGAAAGTCAATGGGATTAACCTGTATAAATAAACCATCATTTTTCAGTCAGGTCATCTGGACAGTTTCCTTTTTTTTTTTTTGTGCTGAAACGTTTCGCTTTCGATCCAGAAGGCTTCATCGGTCAAGGAAACACACAACAAAACTGATTCTTCCTCCAACAGCTTACTCCAAAGTGGAACAAACCAGTTTTGCTTGTGATAAGATGGTCTCTTTGGTACGCCCCCTCCTCCGTTGCCGGCACTCTTCCTTGTTGACAGTCTTGTCAAACTGGTTGAAAACAACAAAGTCCATGCTCAATAATTCAGGTATACAATCCAACATTTTTCAGTCAGGTCATCTGGACAGTTTCTTTATTTTTTCCAGATGACCTGACTGAAAAATGTTGGATTGTATACCTGGATTATTGAGCATGGACTTTGCTGTATAAATAAAGGTTGAATAAATGAAAAAAACTAAAAAGTTTCCTGTGGTCTTTTCCCCCTTCCTCCCCCCTCATGGTGGCGCCCCTGGCTACCAGACACAAATCAAGAGGACTGCTTGCATTTGAAATTAGAAATCAGTTCCAGCTAAACGTGTCTTGTCTACAACAGTTACATGTTTGATTGAATTCTCCATAAGAAGTCTACTGAGACATCTGCAGCGTTTCATCCACCTCCAACGAGAGGGACGCGCCTGGTTTGGGGCTCGCAGGAACATTAATGGTTCGCTCGGCTGCGGAGGAGGACGGGAAAACTCAGAGGCAGTGGGAGGGAGAGACAAGGGGGGAGGAGGAACTACTAGTGGGGAGGAAAAAAAAAAAAAAAAAAGTTAAAGTAAAAATGGCTTCCTTGTCTTCAGAGTCCACAGAACAATCAGAAAGCAGCCCAGAGGAGCCCAAAAAAGAGAAAGACTCCGTCCAGGTTTCGGAACAGCTGCTCCAAAGCTTCCAAAAGTCGGCTCTGAGTTTTTCCACGGACCAGGTTTCGTGTCTCTGCGAGGCCCTTCTGCAGGCGGGCAATGTGGATCGCCTGTGGAGATTTCTCTCCACCGTACCTCCTTCGTCCGAGCTGCTACGTGGCAACGAGACCCTGCTGAAGGCCCAGGCTCTGGTGGCCTTCCACCGGGACGAGTTCAAGGAGCTCTACGCCATCCTGGAGAGCCACGACTTCCACCCGTCCAACCACGGCTTCCTGCAGGACCTGTACCTCAGAGCCCGCTACAAGGAGGCGGAGAGGTCCCGGGGCCGCAGCCTGGGCGCCGTGGACAAGTACCGGCTCAGGAAGAAGTTCCCCCTGCCCAAAACCATCTGGGACGGCGAGGAGACCGTGTACTGCTTCAAGGAGAAGTCGCGCAATGCGCTCAAAGAGTGCTACAAGAGCAACAGGTACCCGACCCCGGACGAGAAGAAAAACCTGGCCAAAGTCACCGGACTGTCCCTGACCCAGGTCAGCAACTGGTTCAAGAACCGCAGGCAGAGGGACAGGACCCCGTCCGGGACCCTCAGCAAAAGGCAAGACACGTTGTTTTCTGCAGCAGCTGCTTTTAACAAACAGGGGGTTTTTTTTTGTTTTGTTTTGTTTTTCCATAAACACAAATAGCCTGCACGTGCACGTGCACATGCAGCAGTGCAAAGTGAGAAAACGCGTTTAAACGAAATGGCTCGGAGTGAGGAGATGGTCTCTTGACAGCAGTGAAGCCACACATCTGAGCGCGTTGCTTTGTTGTGAAATGTGAGATCCAGATGGCCCACAAAGGCTCAAGTTTCCTGAAAGCCTGCACTGCAGAGGGTGACAGAGGTTACAGAGGGGGGAGGTGAGGGGATGCTTCCACACAGGCTGAAATCTGAGCTTACAACTGTTTCATGGTAGATAAGAGACAACAAGGTTATCTTTTCAGTCAACCTTTATTTGTACAGTTGGTCCCATTGAGCCTCGGGGGACTCCTTTATAAGAGACCTGATTTAACAGAGTGATGACAACAGTAGACAATCATAAACACATACTAAATGAGAAGAACAAATGAAAGAAAATGGTAATAAAAAAACCGAAACAAACAGCTAGGCTGTGAAGCGATGTAGAATACTGACAACAGGAACATGTCCGCATTGGTGTTGCCATGAATTTAGCAGTTTAGGGGCGCCCTCGATCTGGCTAAACCTCCGAACAGATGGTTTACAAGAGGTTTCAAGAGTCTGGTCGTGGTTCTTATTTACAGGAGCAGAGATTATGTGTGTTTCAAAATAACTTAAAGTCCCAGAAGACGGATAAATAGATAGGTAGATAAATAGTTTATTAATCCCAGGGGGAAATTTGATGCATGTTCTAATTGTACAGGAAACAAACAAAAAAAAAAAAACACATGAAATACTGTAATTTAAAAAAAAAGAAGCAGAATACACAAATTTGAAAAAATACACTATGCACATGTGCAAGGTGGTAGGGAATAATACATTCATGATTAACTTATACATATGTATATAGGTGTGCGCTGATAAATCGGCCCAGATTTCCTTAATTTTGGGAGATCAGAGATCGGCCGATACTTCCACGAGCAACCGATTTTGCTGTTTTTTGTTGTTTTGTTTGGTAGTTTTAACAACAATTGTCTAAACTTCATTTATATTTCAGAGCACTACCTCATGGCCAGTTAAAACGAGTTTGTATTGTTTCTAGTATATTGTTCAAGTGTATGTTTGTCAATAAAATAAGGATGTAAAATTGAAGGCGCATTGTGACCTTATAACACCTGACAGTGTCGCTTATAAAACTAAATCTGTATCGGCAGGTCAGACCTTTTTAGAGATCGGTGATCAGCCAGAAAACTGATCAGTGCACCCCTAGTATATATACATACACATCTAAGGAATGCATATCACCCACTACCTTTCATGCCAGAGTTTTAGACTAAGACCATTGTAAGATGAGAATTTCAATTCAATTCATAGCGCCAAGTCACAACAGAAGTCCTCTCAGGACATGGAACAGAAACATTCATATATATATACACATATATATATAGATATAGGTAATTAACACTATTTAAGGAATACAGTTTGGGTGAAAACTTGAAAATCACACTACCTGGCCAAAACAATTAAACAGGCCAGCGCCTGGATTCAACTAAGTAAATAGGTACGAGCCTCCCACTGGATAATTACTGCATGAGTGATTCTGTTTCAGCTGGCAACAAGTTATTCAACCCTAACTGTGGGGCAGCTGTGGCTGAGTGGTTAGAGCAGTCATCCTCCAACGGGAGAGTTGGGGGTTCGATTCCACCAGTAGTCACATGCTGAAGTGTCCCTGGGCAAGACACTGACCCACTCATTGCCTCTGATGTGTGTCCCATGGGTGTATGAATGTGATCTAAAGCTCTGATTATTCTTTGTAGAGAAATAGCAGAGTGCTGTATGAATGGGTAAACGAGGACACAGATTGTAGAGTAAAGTGCTTTGAGTATCTTGATAAGATTGAAAGGTGCTGTATAAGTACAGTCCATAAATGATGCAGCGAGTATCTTCTCATTTGTTAAACAACCATATTGAAAGAGTGTGGTTGTGGAAAATATGTTAATCTGTTTCAGAAGGGTCAAATTATTGGCATGCCTCGAGCAGAGAAAACACCTAAAGGAATTGTTGAAATTAGTAGAATCGGGTTAAGAACATCCAATGCATTATTAAAAACTGAAAGGACAGTGGGGAGAGCGCCTCAGAGTAAGAAGAGAGGCGGCTGAAGTGATGCCTAGTGCCTACTGTACAGGCCTGTGGGGGCAGTCTAGGGTGCATTCACACCAGCCCTGTTTAGTCCGCTTTAATCGAACTCTAGCTCGTTTTCCTAGAAAATCCGGTTCGTTTGGGGAGGTGTGAACGCGCCAACGAACTCTGTCACGGAACAAAAAGGCGAACTCTGGCCCGGGCTAAAACCTAGGTCTCGGTCCGGTAGAAGAGAACTCCAGCGCGGTTCGAGTGCAGTGTGAATGTAAACAGACTGGACCCGCTCCACAGGACAAACAAACACGCATTTCTCTGACCTCATATGGAGCCGTCAGCTGCCTTGTGTGGAAAAACAATATTCTCCATGGTCTTCTGTCTCATCTTCTGCTCATGCTAAGTCCATTTTTGAAAAATGACAAAATATAACTCCTAAAACTGCTAAAACTTGATGCCACTTCGTTTTTATTTTTTTTTGGTTCAGGGGGCATGAGACGGCATTTTCACACATAGATTGGTCAAAACAGAGTCCAGACCTTAACCCCATCGAGAACCTTTGGTATGTGCTTGCAGTGGTCTGAATCTCCCGTTATCAATACGAGATCTTTGTAAATAATTAATGCAAATCTGGACAAAAATAAAAGGTGACATCGCAGAAGTTTGTGGAGATGATGCCACAGTGATTGTGTGACGTAATCAAATATTAAGGATTTTAGCCGCTACACTGGCATTGTACATTCTGCACAGTCTGAGATATTAGACTTTGCAACACGTGTTGGTACTCAGAATATGTGTTGAGGATGACTCTCAGGGGCAGCACGGTGGCGCAACTGGTAGAGCTGCTGCCTCTCAGTGAGCAGGTCCTTGGTTCAAACCCCGATTCGGGGGCCTTTCTGGGTGGAGTTTGCATGTTCTCTCCGTGCATGCGTGGGTTTTCTCCGGGTACTCCGGTTTCCTCCCACAGACCAAAAACATGCATGTTAGGCTGATTGGTAACTCTAAATTGTCCCTAGGTGTGAGTGAGAGAGTGAATGGTTGTTTGTCTCGTTTGTCTCTATGTGTCCCTGTGATGGACTTGCGACCATCCAGGGTGTACCCCGCCCCTCGCACAGTGATTGCTGGACATGGGCACCAGCGATCCCCGTGACCCAAAATGGAATAAGCGGGTAAAGATAATGGATGGATGGATGGATGGATGACTCTCAGTTGCTACCACATCAAACTTTAGCTCAAGATCTGTAAACTTCATTAAGTCGCAGCCATTTTTGGATTTGCTAAGGTTAAAGCTGTGGTGGCCATCATGAACTGAGGTGACTTCAAAAGGTTTTTAGTTGTAGATGACGCCCCGTGATTATTTTCTGATGGTTTAGTCTATTCAGTGAGATATTTTCTTAACATGACAGACAAATAAACAGACATGGGGCAAAACATTATGTCCCTTTCCTAATATCTAGTTTTTCAATATATAAAATATGAGATTAGGAAATTATTTCGTTTAATCAACTGCATTCACTTGAGTTGAGATAAAAGTGAAAATATTACACGTTAACTAATAGCTTTTAAAATGTTAGAACGTTTATATTTTTCAGTCTCAAAACTTTTGCTCATTAGCTTGAAGTAATGTAGGCGCAAGAATAACAACCTACCTGTTTAGCTTACCAGTACATATTTATATGGAAATGATCTGCTTTGTGGATATTTAAAAATAAATAAACAGCGCCAAAATAGATTTAAATGTAGAAATTGTGGTTTGAAACACTAAAACAGAAACTTGCATACT
The DNA here is from genome assembly GCF_014905685.2 of Nematolebias whitei. Lineage (NCBI taxonomy): Eukaryota > Metazoa > Chordata > Actinopteri > Cyprinodontiformes > Rivulidae > Nematolebias > Nematolebias whitei. Next base: position 31,670,014 of record NC_056503.1, on the reverse strand, counting down.
TCAGGGAGTTTTGATAGGCAGGTCTAGAGTTGGAGTATGGAGAGCCATTTCATTCAAAATTAAATAAATACATAAATAGTGTTATTTAAAAATTAATAATAAATATTCCAATAAATAAATATATGTTCCCATAAAATTAAACATTTAAATAGAAAATGTGTAGTTTTTTTCCAAGACTTATTTTTTATTATTTCAAAATTTATTTTTTTATTTCAAGATTTATTTTTTCTAATTCAAGATTTATTTATTTACTTATTTATTTAATAATGGAGTTTCATTTTGTGACATTTTTATTTTGTAAAGCTACTTTACATGTTTCAGGGGCTTTTATTTTTTAACCCCGTTTTTTTCACTTTAAACACTTTATTTCATGTTCTTATATTCAAATGAGGGGGTGGGGTTTTCTCGGGGGCGGATCTGATCAGGGTCAATTCAGCCCATCTATGAGTTTTATAGGCCGGGCAAATCAATAACTAAATCAAAAATAAAATTAATGATGGTCTCTCAAGTCTAACACATTGACCGTGAGACGCCCACATTTCATGACGTGCACACGGCACACTTTGTATTTCTCACGCTAAAATACACACGCAGGCCCTTTTTTGAAGCGGAACCAACGTGCAGCACATTGTTTGAGCATGGACTTTGTTGTTAATGTGCAGCGCAATGTTTCTGCACGGGCTGGAGCACAATAGCAGACATGGCTGCAGTGTTGCCAACTTAGCGACTTTCTCACTTTCTTTAGTGAGTTTTTAGACCCCTCTAGTGACTTTTTTTTTTTTTTAAAGCGACTAGAGACAAATCTAGAGACTTTTTTTCTGTGTTACTGGAAACTTTGGTGATGAAAGCACGTTTGGCAGTGGGCCGTAAGCCCCTCCCACTTCCCCAAGCGCTGACAGCTGTCAGTCTAACAGCAGAGAGGAGACCTGCTCCACTCAGTGTCCACACTGCAAATGAATCACACCCTGGAATACAACGCGGGATGTAAATATAATGTAAATATATAATGCTCAATTTCATCAGCAAATCTTTGCATTTCATCTCTGAGTTCTCCAATGTCCTCCATATTGCCCGCTTGTCATCCTGACTTTCTGAACACAGTTAATTCATGATTTAAAGGTAGCTGGACCAAGTAGAGCTCAGTGAGGGGAATACTTTGCTTTGATTGGTCAAAAAAGATTGGAGTACATCCAGACCCGCCCCACAGAGAAAATCCCGCCCCCTCATTTGAATCAGAATCAGAATAAACTTTATTGGCATTGCACCGAGATACAACGCGAATATGTACGTACAGTCGTCCGAAAGATTGGCGGAGTGCACAAAGCTGTGGCTATGAATAAATAGCGTGGCCTTCTTATTCTTATTCAGAATAATATTTTGCTTAGATGAGAAAAGGGAAGAAAACATGGGGAGAGATGGTATAAAAAAAAGATCTCTCACGCCGTGTCCTAGATGGGGCACGATTTGAGGCATCAAAAAAACCTACCACAGCAAAGCAAAATAAACAGACGTTATACATGAACATATAGGCAGTGAAAACATTGAATTTTTAAGGGAAAGTCGTAGCATAGTCCAGAG
>NC_056503.1:31653188-31668336 GCF_014905685.2 Nematolebias whitei | reverse complement strand
ATAAGAGGTGACGTTCATCTTCAGCTCAGTTGAGGCTCTGTCACATGTCCACGGCCTTGGGGAAGGGAGTGGTGAGGAAACAGTCAAAGCATCTTTGTTGTTTTCAAAACATTCCAGGAGGAGTTGCGATAAATCCGCTGTCAAGGCCACAGTTTGGGTCAGGCAGAACTCATGAATTGCTGTTTCTGTCTTTTTAAAGTCTCGCTGGTATATATTCTTCTGATGGAACTCCAAAATAGCCGAATTGATCCTTTACGCCAAAAGTCGAGCTCACAACTTCTCCAAGATTATTCCCACCATTCATGGGTGCTGCCAGAAGTTCACGATAACAGCTGCTCCAGCTCCCTGCTGCAGCTCCCCAAATTCAGTCTGAGCGCTGTCGAGATTCGACACATCCACACAAATTTATAGACAATCCAGAATTCACCAGCCAAACAGCAAAATAACGAGTTGTCATCATGAATCCAATTTGTTTCCTTCGAGGTAAGACGGTCCTCCTTATGCCCTGAATCCTGTCAGGAGAAGTTGATCAATTTTGTTGAGAGACCAGCTGATCCTTCAAATTAAGAGGTATGCAGAAGGAAAAAAAAAAAGAGTATTTTTAAAGGTTCACAGGACAAAAGAGTGGAAGCAGGGAAGCGGGTATGTGTGTGTGTTTGTGTATGTGTTTGTATGTGGGGGGGGGGGGTTCATATTTATTTAAAGACATAGAAATAAAAGAGCTTAAAATGAAAAACAGGGTTAAAAAATAAAAGACCCTGAAATATGTAAAGTAGCTTTACAAAATAAAAGTGTCACAAAATTAAACTCCATTATTAATTAAATAAATAAATAAATAAATCTTGAAATAAATAAAAATAAATCTTGAAATAAATCTCAAAATAAATCTTGGAGAAAAAACAAAATATATTTAAATATTTTATTTCACGGGAACATTTATTTATTTAAAGAAATATGTATTAATAATTTTTAAATAACACTTTATTTAATTTTGAATGAAATGGCTTTCATATGTTCAAACCCTGGTCCAGAGGCCTTTCTGGGTGGAGTTTGCATGTTCTCTCCGTGCATGCGTGGGTTTTCTTCGGGTACTCCGGTTTCCTCCCACAGACCAAAAACATGCATGTTAGGCTGATTGGTAACTCTAAATTGTCCCTAGGTGTGAGTGAGAGAGTGAATGGTTGTTTGTCTCGTTTGTCTCTATGTGGCCCTGTGATGGACTTGCGACCCGTCCAGGGTGTACCCTGCCCCTTGCACAGTGATTGCTGGACATGGGCACCAGCAACCCCCGTGACCCAAAATGGAATAAGCGGGTAAAGAAAATGGATGGATAGATGGCTTTCATATTGGAGAACAATGAGGACACAGATTTAGTCTGGATTTATAATGACAACTTGGTCATATTGTTTACATGCAAGAGAAAGCTAATATTTTAAAAGTGGTTGCTTTTGATTTTTATCTGTATTTAAATGCCTTCTCAACTAAAAAGCACATTTTGAATAGCAAAAATACACCCTTGAGAGAATGTTACAGTTTCTGAAGATCCCAAGATAGCGGGTATTCTCTTAAATTTAATAAACTAGTAATATTTGAAAGAAGACTGGATTAAAAATAATAATAATTTGATTTAAATAAAAAGTTAGTAAACTGTGTTTATGTAATTGTTTATTTTTTATTTCAGTGAGTCTGATGGAAACCACAGCACTGAGGACGAGGCGAGCGTAATGGACGATGCACCTGACAAACCGGAGGATGCTGCCACCTCCGCAGCGCCCATCATCTCCGTCTCTGCCGTCCCTTGCAGCACAGGAGGTCAACTCATCCTGAACGGGTCCAGTAGCTTCCTCACAGCCTCCCAGCCTTTACTCCTCAATGGGAACTCGCTCATCTCCGGTGCAGGTGCAGGCGTAATAATCAATGGTCTGAACTTGGGCGACTGTCGTACAGTCACCCTGAGTCCCGTTGCCACCAACTCTCCTCTTATCCTGAACGGGGCTCAGGTATTAACCAAACCTGGGGTAAGTGGGCAGCTGCCGCAGCAGCAAACAGCTGGAGCTGAACAGGAAGTCTCAGTTGTGGCGGGCAAAGTTCTGAGCACCAACAACATGCCAGTCCCTCAAACTATCATTTCTCCACCTCTGCAAGTCAAACCAGAAAACCACAATGAAATGGATTTCATTATTGTTCCTAAATCAGAGGGCAGCAGCGAAGCAGTACCGCCGTCATCTTCATCTTTATCCTCCTCACCAACTCTGTCCTCTCCGACCAGTCTTACATCCATAGTTTTGGCACAAACCCCCCAGCACCAAGCGTTCATAACCCCCCCAGCTTCCTTGTCATCTGCAGGCAAGGTTTTTTCTACTTCTGCAGTGACATTGTCTGGTCAACACACCAGTTGCGTGGTCAGCGTCACCTCTGGTTGCCAGTTAAACTCCCCCAGCTCTGTGATTTCCTGCAGTGGCTCCGCCCCTCAGGCCATCTCTTTGCCTCAGGTTGTGCCTTCCATTCAGGGTGCACCAGTATCCCATCTGGTCCAGCAACCTTCAGGAGCCCAAGTGTCTCAGTGCCCTCAGCTGGTCCCGGTATCTCCCCTCCCCTCACTGGCTCCTCATTTCCAACCCGCCCAGACTCTGAACACTAGCAACGGACCGCCACAACCTCAGCTAGGTGCCTCTACAAGCTCATGTCAAGGTGCCACCACTATTGTTTCTATCTCACAGCTCACCAGTAACAGCCTCAATCAGCAGATGATGCACCAGCTGGGAGAGCAAACCTCGAGTCCCCCGCCGAGCAAAATCCAGGCTGTTTCTGTATCTTCTGCAACACAGGTGGTGCCAGCCCCTCAGGCCAAAGGCAACATGGCAGCACACCCGCTCTCACTGCCTCAACTGGTCCCAGTTTCCTCCAACCAAACCCCTTCCAACATCTCTTTCCCACAAGTGGTCCCCGCTAGCTCGTCTCTCTCCATCCCCGCCGCCGGGATGCCCTTACAGATCCTGACTTCAGCTCCAGCTGCAGGAGGGGTTGCGCCAAGCCCACTCAGAATAAACCAGCTGAGGCCCATTCAGAGTGTGGGCACCTCAACCAGCATGGCCCCCCCAGTGCAGCTGCTAAACCCAGGAATCATTCAGCTTCCCTCTGCTCCTCCAGGTATACGGATTACGTCACATTTTATTTTTTTCCCTTAAAATAATAATAATTAAATGTATTTTAGTACAAAGCAAGAAGATGAGCCTTTGAGGTGAACCTGAGCTGAAACTTTTAACATGAGTACACAGAGTGGTTACTTTTACACTGAAACTAAATATTCAGTGTGGATTATTCTGGTCTGTTTTTACAATATGCATTTTTAGATTTATTATTTAAAAAATAGTATTCTTTAAACAAAAGCATATTACCAGCCGCCGTGCACGACATTTTAAACAAAGGTCTTGTGTCTGTTAGCCATCACAGTAGGTTTTGCTACGACCACACCTTATTTTAGCTCAATATCTGGAAAACTCACTAACTTATAGTCATCTGTGTTTCCTAAGTTCAACTAGGGAATCTGTGTTTTTGGTGATAATGTAGTGTTAAAGTTAAAAGGAGCACAAGGCTTTGCTAAAAGTAGCTAAAGGCTTGTTAACAGCTAAAGGTAGCACAAGACAAAATGAACGAGTATGCCAAAGTAAGTTTCAAAGATTTGTTTTCAAAGGTGTTGGAGAGATCTCAGTGCACGTCTGTGGGAGAATTTGTATTTCAAATAAAGATAAATATTTTATAAAGTCTTAAAAGTTACAAAAACTAAACGTTGTAGTCAGAATATCCTGAAAGAGCTGAACATTTTGACATGTGACTAGGTAAAATGTTAAAACAGGTGCGGTTAAAAGAATAAAGAGAAACAGGATCAGTGGTTCTTAAACTGGGGGTCCATGACCCAGTGCTTGAGGGTCCCCCCCCCCCCCCCCAAATATTATTATTTTACAAGCACATAGATGTTTAACAACTTGTTAAAATACACCAAAATGCAGGAAGTCACATATACTTTATTCAAAATTTTCTGGGGGAAGACCCCCCAGACTCCCCTCCCCCAACAGCCCACCCACTATTTGCATTCTGGCATGGATCGGTTTACAAATTAAGCCCTGCTACTTGGTATGACTACTGTTGTGATTCTGTTGTTTTATTTTGTTAAGTGTGTCTTGAATGAAAAATACTCCCATGTTTAAAAACAGAAAAATTGTATTAACACTAATAAAGAACAGGTCTTAAGTATTTATGTTACACAAATATTTCCATTGCATTAAAGAGACAAATGGAAGAAAATTATTTAATGAACATGAGGGTTATGAGGCAAGAACCACTGCTGTAGAGCATTCACACTATTAGCTGCGGCAGCCAATTTAAAATGTATTTGTCCATGTATATCTACATTGTTAGTTTTATTTAAATCCATCCACTGGTTTATGGGATATTTTGCTAACGGGCAAACAAACTTAGACCAACATGAACATTTGTACAGTTGCTCGCCTTTTATCACAACCAGTGATATTAAAACTCAGGAAAGGTGGAAATCCAGTCATAAAGAGAACATAGGGATGGGCAATATATCAATATTTTAAAAATATTGATATATTAATTTTGGTCCATATCGCCCAGCCCTAAGAGAACATTTACAAATGCTTGAAAATCATAACAAAAAAAATTACCATTTCTGCCAAAACTGGATAGTTGGTTGAATGTTTCAGCTTTAGAACAAGGTTCTAAACGTTTGTTGCTTCTAACATGTAAAGAACATTTGGAACATAATGAAAGTTGTCTTGATTGCTGTCTTTTTTACGTTTTAGGTAACCTCGTTCTCAGTGGAAGCCCCTACCTGAGTGTCCAGCAAGGCAAGCTGATTCTCACCATCCCAGCAGGCATTCAGCTCACCAGTTTGCCCCTGAAACCAGTCCTAGATGCTCCGCCCATCCCTGCAAGTGGAGTGACTTCAGTTCTCAACCCCTCCACGCCTCTGGTGTCCTCCCAGCTTCCAACCACCACTTCCAGCAGCCTGACGTCTCCTCTGAATTTCATCAACTCATCTCTGTATTGTGCTCCGGAGTCCGCGATCGCCGGCAGCCACGCTCCTGCCGTCTCTCACTCTTTCGATCAGTCGGTCATCTCCACAACTCCGAGCGCACTCACTCCAGAGAGCATGCTCGCGCTCAGTCCTGTCTACAGCGGCGTGGGACCAAACATCCAGCTGTCCCAACCGGCGTGGAGCCCCGTGCCCCTCTCGACGTCCACAAGTCTAACTCTGTTTGACGTCCGAGGGAAGGGGGAGCTGCACGTAGATCCTGCTCTGTTAGCCCTGCCAGGGGGGGAGTCCCTCCTCCTGGGAAGCCCCTCTCCGAGCCAGGACGAGGAGGCGAGCTCACCTCTGGGAAACCCAGAGGAGATGGACGCAGACCCTAAGATCCTCACTCAGCTCCAGTCTGTCCCTGTGGATGATGATCTGGGCCTTTAGTGCGTTAAAGCCTGGTGAACGTAAAGCTACAAAATAGCAAATACCCGTTTATTTCAATGACTTGACTGATTTTATTTCACATTATAGAACCTTTAATATCTTTTTATACATGTCTAAGATGGTTCGAAGTGGCACTTTTGAGAAATATCCTGCGCAGTTTTCGAGGTGAAATTATTCCTCTGGGTTTTTTAAGGGAGAATTCAGCATCTTGACATTTTTATGTAAACTTTCACACGCCCCGTTGACCTGGATTCATCTGATTTTGGCTCATCTTTGAAACTGTAAAGATCGTGGGAGTCTGGAGTTTTTTTGCTGGCAGAAGTGGATTCACCACAAAAAGGACAATCCAGCAAAACGGTACCAGTCTGAAACCAGTTCACTGCCAACCTTTTTAGATCTTCTGGACTTTGCTCCTCTATTTTTTACAATCAGAATGTGCTTCTCTTTCAACACTCCAGAAACATTTTTAGAACGACAACTACAGTAAAATTACTGAAGCCTGGTGTGAAACGTGCAGATTTACTGCATTTAATAGTACGTTCTTGATGACTATCCTGCAGTTTTTAAACAAACATGCCTCTTTACATTAGTGGAAAAAAAACCATAAAGGATATAAAAGGGTAATTGAGAGTTTCATCTCTATGCAATGCATGTTCCAGTGGTGGCGTCAAAGAGCTGAGACTCTTGGGAGATGAAGCGTTGGCAGTGCAGTACACTAAAACCTTTACTATGATTTAACTTCAATATCAAATGCAGCCAAAATCTCAGTATATTAATACTGATAAGTGCCTTATTTGTAAAGGATATTGTAATTGCTTTAGCGAAAACCAAATTCCTAAACACTTGTTTTTTTCAATTGATCAGTGAAACACATCGTGATCATTTTGATTGCGTAATCATTGTTTGAGCTCGTCTTTCTGTATATTTTGCACATTTCATTCAATATGTTTACGTAGCGTTGCCGTGTTCATATGACAGCGAGCGGGCTCATATGGTCCAAAGCTCCACGTTTTTCCATTTATTTCAGGATTTAAATGCTAACGAATGAGTTTCCAGCTGTCATAACACAGGTAGCATTTAGTTTTTTGGCCATTTGTGGTACACGAATATACACTTCAGTGTTGCATCGAGTTACAATAATGGCCTTTTTTTTTTCGTAGTATGTTTTGTACCTTTGATCTATTTAAAGCATGTACCAATCAGTTTAGTTTTTAAGTAAAAAAAAAAAAACACTTGTGAAAAACGCACATATAGGAATTTACATCAATTTTTACAGAGGTCACTATGTGGTGCAACTTATTTCATTGATTTTGAGGTCATTTATGCTTATTTTAAAAATAAACTGTGCTCCTTTTGTCTTGTCTCGGTTAAAAAGTTCAAACTTTTCATATTTTGTACCAAAGATTGCTAACAGTAAAGCTTGTGAAGGCTTTTATTTGTACCCTGACATTTATTGGTAGCATGCCATTTTTGTTTTTATTGTCCTGTTCGTCACATATGACTCCAAATGCACCAAAGATATCGTATGATTTTTATTATTGTTTTGAAAAGGGATCGTTTGTGTCTGCCATTAAAGGTTCTTGTTTTTGTACCCAAATGCATTCTATTTTTTATATTCCACAATATTGTAATAAACTACATTTACAAAAAAGCCTGTGTGTTTTCCTTCAGCAGCTGTGTTTTAGAGACGGTCATTGTTTATCAGGACATTTTGCCTCTAATTTGACAACAAAATTTTATTCAAATGCATTATTCTCTCCCGGCAATGCAACGTTCAGGCGTTTCTTCTGGTTTGTACAGTAGCAAAGCTCCCAAATATGCATGAAGGTGCGCCGGCATGTGTTTGTACAAGAAGTGGGGGATATCTGGAGTGTTTTTGTAACCCTGATGGGCTCAGGTTACCTGTGGCAGGGTTTGATGATGAGTAATGCACACATGCAGGTTCACTTCGTTTTTGTTCATCCAGAAGCTCCAGCTCTCCGATGAACAAAGTCAAAGGAAGTTAATTCATCTGTGGACCTCCCTTCTTCTCCCACAGAGATGATCTTCACAGCAGAACAGGTCATGTGTGTGTGTGAGGTCCTCCTGCAAGGTGGTTACATGGATCGGCTCTCCAGCTTCCTCTCCACTCTTCCTCCCTCTTCTTCGTGCCTGGGGGAACTAGAGAGCGTGTTAAAGGCCAAAGCTGCTGTGGCCTTTCACCAGGGGCGCTTCTCGGACCTCTACGCCTTGCTGGAGGGCTTCCCCTTCTCCCCACGCAGCCACTCGTTCCTGCAGCAACTCTGGCTGAGAGCCCACTACGCTGAGGCAGAGAAGCAGAGGGGTCGGCCCCTGGGAGCTGTGGGGAAGTACCGAGTCAGGAGGAAGTTTCCTCTACCGCACACCATCTGGGATGGAGAAGAGACCAGTTACTGCTTTAAGGTAGAAACTCATCAACTGCCATCTAGCTTGAGGACTCATTGAAATAATGTCCAACCCTCCTGTTTTGTTTTCCTGCATCAACACACCTGAGTCAACAGATGAATTACTTCTATAATGTCTGCAGAAGCCTGTTAATCAGTTGATTCAAATCAGGTGTGCTGGAAGAGAAAAACATCTAAAACATGAAGGACAGTGACTCTCGAGGACTGGACATCTTTATCCGACATCTATGAAGCTTCAGGTTTTACACAGAAACATGTCCACAGTTGTTCCGTTATTTCTAGATGCAGTTTTATTTCCCAGACTGGTGAACCTCTGCCCATTCAATTGATTTTTATATGGTTTTATTGGTTTTGTCTGGAAACATTTTAGTTGTGTTGCTGCCATCAAATTCAAAATTATTTAATTTTTTCCCCATTTGGATTGATGCAATTTATTAAACATTTAATATGTTTACTATGTTCCATTGTGAATTAAAAAGGAGTTTGTGAGATGTGTAAATCAATGCATTCTGTTTACATTTTATACAACATCCCAACCTTGGTTATATATGGTTTTATTTGTGAGTACTTTTACTGCAAAATTACCAAGTAATAATACTTGCAGAAATGTTGCATAACTTGTTTCTGAAAAAGGAAAACTAAAAAGGACTGGACATGAATATTCAGGTAATAGGACACTGATCCTTTATGTTGCCTTCAAAGACCTTTCTTTTTCATGCACACACAATAATTCTGCGTTCACACACCAAGAGTTTTGAGAAAACTCTTTTTCTTTCTTACAATCACGTGTTGTCACTTATTTTAAAGTTGTTCCAACTCTTTGAACAGGAAAAGTCTCGGGGTATACTAAGGGAGTGGTACCACTGTAAGCCGTATCCGTCTACCCGGGAGAAGAGGGAGCTCGCAGTGGCCACCGGCCTCACGTCCACCCAAGTTAGCAACTGGTTCAAGAACCGGCGACAGAGAGACCGAGCTGCAGACGTTAACAGGTTGTTGGCCTTCAAACTCAAGCTTCTCAATAATTTAATGCCATTATTTTGTGTTAAATTAAAAAACAGCTAGTTTTTCTTTTTTTACACTGCTCTTTAAGTACAAGTGAAAAACAATTTGAAAATGTGGAAGGATACAAAGTGATTATACGAACCGTTAGTATAAAACTTAAACGTGCTTTAACTTGTGTTCAGCGGCGCCTCGAGATGAGGGGTGGCCATCGAACCCCACCCCCAGCTCCTCCTCAGTGGCGCCCCTGCATATTTTTTGACAAATAATTTGACATGCCATAATAAATTTAGCATAAAATAAATAAATAAATGTTACAGTGGAAACTAGCTGAGCTAGGCCAGATAAAAACATTAAATCTTTTGGGCTAGTACTTTATTTTTTTTTCTATCTACAACCTGAACACCAATGGTTTTAATTTGTGCAAACCATTTCACTTTATAAAAATCTTGATATTCTTCTATTATTCTCCATTTTCCCAAGTATTGTGATAATACTTACAAAACTAAATTACTTTACAGTACATATCCTCCACACATTGTATTTGATGTAACAGCACTCTCTTGTGGTTGAAGTGAATCTAAAGACTTTTCTCCCTTCAGTTTCCAAACATCTGTGAGTGGAGGACCTTCAGACGTCTACCTCTCTGACAACGAACGCTCTCCTCCTGGCGGCTCACATTACCACCACCACCACCACCACCGGACACCTCCACCCCTCTGCCATCCACCTCTTCCTCTACATCAAACGAGCGGAGAACGTTAAGAAGTTTTCTCTTTATTGACACCCAAAGCAGGACAAACATAAAAAAACAGTCAAACATATCACCAGATTAAATTATGAAGCCTCACAGATGACAATGACAGACTAAACATTGTGTAAAAGCTTTTTAAACACGACGATGTACCTTGCAATGGCTCACTTTAAGAAGATAAAGTGCATCTTCAACATGTTAACAGGGTAAATCATTAAGGCTACCGAGGTTTCCCCACTACTGAACCAAAAAAGAAACTTAAAATTGATTCACATTTCCAGGAGCTTCTGAGGATGTTGACACAACGCCAGATTCATTCTTCCCTCCAAACTGAGGACATCCCTATCCTTAGTGTCCGCTTTGTCCCGTTTAGTTTGTCTCACCAGAGACTCTCATGATCTGGGCTCTCCACCTCAGCCATTTAATAGTTTCTGTTCATAAACCCAGGTATTCAGCCAGAAACACAGCCAGGATTTTAGTGAGGTTCTCCACGGTCGGACGGTGCATGTTCTCCTCCGAGTCGTCCAGCGTGTGCCAGAACTGAGGAAAGGGAGTGGCGATGACATGAAGCACAGGGACGCCTAGAGGAAAACGACAGATATGAATGAGATCACAACTTTAATGTACGTCTACTCTCAGCTAAATCCCAGAACGACTCCTGTAGAAGGTTTTTACTTTTCGTTCATGGATAGGTTTCTTTTCCATTAATTTGAACATTTGTGTCGCAAATTAAACTAAAATAAAATTTACTTTAAGAGTGTATTTTGACAATATAAACAAATGTCGATTACAATGCGAGCAAAATGCTCAAAAAGACTCGGAAGACACTAGATTATCAAACTAGTTTACAAACTATTCTTGCTTGAAAAGACAAAAAATAAATAAATAAATAAATATATCACGTAAAACTGTTGAAACCTTATGAAGGCACAGTCGGATGGTCTTTTGTTGAGACTAAAAGGACCAACAGTATCTCATCAAGGATTTAATCCTAATCAGGTTGAGCCTCACTTTGGGTCTGCAGCACTAAAACATCTTTAAATGATATTTTTTTAAAGATTGAAAGCTCATTCCTGGCATATATAACAAACACCTTTTATGCCAGAGTTTTCCATCCATCCATCCATCCATTTTCTTTACCCGCTTATTCCATTTTGGGTCACGGGGGTCGCTGGTGCCCATGTCCAGCAATCACTGTGCGAGGGGCGGGGTACACCCTGGACGGGTCGCAAGTCCATCACAGGGCCACATAGAGACAAACGAGACAAACAACCATTCACTCTCTCACTCACACCTAGGGACAATTTAGAGTTACCAATCAGCCTAACATGCATGTTTTTGGACTGTGGGAGGAAACCAGAGTACCCGGAGAAAACCCACGCATGCACGGAGAGAACATGCAAACTCCACCCAGAAAGGCCCCTGGACCAGGGTTTGAACCAGGGACCTGCTCGCTGAGAGGCAGCAGCTCTACCAGTTGCGCCACCGTGCTGCCCGCCAGAGTTTTCAACTAAAGTCATCTCATGGTGAGAAAAGAAGCATTTGTAACTATTCCGGTCAAACTTTGAAATAAACAAAACATTATGCACAATATTATAATGTTAGTGACTCTCAGCTACTACCACACCAAATTGTAGCTTAATGTCTGTAAATCTGAGTTGTAGCCATCTTTGTGTTTTCTAAAACTAGTTTGCTGTGGAGGCCAGCTTGAACTGACCTGGCTCCAAAAATTAAATCAGTTGTAGACGTACACACACCCACTATTTCCTGGAAGTTTCATTAAAGTCTGTCGAGTGCCTAATGAGATATTTTGCTAACAGACAGACACACGAAAACATAGTCTGCCTTTGCCTTTCAGGGACGGGGCATAATGTGATTCTACCATGTTGTATCACAAAGTGATCTACCATAGTCCCTTGTTACTTTGCGGTTCGACTTTTGCGGACTCGCTCTTTCGTGTTTTTTCAAAGTAAGACAAGAAAAAAAAAGATTGTACATGACACACGACTGCCAACTTTAATATTGCTCACGTGATTGGGACAGTATAGAGATACAGTAAAAAGTTAACAAAAACAAAAAAAAAAACTTCAGACAGGCGCTGCCATTTTTGTAGTTTTCTCTCAATAAGCCTACACCGTTTGTCACTCAAAAGGACTGCATTACCCAGAAGTCAACAGTGCTTCCAGCCGTTGCTTTCTGCTGAAATGGAGGGAAAGTTTTGATCTGATCCGAAAAAGTTCGGTCTTTATTCATAGGGACTTGGGCGCTCAGTGGATGCAGAGAGCCGTACGGAACCGACCGGGAATTGGACCAGAACCGGACTTCCAGCATCATCAGTCAATCTGAGAGCTGCTCGCCAGTCAAGAACGGGTCCAGAATGTAACCCCCGCGATAAATGAGGGACTACTGTATATTATATTATATTATATTAGTACTCAGTAAGAGATATTACTTCTTTTGTTAGGTTGATAAATAAAAACAGTGAAAGGCTAAAAAATAAAAGATACAGCTGTTCTAGCATTAATTAACACATATCCCAGTTAGCCTAGCTGTATGGAAATAATCAGAAAATGGCAGTAATAATTTTATTTTAGGCCATAAAGGATGTTCCAAAGTTTTTTACTAAAAGAGAATATTTTACTGCACTTAATGCTTTTATTACAACTTCCACTTTAAATAAAAATATTTAGCAAGTGATCCTTGCCCCCCCCCCCCCAATCTATAAACTTAAGTTATTTTTCGTCCATTTTTCATCATTTTAAGAGGTTATATTCAATTCTATGTCATTTGTTCATGTTTTCTAAACACAACACAAAAACTAGTTTACATGTTTCTGTCAAATAAAAGGTTTTAAACAAATTTGAGGACTTTTTGTCATCTAGTGTTGTGGAAATGAAGGAGAAGGCTCTGATCACTTCTGTTTAAGCTCACCTTTGTGAAGGAAGGGGATGTGGTCGTCTTGCACAGGTCCGAGGTAAACGTCCTTCCTGAAGTATGTCTGCTCCGACGGGTGGGACGTCAGGAGACCCTGACGGTGGAGCCTCTTCTCTAGAAACGACACGAGGGAAGAGTTTGGGGCTTACGACAGCGTGAAACATTTAAGATAAAGTGACAGACTGTGAATACCTGCAGCGATCAGGCGGTCGAACCATTGTGCCGTGTTATCGAAGTGATTTGCAATCAGCGGATTGGGACCACCGAGCAGGTCCAGCAGCACAAAGAGGTCCTGGAGATCAAATATAAAGTCAAAGAAAGGAAGTAAATAAAGATGCAAGTTTTCTTTTTACAGTAAAAGTCAGGCAGTAACTGGATTTGGGTTTATAATAAATGTACCAATAGTGGCTGGTAGGATGGATTTAAATCTGTGCTACAAATTAAATCAATTTATCCTGTTTGTGAGCATTCAGTTTTAACACTAAGGGGTCGGCTCAAACGTAAGAGGTTTATGTTGTTATAACTATAAAGTTCATAAAAAGATTTTACTACTAATTAATGTTCCAGTTTTATGCATGAAAGTCTTTATTAAATGGTCATATCTGACTCGAGACTAGGCCTGTCACAATAATTTTTGCTGGGCGATTAATCGTCTCAAAAATTATTGCGATAAATGAAAATATTGTTTGAAATTTGACAGTAATTTGACAGTAATTAGTAATTACTGTCAAATTTAAGAAGAAATGTTGGTTAATTTTTGTGTGTAATACCTTTTTTGATCACCGGATGGCAGTATAAGACTGAACCGAAGGATGAATAGTGAGGGAGTGCGCAGCATATCTCTAAGAAAAATGGGCGGGAGGCCCCTTGACATGACACGGGCTGTCTCTCGTTCCTGTTTTTCGGTTCTCAAAAAGGCGGACGCTTGGTGTGGTTTGAGCTCTTTAGCATAGCGTTTGTCACACAAAGCTTTTACTTTTAAAAAAAATAAATAAATCAGTAAACAAGTTCTAAGCTTTTTTTTTGTGGAGAAAAACAACTTTTTAGACAAAGGCACAGGTTTCAACCGTGAATTTTGGAGCTTCGACAAGACAAAGTTTTTTCCCTGAGGTCAGACTGTTAGTTTAGCTCGTAGCTTAGCTGCTCAGTTTAGCTGCTTTTAACGATCCAAAAACACGATTCTGGATCGTTAAAACAGATTTTAAAGAGAAAGGGAGGGGTCGGTGAAGAGCACCAGAGTTGAGCCTTTTGTCATCCAGTGTCTTCAGTAGAAAGAGACACAAAGAAACGATAAAGCCGATAAATGAAAATGACATTGATAATTTTATCATGCAATTCATTGATTTATTGTTTATTGCGACAGGCCTACTCGGGACATGTCTGGTTCTGTGAGTTGTGTTTGTCAGCTGTGCTCTCACCACGGCCTGGAGCAGGGTGATGTGTGAGGAGGCTGCGGGGTGAGGCGTGTTCGCCATGAGCTCAGCCAGGTGACGGGAGCCATACAGCGAGTCTGTGGCGGTCCATTCTTCAAACGACTCCTCGCCGTCAAAAAACACAAGTTGCAGAGTCACCGGGAGTTTCTAAGATGGGAAAAAATAGAACGGTGACTCCAAAAAGCCTCTAACTTCATCATCTGGTTTCACAGTTCGTAAAGACAAACAGCAGCTGAAGTCGGGTTTTTTTTTCCTTCTGCAGTGTTGTCACAGTGCATGTTCCTCTAGTAGATCACAGCCTCTGGAGGGACAGTGTTATATCCAGATGACTGCTGCAGTCAGAACCGGAGCCTGAGTCAGCATTTTCAAACACGCTGCAGCCTCGGAGGCAGAGCGATGAAGGAAACGGGTCAGAAGGAGCTTGTCAGCATCTTCCATCTTTACACCTCTCCAGAGATAAAAACACAGAAAAGCACCACATAAATAGGAACACAGTTTGTCAGTTTCTGCTCCAGTTGCAGCCTTTATCTCAGATTCAGCAGCTTGGGGCAACTCACTGGGGGCAAGCAAACTTCTCCTGATCTAAGTGCAGGATGGTGTTAGGCATCTAGGAGTTCCTATAAAAGTATCTGCTCCTTAATTATCAACTATGCTAATAATTAGCAGCAGGTCAAATACACAGAACCTGCATATGTAATCTGAAAAAACACACAAAAAAGACATATTTATCCGAATAATCAGTTTTTCAATTTCAGCCATGAACAACCGTGAACAAAATTGTATAATTTTGTTTAAATAATTATTTGTCCTTTGTCATGTATGAGGGGCATTACTCTGTAAATCACTGCAAGTCTAACTAGTTGTGTTAGCTCTTTCTATCTTGATTTGATTTGGTTAAACTTGTGGGTCTAGACATACTACACACAGAGCTTAAGGTTTATAGAAAATGAGGTTTTTGGCCATAAATGATCTGTAGCCGATTATAGTTTAATAATTTTTCACCATTCAACAAAAGCTGATGTTCAAGCTCAAATCTGTCAAAGGATCCTCGTGAAATTTAAATTCCATTTTAATTATGATGTGAGCATTAGTCAAGTAATTTCTGTGTGAAAATAAT
>NC_056503.1:31650824-31653088 GCF_014905685.2 Nematolebias whitei | reverse complement strand
TATATATATATATATATATATATATATATATACATAAATTAAATATAAATAAATGAATAAATAAATAATTGGTATCTACATAGGAACTTTTTTGCAGTTTTTAAGAAAATGGCCTCAAAGTTCCAACTTTTCAGGACCCACACACACAGATCAGCACTCAGTCTTGGACATACTCTTCAGGTAATTTCATTTTATGTATAAAAGTATCTAAAACCACAGTATAGTTGGGATAAATGAGGGCAATTCTGAAGTTTTATCTGTGTTTTGATAGAATGCAATGTAAACATTGTTTGGCTTACATACAAGCAAACACATTGCAATAATAAAAAATAAAACAAACTGCATTAGGCCAAAAATCAGGCCTCTGTGCTGGTCTTGTTTTAATAAATCCAAGTTGAAAATCACAAAATCAAGTCAGGTTTGCTATTTTGAAGGTTTAGAGTAACAAATATTTTAACTGTAGTTATTCTATTCTAGACAGGGCTTCATTTGTGCATGTTTTTTAAAGCTCATTTTCTAAAAGCATTAAATCTATGGCCGTACCACATTAGGTGCTTTCTTACTCAGCTGACGTGTATTTGCAATGAGACGGGTCTTCCCTGGCTCTGGTCCTTTTGTGCAAGATCCTGACGATCTTCTCTCCAGTGCAGATGATGCACTCTTCAAGCAACACAAGGCTGTTTTGTCTGGGCAGGTGCTGTGCAGTGCCCTCAACTGCAGCAGGTAAAAACCACCTGGCACTTTTTCACTGTGGTGTGGCCATGTAGAAGTCGACAGATGAAGTGTTTTTAGCACAATTTATGGCCCTTTCTATCATAGTCTTTATCAGTGAAGCACTTATAACACAACCCATGATGTACAAAGTCATAAACATGAGCTGATTCTCTGCATCGTTCAAAGAAGTCAGTGGCACGGTTTCTATTTACTCACACACTTAGATTTTATTTTATTTTTTTAATAAACTTCTCTCAGAAACCTTAACTAAAACATTTTTCGCTTCAGGAATAACGGAACACATTTAACAGGAACTGCCATAATATGAGCTATGATTATCGTATTTTTCGCTGTATAAGTCGCGTTTTTTGCATAATTTGCATGCCCTGCGACTTATAGGCCGAAGCGACTTATTTATGGATTTTTTACCCATGTTTAAATCAATTATTGGCTAGGGCATTTACAGAGTACTCGAGTAATCTACACATCGATTGCTAGGACATCTATTGAGGTTAAAATGTAACATTGAGTATCCGTAGTGATGTCATATTATGTGACCACCGTATGACTGTAGGGGGCGGTGTTGCACTGTTGCAGGTCACAGAGTATGGTGTAACACAGGGTCCAATCCACCGAACCAGAACCAGCTTCCTCTGACCTTGTTTCACAAACAAAAAGCAAAAAATATTAATCTTTAAACCTATAAAAAAAAATATATAAACATATTAATCTCTAAAGCTAAACTTAATACGCAGCTGGCGGTGGTGCATGTAATACGCAGCTGGCGGTGGTGCACGTCCGCCAGCGGGGGGGGGGTCCAGAGGTACGCTCATAATGGTCTCAATAAGTGACATCAGTGACAGAAAAACGAAGATCCAGAAGCTGTTGTCGGTCATACATGAGGAGTGAATTCATGCCACAGATAAAAAAACGAACAAAACAGAAATAATCCAAACACCATCACCAGATCCACCAGAGGTGGATTGCAAGCCATGCACACGGGCGCCTTCTTACCGGAATATATTCGTTCAACCCCTATTATTGGCTGAGATACGATCGTTTTCATTCATTCGGATTGAAAAAAAATGGAACACTTCCATTTTCAGCCACTAGATGGCACTCAATTCAATCAGTCTGAGTGTGTGTTGAAAGAGAGCTATATTGTGTGAACACCATCTGCTGGCTGATTCGTGAACTACAAGAAAGTTGCACACAGCCGGCCGGAGCAGACTGGGCACAGATTCTGAACAGTGGCTGCCCGTGGCTTAATAACCGTAGCGTCTTATTTATGTACAAAAATTATGATTTATCTTATATTTAATAAGTGCTGCTTAGACACAGGTGCATTCTAAAGTCCACAAATCACAGTAATTGTTTTTAAATGTTAATCTTGTTAAATTCTTGTTAAAGTCCTCCCGTGCAGGCTCCCGCGGCTGCCATTGGCAGCCCATCAATTTTTGGCACAACACTGGTCGACATTTCCGGGTTGTCAGCGGTGAAGCATAACAAACACAACGCATCAGCCGTGACGCATAACAGATATATATATA
>NC_056503.1:31610731-31631884 GCF_014905685.2 Nematolebias whitei | reverse complement strand
CTTTGTTTTGTTTTTTTGAATGTCCAGAGGACCAGATTGAACTTTTTCGGATTAAATGTAAATGGTATTAAACTAGTACTGAATAGTAATACCTAGTATGTTGTTCACATCTTCCAACATTGAGGTCACCAATATGTTTTTCTGTTTTTTATTTATTTATTTATTTAATCAGATGGACGCCAAGAGCGAGTCATGTTTGATAAAATCACCTCCCGTATCCAGAAGCTTTGCTACGGACTGAACTCTGAGTTTGTGGACCCAGCTCAGATCACCATGAAGGTGATCCAGGGTTTGTACAGTGGAGTCACTACCGTGGAGCTCGACACGCTGGCGGCCGAGATCGCCGCCACGCTGACGACTAAACACCCCGACTACGCCATTCTCGCCGCGAGGATCGCCGTCTCAAACCTGCACAAAGAGACCAAGAAAGTGTTCAGCGACGTGATGGAAGACCTGCACGCATACATAAACCCTCTGAACAAACGCCACTCCCCCATGATCTCCAAAGACACGCTCGACATCGTTCTGGAGAACAAAGACCGCCTCAATTCGGCCATAATTTACGATCGAGATTTCTCCTACAACTTCTTCGGGTTCAAGACTCTGGAGCGCTCCTACCTGTTGAAGATCAACGGCAAGGTGGCCGAGCGCCCGCAGCACATGCTCATGAGGGTGTCTGTTGGGATCCATGGGACGGATATCAACGCTGCCATCGAGACGTACAACCTGCTGTCAGAGAAGTGGTTCACCCACGCCTCTCCGACCCTCTTCAACGCTGGAACCAATCGGCCACAGCTGTCCAGCTGCTTCTTGCTCGCCATGAAAGATGACAGCATTGAAGGCATTTATGACACCCTGAAGCAGTGCGCCCTCATTTCCAAATCGGCTGGAGGCATAGGCGTAGCCGTCAGCTGCATCAGATCAACTGGGAGCTACATCGCCGGCACCAATGGGAACTCGAACGGGCTGGTCCCCATGCTGAGAGTTTACAACAATACTGCTCGCTACGTTGATCAAGGCGGCAACAAAAGACCCGGAGCCTTCGCCATGTATTTGGAGCCGTGGCACTTCGATGTGTTTGACTTCCTGGAGCTGAAGAAGAACACGGGGAAAGAGGAGCAGAGAGCCAGAGACCTCTTCTACGCCCTGTGGATCCCTGACCTGTTCATGAAGCGGGTGGAGAGCAACCAAGACTGGTCTCTGATGTGTCCCAACGAGTGTCCGGGGCTTGACGAGTGCTGGGGGGAGGAGTTTGAGAAGCTTTACATTGCGTATGAAAAGGAGGGGAGGGTGAAGCGTGTGGTGAAAGCTCAGCAGCTTTGGTACGCTATCATCGAGTCCCAGACGGAGACTGGAACGCCGTACATGTTGTACAAAGACGCATGCAACCGGAAGAGCAACCAGCAGAACCTGGGCACCATTAAATGCAGCAACCTGTGCACGGAAGTCGTGGAGTACACCAGCAAAGACGAGGTGGCTGTTTGTAATCTGGCCTCCATCGCTCTCAACATGTACGTCACACCAGAGCAGACTTTTGACTTTAAAAAACTGGCATCTGTGACCAAAGTGATCGTCAAAAACCTGAACAAGATCATTGAAATCAACTATTACCCGGTTCCTGAAGCCGAGACGTCTAACAAGCGCCACAGGCCAATAGGAATTGGAGTCCAGGGTTTAGCAGATGCCTTCATCTTGATGCGTTACCCGTTTGAAAGCCCTGAGGCTCAGCTGCTCAACATCCAGATGTTTGAGACCATCTACTACGCTGCTTTGGAGGCGAGCTGTGAGCTAGCGGCCGAGCTCGGCCCCTACGAGACCTACGAAGGCTCCCCCGTCAGCAGGGGCGTCCTGCAGTACGACATGTGGGACAAGACGCCGACGGACCTGTGGGACTGGAAGCTGCTGAAGGAGAAGATCGCCAGACACGGTGTGAGGAACTGCCTGCTGCTGGCGCCAATGCCCACGGCCTCCACCGCCCAGATCCTGGGCAACAACGAGTCCATCGAAGCCTACACCAGCAACATCTACACCCGCAGGGTCCTCTCCGGAGAGTTCCAGATCGTCAACCCCCATCTGCTCAAAGACCTGACGGAGAGGGGCCTGTGGAGCGAGGAGATGAAGAACAAGCTGATCGCCAACAATGGATCCATTCAGGTGATGAGAAGTTTCTAATACACTTCTTGAGCTGTTTGGATTTTAATGTTGCCGGAGCTGAATTATTAATTGTTTTTAGGATTTTAAACGGTAAATAAAGATTTTTTGTTGTTGTTGTTTTCCATTGACAGGACATCAGTGAGATCCCAGCTGATTTGAAACAGCTGTATAAAACCGTCTGGGAAATCTCCCAAAAGACCGTTCTAAAGATGGCTGCCGACCGCGGCGCCTACATCGACCAGAGCCAGTCTCTTAACATCCACATCGCCGAGCCAAACTACGGAAAACTGACCAGCATGCACTTCTACGGCTGGAAACAGGTGAGCTAA
Organism: Nematolebias whitei; assembly: GCF_014905685.2. Classification (NCBI taxonomy): domain Eukaryota; kingdom Metazoa; phylum Chordata; class Actinopteri; order Cyprinodontiformes; family Rivulidae; genus Nematolebias; species Nematolebias whitei. Next base: position 31,629,401 of record NC_056503.1, on the reverse strand, counting down.
CGCCTGTGGGGCAACAAGTTAAGACTCTTAAAACACCCGCTGATTCTACGGGTTGTCGTTTCAACACAGGGCTTGAAGACGGGCATGTACTACCTGAGGACAAAACCCGCCGCTAACCCCATCCAGTTCACCCTGAACAAGGAGAAGCTGAAGGAGGCGCAGCCAAACAAGGCCTCCGAGCAGGAGATCAAGGAGAGGAACAAAGCTGCCATGGTGTGTTCGCTGGAGAACAGAGACGAGTGCCTCGCCTGCGGATCTTAACCTCCATCACCTGTTGGCTGAAGACGTGCCTGATGTTCGAATCCTCCCAGAACTGTTCATACTTGACCTGTTTTTATGCCCGTTCAGAAAGAATTTAGCTGAACATTAACTCGCTAACATCAAATAAGAGTGAACGCTCTTGCTGCTGCAATGTATTTTATGTTGGAAATAAAGTCAGTTTGTTATAAGAAAAAAAATAAGTTAATTGTTTAGGTATTTATTTGTTTTTATGGAAATGAGAAGCAAAAAGTCCAATACACTGGAGAGAGACAGAAAAAATACAATTTAAAATATCTGAAGAGGAAATTGTTAGTATGAAAAAATGTATTCTGAATATTTCAAATGTTTATTTTCACCAGAGTTTGTAAAGCAGAAGTTTAAATTTTGGTTTATCTGAATAACAGGTTTATGGAAAGCTCAATATTTTCGTAAGCTCTAATCTAAACTCACTATTAAGACTAATTTTTAATAAGAGGAATGCTGTTTTTAATAGCTAGAAAAAGTAGATTGATTATTTGATACAACAGCCTTTCATACTGGGGAGTGGTGGCGCAGAGGTTAGAGAGGTGGGCTTGTGATCCGAAGATCGCCGGTTCACGCCCCGGCCCCGACAACATCAAAATTGTGGGGGGGGTAGGTGAAACACCCACACTTGCCCCCACCCTCATTCGCCCCACTCTGGGCCCATGAGCAAGGCCCTTAACCCCCACCATGTGCTCCCTAAACAGGTCTCTCTTGAAAATGAGTTCTCGTGGCTCAATGAGACTAACCTGGATAAATAAAGGCTAAATGAAAAAAATACTGGGACTCCTGCATAGTAAGAACCTAATTTATGAAAAGTAGTCAAGTCATTTTTAAGTTCTTTTCATTTCCTCTGGCTTAAGGCGATGTTCTTTGTGTTAGCAAAATATCTCAAGAGCCAGTGGCAGGATTTTACCCTCAATGGTTGCAAATCTGATTAACGTTTGAAGTAAATCCTATTCAGATACAACTCAGCCAATTTTACAGATATTGCACCGAAATGTGTCATGGCAGTAGCTGAGAGTCAGTCCCAACACATGCTCCAAGCTCTAACAGGTCACTGACATTTATACTGTGTGTCCAAATCAGCTGCAACACCTGCTGGGAGACACGCTCCGCCTTCCATTAATATTTTGTTTATTTTGATTAAAATTATGTTATAGCCACATTTCTGGTTTATATAAAAATAACTTGGAAACACTCAAAATGTTCTTACAATTATTTTAATATATATTTTTTTTTATAAAATAATGAAAACATAATTTACACTTTTAAATGTACAAGTTATTACAACCCAAAGAGAACCAAAATGTTTCGTCTGCTGCCGCCGCACACGTCAGACAACATGAAACGCACAAATCAAAGGTAAAAACGGTACCTTCTCATCTTCACTACTTTCTGCAACAGTGGCCAACATGTTCAAAAATAAATTATAAAAAAAAAACAATATTAAACCTAAAAAAATGTCAATTTTACCAATCACTATCTTGTTCAGCAAATTTGTGTATACCTTAAATAGCTTTAAATCATACATAACGTGAGCATGACATATTTAGACATTTATAAAAAGAAAGCAACCCTTGTACAGAAGCAAACAACTAAATTCACAGCAACACGTCTCAGAAAGCTGCGTGGACGAAGGATTTCCTACACGATAAACCTGAAACAAGACGGGAGCTGAAGATGCTGAGAGGTCCGACAGCAGAGCGATCCAAAACAGTAAAAACAACAAAAAAAAAAACCAAAGCTTCAGAAGATCAAACGATGAGATGACTTAAAGCTAATGTGTTGGACAGACAGACGAGTCCCAACGTGTCTGTTCGTGAGTCGAAGAGTTTTTAAAAGCACGAATCGACAGTAAAAATTTTAAACATCTCATCACAGCATTTGCATTTAGTAAGTTAATGGAAAACAACCGTTAATAAGACAAAAAGCTCACGTTAAAAAAGCCGCCTGTTTCTGGCCTGAAGGGCAGATTCAGAGATCCTTTATATCAGTCGTCTTTCAAACCTCCTGCGCCCTGGAATTATTAAAGGGATGCCTCAAATTGTACAAGCAGCAGCACAAAGTTTCAGATGGTGATTTAGTGTCGTTAACAGCATCTAAAGGAACCTGAGTAAGTTGGAGAATTCAGACTGATGCAGTCTGATCTGACTTTAGAGCTGGAGTCCTGTTCATGACGGGTCCATCAGAACGCACAAGAAAATCTTTTGTTCATCAGAAAATTTTTATCTAATCGCCCACAAAGTACCAGGATCCAAACAAAGACACGTTTCTGTTGGAAAAATAGATATGGTAAATATCATCAGGGAAGCCAGCTGTAGAAATAGTTTTGTGTTCATTACAGATTATAGGAATGACCACACACACACACACGCACGCGCGCACACACACACACACAGGTCCTGGAGGAGCTTCAGTGTTGTTCAGACTTTCATGCACAGCTTCCTGTCAAACATGTGAACGGCGACAGAGCTCCTTATCCTTGGTGGCTGGTTAACACACAGCAACGGTTTTATTGTAAAATGACTTTGTTAAAGGAAATTGATTTCCAAGCCAATGGTAATTATGTTAAACTAAGAAGGCACACTTTCCTTTCAAGTATGGCAATAATTAGGGGTGCACCGATGAATCGGGGCACCGGTTTCCTTAATTTTCGGCGATCCGCTGATACGTGAGAAACCGACTTTTTGTAGTTTTAAAAACAATTGTCTAAACTTGATTTATATTTCAGAGCACTACCTCATGGCCAGTTAAAACAAGTTTGTATTGCTTCTAGGATATTGCTCAAGGGTGTTTATCAATAAAATAAGATTGTAAAACTGAAGGTGCATTGTGACCTTATAACTCCTGACAGTGTCGCTTAGAAAACTAAGGTAGGTCAGGCTTTTTAAGAGATCAGTGATCGGCCAGAAAACTGCAACAGGTGCACCCCTGTAACATATTCACAATTATTTGAACAACCTGATGAACATAAACAAGTCTTCAGTTACCTTTGTTTGTATGCAGCCCTACAACGATCAGTTATTTACCACTGAATGACGGTGTCATTCTCACAATGTCCTCACTCTTTTATAAAACGCGTCCAGTAATAACTCAGGATCAAACTAATGACCCAGTATGTTTGGATCTGAGATGAAAGGGACCACTCACAGCAGGAGGACGTTCAAGTTGAAGCAACATGTTAACGTTTCATTGAGTTGGTGACGCGAGCGTCTCGTCAGCACAACGGTGGCTTGTTTCACATCTACGAGCCACACTTCATCCAACAGAGGACAGGAGAATATCGTGGCCTGAAGTCTCAGATTACTGTAAACAGGTTTGTTCATGTCGCGCGCGCGCACACACACACACACACACACACACACACACACACACACACACACACACTTAAATACCTCGAGCACAAACCCAGCAGTGCTGTGATTTTGTACCATCTCTCGTCTCTTCAGGACAACTGTGATAATGTTGATGCATGAGAATTGTACCACACAGGCATCTGTCTACAGCACCACATCTGTAGACCTTCAGTTACTTGTAGTGCATTCTGGGAAATGCAGTCTGTAGATGTGTTTTGTTTGAATTGTTTTGTGTTTTGTTTGAATTGTTTTGTGTTTTGGCTGGTTTGCTGCACAGACAGTGTTAGGCCTCTCCAGGTGATGTAGAGTTCTGTTAAAACAGTCAGGGTCTCCTCTCCCGGTCGCTCCTGTGGCATAGTAACGTATTCTTATTCATCGTAAGTACAGTGAGATGTCTACACTTCAGTTTAGAAAAATAAACGGGGCTCAGAGAACAGAAGGGGGCGGGGAGGGTCGCTGCCCAGACTTTCTGGGGGTGTTGCTTTTTATAAATCCAGCTGGTCATTTTGTTATTTTCTTTTTTTTTTGTCACTGTCTCTGGTTTAAGGCAGTTCAGTGGGAGCTGAGGGGTCGACATCATTGCGTCCTCTGCCGCACCTGTGAGTGCAAAAAATCATGGGAACTTTGGGTTTCTCGCAGGCCTGAACTTGACGGTTCGCTGCATTGGTCCATCACTCCCTCTGTGAGCTGCTGTGTGTCACGGCGCAAGCCTCGTGGTCGCTTCCAGTTTTGATGTTGGTGAAGAGCACGCTGAACTTGCGCAGCTGCTCGCTGGCCGTCTGGCTCTCCTCCTGCAGGCGCTGGTTGTTCTCTCTCAGGTTTGCCATCTCTGCCAGCAGGATGACTTTATCCTGCTTCTCCTGGTGGTCGAGAAGCAGAGAGTGAGGACATAAATAATGGCTGATCCGTTTGGTATGTTTTTCCTGCAGAGTGTGTAATCCAACATAGTGCTGTAAACATTGCACATAACATTACCATCATATTCTTTTGTCTCACCCTTTCTAGATCATTGTTCAGTTGTTTTAGCATCACTTCTAGGTGGTAGAGCCGACCGGACACGTTGTTGGGCACCTCATCGCTGTAAACACACACAGCACATGTTACTGAGATCTTTTAGATCACGCCAAACTCATTACAACTCTCCACTGTCAGCAAGGGTGTTTGCAGATCACTGACACAAACTTTCACACAAGTTTATTAAAGAAAAACCCTCACGTCCTTAAAAACAGAGTTCAGTAAACAACCACAAGGGGGCAGCACTGGGATTAAAAAGGGTCTAAAACCATCGTATTTTATATCGTACATGACACGTGTAAGTAGCATCAGTCCAAATATGTCTAATAAAGTGAAAAAAACAACATAAACAAGTTGTTTTGCTATATACTTTGCATCTATTACGCGTTAACGCCGACAACTCGGAAATGTGGGCCGAACCCAGAAATGTGGGCCGATGTTGTGCCAAAAATCGATTGGCTGCCAAATGGTGGCCGTGCACGGGAGGACTTTAACAAGAATTTAACAAGTTTAACACTTAAAACAATTATTTGTGTGGTCGACTGTATAGTAAAGGTGTGTCTCAGTTTAATTTTTCTTTAATAAAAGGACTTTAAAGGTCAAATCAGCTGCATTTCAAAAGCATTCGCTGCCTCGATGCTCCGGGAGCACGCAGAGGCAGGAAATCAGGAAGGAGGAATGCTGCACATTTCTTTGAAATTGAACAAGATAAGCAATTCAAACGATTATTTGCTTGCTCAACTTTATAATAAAGGTGTGTCTCAGTTGAACTTTTACTTAATAAATGCACTTTAATCGTCAAATCAGCTGCATTTTGCCAGGGCGGCGTAGAGAAATGAAGCCAATTTGATGGTTGCTCCAGGTGAGCTGGACAAAGGTGGCAGGCTTTGGCAAGCCAAATGTGTCATTAATAGACACTTTTATCTATTACATGACACAATGGCATACCATACTACTTGAGTGCCATCTAGTGAGTGAAAATGGTAGTGTTCAATATTTTCAATTCGAATGAATGAAAGCAGTCGTATCTCAGCCAAAAATTGGTTTATAAATATGAAAGAAAAAAAAACGTAAATAAGTTGCTTTGGTGTATAAGTTGCACGGCATGCAAATTATGCAAAAAACTGCAACTTATAGGCTGGAAAATATAGTAAATGTTCAGAGGAGAAACATTAATGTTCTACTAAATTCTGTCAGTTTCAGCTTTCTAACAGCGAGTCACACCTACCCACTGAACGTTGGTGTGGTCCGTGGTGTCTGAGGAGTCTGAAACTGGACCGGACTCATGACTGGTCTCGTTTCTGGACCTCCTGGCTGCGGCTCAGTCAGTGATATGAGGGAAACCGCTCTTTGTGCTGCAGCAGACACATGATCAAATGCTCAAAAAGATAAAACACAGCAGATCTTTTTATTGTTAGAAATCTACAACATGACGCAAGTGAGGAATGTTACAGGTTGAGATTTTTAAATTAAAAGTAAGAAAAGTGGGTGATAAATGCACAGTCCCTCTTTTCTTTCTCAGGAGTGTTGGTTAAATATATCAAATGCTACGTTTAGCCAAATCAAATCTGCATTTGTTCCTCTCCTCACCTTCGTAGGCTTTAGCAGCATTAACCAGGCTGGACCACTCCAGTCCACAGGCGGTGTCAGGGAGGGGCATCAGCCCAGGATCGAGTCTTTTTAGAGGGGGAACTTTGTCTTTCACTTCTGTAAGGGACAACTCTGATGAAGACAGCGGCACTGAGGACAGAAAGGAGGAAACAAGCTGCGTGAAGAAAACCAAACTGGAAAAGTTTTCAATCTGACACACGTCAGCCGTAACTCACTCTTTTTGCCCTGCGTGTGGTTGGAGGAGCTCGAGTGTTTGCGTGTAGGCAGCGTGCAGGTGAACAGCAAGTCGGTGTGGGTCATCTGGTTCTCTGAGCAAGCAAAGCTGGCATCTCTGCGCCCGCTGCACAGTGACTCGTCGGAGAAAGTGCGTTGCAAGGTGTGTCTGGGAGACTGTCAGGAGGGAAAGTCGCAGAGGTCAGAGTTGGACAGAAACACAGCTGAGGGGTGACAAACGAGGGATCACTCACCGGATCGCTCTGTGACAACTCTCCTGGGCCGTCCATGATGATCAGCTTCTTCAGGTCGTCTTCGATGGTACTCTTATATGCCCGACGTGGAGAGCGCAGGTCCCTCAGTGATGCTCGGAGCCGTGGTTGTCCAAAAACGTTTTTTGAGTTTGAATCGACCTGCCTGGTGAGACAAGACACTAATCAGATATTTGTGTATTTTTTTACAGTAACCAAAGACAATCAGACCTAATGGTTTTGATTTGAACTATATTTTTCTAAAGCTTTGAGACATGTTTGAGCCTGTTTCATGCTCTCAATTACTTTTCTATTGCTAAGAAAATAGCATCACATTTTACAACTCTGGGTCTTGATTTCTAATAAGAACTTCCATTTCGTTACTGTACAGGATTTAGTTTTACACCGCTAAAGATCTGAAATGACCAAATCTGATTCAAGTTCTCGATATCCGTCTTACTTCTTGTTGCTGCTGTCAGACGTGAACGTTTTGGTGGTGTTCGAATGTGACGACGTGTTGTCTTCTGTTTGTCGGGCAGCTGGTTTGCTCTTTCCGTAAAATGCCTTGGGGGCGGAGCTGGATAAAGGGGCGGAGTTCATCTGAGATGAAGTGGGCGTGGTTGTAGAGGCTCGGACAGGCCGTGCTTTCTCTGCTGTCGGAGTCTTGTAACCCTGTGGTGTGTACGCCCTTTAAAAGCAAACAGAGTGATGCAGAAATAATGAAACAAATTTAAAAAAATAAAAAACAACACATTTTAACACAGAAACTGGACTGATCAAAACAAAGAAAAACAGCTTCACTTTGAAAACAAGCAGCAGCTTTGGTAAAAAGAAAATACAACCCTTTTCAGTTTTTCAGCCGCTACAAGTAAATCAATATCTGGACATTTTACAAAATCATATAGTCTTTTCAGGATCTTAAAATTAGGTAAATAGATGCTCAAATCAACAGAAAAACAGAACATGTGACATTTATTTAGTTAAAAAAAAAAAAAAAAAAAAAAGGCTAAAATTCTGAAGCTGTTGTGATTACACAGCTTCCTAAACCCTTTACAGCTACAAAAACAGTGTTATTAGTCTTTTGTACATCTCTCCATTGTTGAGAAATTTTGGCCCACTCTTCTTTACAGTCTTGCTCCAGTTAATTGAGATTTGCAGGGATTTGTATCTGCACGGCCATCTTAAGGTTCTGTCAGTGTTTCAGTAAGGACTACCTCTGCACAACTAAAGCCCATTTTCTAGGGGTGCTCCTTAATTTTGGGAAATCAGAAATCGGCCGATACATGAGAAACCGATTTTACCGATTTTTTTTTTAGTTTTAACAACAAATGTCTGAACTTCATTTATATTCCAGAGCACTACCTCATGGCCAGTTAAAACAAGTTTGGATTGTTTCTAGGATATTGTTCAAGTGTATGTTTTTCAATAAAATAAGGATGTAAAATTGAAGGTGCATTGCGACCTTATAACACCTGACAGTGTCGCTTATAAAACAAAATCGTATCGGCAGTCAAGACTTTTTAGAAATTGGTGATCGGCCAGAAAACTGCAATCGGTGCACCCCTACCATTTTCCCTTTATTTTGAAGGTGGAGGCTTAGACTTATGAGGTATTCATGATAAAAGCATTACATCATGTCAGGATTACAGTACAGTACACCAAAAAGATGTGATTATAATGAGAGTCAATGGGACCAAATCAGGCCTTAAGGCAGATCTCCTGTTCTATACACCTAGCGATTGTGTGTGTGTGTGTGTGTGTGTGTGTGTGTGTGTGTGGGGGGGGGGGGTCCAGCAAATAAAAAAAAAACAATATTAAAAAACAAACCCTTGCCAAGTTTCATGAAATTAGTCTTTAAACTGACTGATATATTGAAAATTAAAAATAAGAAATAAGCAGAATGAACAGGTTTGGTCCCCTAAGGTGCTTAGGGGCCAAGATGGTGTTGAGGTGGGACAGCCGATTTGAGACCAGAAAAATCACAGGTCCAACTCCCACCATGCTCACATGTCACGGTGTCCTTGAGCAAGACGCCTAATCCCTAACTTCTCCCTGGGCGCTTACATATGTAACTGCCCACTGCTCCACCTGGGTGCATCTCACATGTGATGGGTTAAATGCAGAGAACTAATATCATCACTGTATGGGAACATACAATGATGACAACACATAGCACTTTCTTCTTCTTCTTTGAGGGTTAAGAGTGGGCTTAATTTTTCAAAGACTTCATCATCGTTCAGTAAAAAAAAACCCAAAAAAACCCCACAACAACAACAGTCTAATATGCTGTTGTCCATCTGTTCTATTTATCAAATTTAAAGAGCTGCTAAAGATCACATGTATATTTTTAATAAACATGATTAGAATTTAAACAATATTTATATTTTAACTCTAAGTACAGTTACAATCTGTAGAAATAGATCAGCTTCACAAAGATAATATTTTCAGGCAAATTTATGGACACCAAAGCAAACCAAAGTCTTGCTTACAATACATTTTGACAAAACGTACACAACTCCTGTGCAGACTGCAGTGTTAGGGTTGGAGACACGAAGGTTTTAAACACTGATTGCTTTAATCCAACATCAAGCGTGTGTTTGTGTAAGCGTTTAAATTGCAGGGTTCCCACAATAATCTGTAGGTTTCCCAGGGATTATTCTGCTGTAATGCTCCATGTACTCCTAAAAAATACCTCTATGGGTTATTGAAAATAATCCAAGAAATACAGGAAGTGGCACTGAAAGTTTTAGTTAAAATAAAGATAAGAAGTGTCTTATTATTACTTGGGAAACATAAATTTGATGAAACTAGAAGCAATAAACTCCAAGACTCTGTTGAGTTAATGTCGGCTTCCTGAAACAAGAATGTGTCTCATCAGAGAATCTTACCTCGGTTTGAAAGGATCTTTTTTCTCAGTGCTGGAGCCTGGAAGTGGGAACGTCTTTGTCAGGTATCCTTTGGTCTGACTGGCAGCAGCTGCAAAAACAGGGGAAGATTCTCGTCTCTTTGCCTCCCCACCTCCGCTGCTCCTTCCCACAGACTGCTCTGGGATGCCGCTGTAGGTTGCAGGACTGTGTGTGAGCTTGTGCGACTGGCTGTTGGACATGTTTCCATGGTGAGCGTTGCTGTAGTGAGTGGAGGCGTCAATGCCGCTGTCATTGGAGCCTCCTTTGTTGAGAATGTCGGGGTTGGGATCCACTAGCTCGCCTCCTCGCTCTCCTGCAGGGCCCCCGTCGAACCAGCGCTCGTCGCTGTGGCCGCTGGATGCGTTACTGGACAGAGTGTTGCTGCTGGAATGGCTGGAGTACTGAGTCTCACCCTGCAGGGGGCACGAAGACATCAGACAAATGGACTCGGTCAGCGAGGCAGAGAAGGTTATAGATAAACAGTTAAGACTGACGATGAGTCTGACCTTCGAGTGTCTGTTCGGAGAGTCTTTCCCCTGGATATCCTGTCTGGTTAGTCTCCTCTGCCCCCCTCCGCCACTTGGACCTCGAGATGATGATGCTGGGACATGCCAGAGGGGTTCTAGACAGAAAACATGCACATGCAGGATTAAATAAATTACACTCATGGCTAGCAAAGAGGATTAAATACTTACAGCACATTTAAACACAGACCTCCCCATTGCACAAAAATCACACTCAAATATCGTTATTCTACGAGACAGAAATCAAACTGAAGGGTCCAAACAACCTTTAATCTAACAACTTTAAAGGAGATATTAATGAAAACATTAATAAACAGTAGATATCAAACTATAATAAATAATTATACACCAGAACAATTACATCCTAAACAACCATTTCAATGTTTTGTTCCAACCTCCTGGATCTTTTTTTTTTTTTGCTGCATCCGATTTCTGAAACCTGCAGGTTTCTAACATCACATTAGTTCATAGACTTTAGTTATGTCTGCGATTAAGTCCAAAGAAAGAAGACACTGTTAATAGGCCTGTCATGATAACAAGTTTTGCTGGGCGATTAATCGTCTCAGAAATTATTGTGATAAACCATAACATTGTTATTGTCTTACTAATTATTGTAAAATTTAAGAAGAAATGTTGGTTAATTTTTGTGTGTAGTAACATTTTTGATCACTAGATGGCAGTATAAGACTGTTTGAACTGAAGGATTGATAGTGAGGGAGCGAGCAGCGTCTCGAAGAAAAATGGGAGGGAGGCCCCTTGACTCTCGTTCCTTTTTTCGGTTCTCAACATGGTGGACGCTCGGTGTGGTTTGAGCTGTTTAACATAGCATTTATCACACAAAGCTTTTAATAAAAATAAAAAAATAAGTAAACAAGTTCTCAGCTTCTTTTTGCAGAGAAAAACAACTTTTTACACCAAGGCACAGGTTTCAACTGTGAATTTTGGAGCTTTGACAAGACGGAGGTTTTTTCCCCCAAGGTTGGCCTGTTAGCTTAACTCGTAGCTTAGCTTCTCAACTTAGCTGCTTTTAACGATCCAAAAACACGATTTTGGACGTTAAAACAGATTTTAAAGAGAAAGGGAGGGGTCAGTAAAGAGCACCGGAGTTGAGCCTTTTGTCTTCCAGTGTCTTCAGTAGAAAGAGAGAGAACAAGAAATGATAAAACCAACAAATGAAAATGAGGTCGATAATTTTCATTTATCATGCAATTCATTGATTTAATGTTTATTGCGACAGGCCTAACTGTTAAGAGCCAGTGATTAAAAAAAGACCAGCAAAACAATATAATAAAATAATAAACCAAGAAAGCTCTACAAAGCTCGACATACAGAGCACTGAGTGAGCAACTATTTGGTTAAAATCATTGTTTACCTCAAAGTAATACATGAAGGGCACATTTATTCAATTTGACTTGTTTTTATAAATAACAATTTAACATTTTGTTAAACTGAAGCTGATGTACCTGTTTTGCAGCGTTCCATGGTGCTGTCCTGGCTCGTGAATCCTGATGAAGACTCTCCACTGGAGATGAGGTCCACACTGAGGTGGGGCTCGTAGGGCAGCAGGGGGCGCTGTACTGATCCATATCTATATAGATTGAATGAGATGAGAGTGATAAGCAAATCTGTTTATGCACGTTTCTGAAATAATACAACTAAACAATAGCGTTTGGACAGGAAAATTCTTCATCAATAAGTCTGGAAAGATGTACAGTCTGTAAATGATTATTGGAGGAGATCTTCAGTTTCTGTTCTGTATCCTGTTGGCGGTTGAATAAACACGTTTTTCTGGTTGGGTGAGATGTTATCAACCTCCACACTGCGAGGAAGAGCCACCCACACAACAGATCCTTTCTCTGGAAGACGGTGTGTTTACACATCTCAAGCTGCAGACTCGAACGAGCCACGTTAATCATCATCTCCTTTAAACTGATATAATCTGCCTCCAGCACAATAAACAGGTGTTATCAGCAACATTTGGCACGTTTAGTCAAGAACTAAGAGGTGATGGAGGAGAGATCAGAGAACGAAAAGCCTCACGTGTACTCACCTGTCGGGTGAAGGCTTGTAGCGTACAAAGGGGCCTGGTGTCATTCCAGGTGACCCCATGGTGGCGAGCCCCACCAGGCCTGAGGAGGGGGAGGAAAAGCTGGCTGAGGGGTTTCTGCTGTACGCCATGCCTGCAGGTGACAAGCTGTAGTGGTTCTCAGGGTAACTCACTGGCCTAAAGGAAACAAGGGGCGGTGGTTAAACCGACTGTAGAGATGCATTTGAATAAAACTGGCGCCCAAAAAGGCTGAAATAAGTGGGCAGTGTCACACCAGCTCACATTACAGCGTACATGAAGTGAAAATGCATGAATCACAGTAAATAACACCTACTTGGGCCTAAATTGTTGAGTTTGCTCAAAAATGTGTCTTGTTTTAGCGGGTACAAAAACTGTCCAATAAGTTTTTTTGAATGTCCAGAGGACCAGATTGAACTTTTTTGGATGCCCAATCAGTTGTCACAATAAATATGTTGTTCCAGCTGAAGGTTTGACAGGAAGAGTCAGCGTCATCCACCTATGTGAGTTAGCCTGAAGATGCTTATTCAAATGTAAAAATATTAAACCTTTAATTCTGTTTTTAAATTTCTTAAAAGCTAATATTATAGAGAAGCCAGTTTAGACGGCAATATAAACAAAAATATCAATAAAAATAAAACGTAGACAGATTAAAGGCCAGTTCTGACTGTAAGATCATAAACTGAATTTTCACACTGAAGACAAATGAAGTCACAGACTAAAGACAATCTATGAAGCAAACCTGGGCTGGTCAACAACATCTACATATAAACTGTTTCAGAGTCTGATTTGATTCCAGTTCCTGAACGAAATCTAGTATTATAGATAGGAATGCATGATATTATCGGCATGGTATCGGTATCGGCCGACATTAGCATTAAAGTTAAATATCGTACATCGGCCATTCTATCAAAATAACTCAATGATATAAAAGACGCTGTTTTTGTATGACAACCCAGTGACAAGGATGCCTGCAGCGGCAACACAACGTGATGACGTCATGCGCATCTACCTGATCTGATCATGGCGGAGAGGAAGAAGTCTATAAAAATATCGGTATCACTTATCGGCCAAATATGCTTTAACATGTCGGCCAAAAATTCAATATTGTGCATCCCTAATTATAACTATTCTGGAGGTTTATAGGGTGGAACTGCTAAGAATGTGAATGCAAAGAATATCAGATAAATCAGGAGTTTTACAAATAATGATTCAACAAGCACAATGAAGATGGCGGTTTAAAAAAAAAAAAAAAGATTGGCTTCAGAAACCTGAATCCAGTTATCCTGATGCATGCTCAATAATCCAGGTAGAAAAATCCAAAAAAGTTCAATCTGGTCCTCTGGACATTCAAAAAAAACAAAAGCAAAACAAAGCAAAAGAAATCTAGAAACGTTTCGTCTCTCATCCAAGAGACTTCCTCAGTCTGAGGTGCTGTTTTCAGCTCAGTCTCTTAAACTGGACTGAATCCAGTTAGTTATGCCGTGACACACATGAGGGGAAAAAATGTGAGGAAAGCGATCAACTCCTCAAGAACCAGGTTAGTAAAACAGATCGTTTCATCAGGAGCTACTTGAAACCAACATCAACATTTGTCCGTACAAATGGCTGTAAACGCTTGATAAATATCAGCCTGACTGCAACTCATGATAGAAACCATGACTTCAAAACCCTTGAACAGAAGATAAACACGCCATGTAAGTAAAACAATAAAACAACGTGACACCACTGAAAACCACACAGTCTGATCTGATATTCCGACATCTGTCATTAGACATATACTAATTTATAAATTATTAAGACTGATCCTATATTGTTTTTTAAAACCTGTTGATAGTCGACATAAAACAATGCCCGGGTGTAATTTGTGCAGATTAACCTCCTGTCTCGAATTTATCATTGTCCTCATGTAACTATTCAGACAAATTTATATTACTTATTATGGGATTAATTAGGAAAACCAGGAAACTGCTAACTGGACTTTAAGATGAAATATGTAATGTAAGTCATGTTGGTTATTTAAAAAAAGGAGAATATGGGTATAACATTTTTTTTAAAAACAATTAAAAAACAAATGTAAACTGACAGCTTTTTGTTTTCTGCCATTTCTTAAAACTCGTTCATTCCCTTCGTCTTGTGACTATTGCAAAGATCTGAGGCAGTCTAATCTAAAGTAGGTGGGAGTACCTCTTGGAGGCGAGGTGCTGTGGTTCTCTGTAGGGAGCTGGCATCAGGGCCTTGTGTGAGCGGGGCAGTGGAGGAGGTGGGGCACCAACGGGGGTCCAGCGTTGTTGGATGGGAGCACTGTGGAGCCCTGGAGGAATGGGTGAGCTTTCCCATCTCCAGGTCTGGCGAGGGGAGGGTCGATATCCTGCTGCCAGAGACTCGGGCTCAGGTTTCTGCTCCATGGTCTTCATCTCATACTCCTCTGTGCACCCCCTAATGAGAGGACAAGACGTATAGAACAGAACTTTGTACTGTAAACATCTTGCACTGCATGTCCATCTACAGTGTACAACCGACTCAATAATGGTTTGAATACTTTGTTACTTTTATTATAACATTTTCTGGATGCTCAAATGTAAACAGACATGCTACAAATCTCACTAATGAGCTCTCTTGAGACCAGTGGGTGAAAAAAATGATAAAAGGAAGCTGATTATTGTCACATCAAGTCTCCATATTACTCGCTGTGAGATTGATTCTGTCTCGTGTCTGTGGGTGAGAAAGAGTTACAGATCCTTAGATCTCATCTAGAAGCTCCACATCACTAATACCGACGACACCGTGCAGTCATGCTCGACAAAGTCCATGTCTTGTAAATGTCTACATTTCTTGAAATAACAAATATTAATTCTTCTGGCTTAAAAACAAATGCAATAAGAACGTATTTAAATGAAGGCAAGTTGACTATCATTTTAATCAATAAACTGTAACCCCCCCCCCCCCCCCCAAATGAATGTACTTGCGACCTGTCCAGGGTGTCCCCTGCCTCTCGCACAGTGACTGCTGGATATGGGCACCAGTGACTCCTGTGACCCGAAAAGGAATAAGTGGATAAAAATAATGGATGGATGGATGTAAAACCCAGATGGAGGGGTGGACATCTTTATCAACTCAAGACTCAAACCAAAACACCTAAAATATGCCATCATTTTTAAGTAGCCCCTGACGAGTTGATCACTCCGTATATCAATGTTTATATCAATGTTTCATCCACAACTATTACCTGAAGGCAGCTGGCATTAAATATGTAGATGAGGAGACAAAAGGAAATGAGCAGAGTGATGAAGTGTTCAAGTGAGCAAAAAACTAAAATTTCAACATA
The DNA here is from genome assembly GCF_014905685.2 of Nematolebias whitei. Taxonomy (NCBI): domain Eukaryota; kingdom Metazoa; phylum Chordata; class Actinopteri; order Cyprinodontiformes; family Rivulidae; genus Nematolebias; species Nematolebias whitei. The sequence goes on along the minus strand of NC_056503.1, from coordinate 31,613,848 downwards.
GGCATGGATGTGATTAAAAAAAGAAGTGGGACTGCAAAGTGATGGATGAGGGGAGTGTATTGGATTAACAACACTACACTAATATACTGGGCTTATGTCTGTAAAATATCTGATTATAGTTTTTAACCACTGTTTATAAACTAGCAGTCCAGGAGAAAATATTTAATCGCCTTGTGTTATTTAACCCAAAGTCAGGATCCCACTTCTAATCAGTTTACAACCACAGAAAAAGAATCCTAATTAATAATCATAAATCACTGCCGTTGGATATTTCCCACTGTTGCTCAATGTTCAAATGATTAAACAGACTAAACACTTGAGTGAAACATGAATGTATCAGTTTGCTTCGTGAATTTACTCAGGGCATTTTACAGACAAAGAAAAATTGTTCAGTTTAAGAAAAAACCAGACATCAAATCAACAAAGAGACAACTGTTGGCTGCAGGTCTTCAGAAATGTAAACAGGATGAAGATGCACACAGAAACAACATGCAGATTTCTAGGGAAAAGCAATGTGCACGGATGCAACATGGGATAAACGCACTATAACCAGTGAATACTTCTGAGAGCATCAGTATGAACAGCAGGAAATACGAGCACATGTTGGGAATACAAACCTCAGAGAGAGCAGAGCCTACGTCTGACAGCGCGCAGTAATTCTCCCATCACATTAACCGAGGTGACAGCTGAAGCTCAACACGCGCGCACACACACTCAGAGCCACATCTTTTTCCGCCTGCATCCATCCATCTTGCGTTTTCGCAGCCTAGACAAAGCAGCGAAGACAGATCCTTCCAACTTTCATCTCATCTTTTCTCTCCTCCGCCCACTCCTCTTACTCTGGGTGGTGTTGAGATGCGTCCTCCTCATCGAGAGCTCCTCCCAGCCTTTCTCTCCTGCTACCACACAGACCCTCCCCCCTTCTTTTCCATTTGCACATGGCATGCATTTTTAATTAATTACTTCCGCTCCGTTTATTTATTTGTCCTTTTTGTGGTCTTTTTCCCCCTCTACAGATTTCAAGCCCCTAATCTCGTGCATTCTGCTCGCCTGGCGCACAACAGCTAACGAGTCAGTGAGGATGAGAGAAACACAAGACTCTAAATTATCAGCTGCTTCAAGGCCACAGCACATAGTGTGTGTGTGTGTGACGGGGTTTCTACTTAGAGTAATTAAACTGCCTTCAACATTAAAGGAATCTAACCACTGTGCGATCACACAGCTCACCACAATTACAGTCTTTAGGTGCTCAGAAAAACGCAGTGTGCCTATTTTTTTTTCATGAGGGTAACCATTCTGTGATGCCACATTAAGGGCGTTGGAAGCATCCATAATGTGGGGGGGACACAATGATGTGTGTAGGTGTGCGCGCGCGTGTGTGTGCGCGTGCACGTGTGTGCGCACGTAAAAAAAAAGGTGTTCACTAGTGAATAAAAAAGCAGCATTTCACCTAGATTTCCTTCAATTCCACACATTTAAAACATGTTTCTCACCAAGTTTGTGTAAATTCATCTGTGGATTTTAAAGACATTTTAACTTTAATACACTTTAATACAGAGCGTCAGATCGACACTAATTGTCTTTATAGAGAAATTAAAAACATCACCACTGGACTTTTTTTTACTTGTGTTCAACACTCCTCATCTAAATGATGTTTCTCATGAAGCTTGAGGACAATAAGGTGTGGGGTTTTAACTTCAACTTCAACTTTAATGCACCTGAACACACAGCGTCTCTTCCACCTGCAGCTACAGCATCACAGTTAATGCTGACAGTTAATGCTGAGAGAAGATGCTACAGACGTAGCTCCTCTTCTCTCCTCCTAACATGAATATATGTTTATGATCAACCCCCTGGTCAACCACTGCCCACACTAAGCTGCTAAACTGGCGAGCGAGTAACACAGGTACCTCCACCTCCTTCACCTGTGCACGATTTCTACCGAGACAAGAGGCAGGAAGGGACCGGTGGAGAGTTGGAGGTAACCAGGAAAACCTGGAGTGGAGTTTTAGTAGCTTGAGTATTCTCCTATTAATCAAGTGGAATGGATTCGTTCATGAAGAAAGAGAAACTGCGCCGCCTGAACTAATGTTTTATAGTAAACGTGGGGGGGTACAAATGAACGTTTTTTTAATGTGGGGGGGACTTGTCCCCTTCAAATATAATGGTTGCGACGCCTATGTGCCACATAAAGCTGCTTTATTCCGTCTCACTAAATACCTGATGTGTAGACAGAAAAGAGTGGCGGCTGAGAAACTGTTGGCAAGATTATGACACAGTGGATTAGATAGGTACGAGGGAAAGAGACAAAGAACAGCAGATTTAGCCAATTCATGTTAAACAAATGCTATTTCTGTCTCGATGCCTTATTCTGCCCGTTTCCACTCCAGCTACATATGACTGTTTCTCTGTTAGCTCGCTTCCTCTTTTCACACACTCCCACACAATATCCTCCCAGAACACTGGAGTCTGGCCACTACCTCGCCAAAGCTTTTGTGTGTTAAGGTGAAAAGCATCTTCAGCTCATTGTAGCTCACTAGTCCTCAATACAGCCCACTTCCACACAGCCCTCTCCTCTGCCTTAACATCTGTATTTATAGCTGCTTACAAACCACTCGCTCATTATTTCAGCTGTTTAATGCTCTGTGCACACACCTGCGCGGTCCGCCCTCTTCAATCGGAGGAATGATGACCACTTTCACTGTGACCGACGTCCTCAGCAGGTCAATCATCTGCTCGTGAGTCAGCGTCACAGCGGCCACCTTGCAGATCTCAACCAATCGACTGCCTTGTCTCAGTCCTGCCTGCCAGGCGAAGCCATACTCCTCCACCTGAAAGGAGAAATAATAATATGTTGGACATTTATGAAAAAAATCAGCCACACACACAGAGATCTGCTCATCTGACGTTACCTCAGCTACAGTGCCATCTAGGCGAACGTGAAAGCCCAGCTGTCCCAGTCCGTTTCTTCTCAGCGTCATATCCACCGTCTCACATCCCACCGTCAGCGACTGGACAGGGGAAACGCACGATGCTTACACTTAGAGTATCAAACAGACAATAAAGCATGCACCTCAAAATTCCACTGACATGTGGAGCAAATAAAAAAAATGTAAC
>NC_056503.1:31595281-31610631 GCF_014905685.2 Nematolebias whitei | reverse complement strand
CCCCCCCCCCCCCCCCAAAAAAAAAAAAACACACACACACAACTTTACTGGTCATGTTTCAGGTCACTGCCCTGCTTCAGATGAACTCTGACAACAGTCGACAACTTTAAATGTTCAATTAATTCACATGAGAAATATATGAATTAAACCCTATAAACAATATTGGTAATATATACTAGTATAGTATTTTGTACAGTAGTATATATCACTATGTGTCCAATAAACAGTAACCTATCAAAGGCTATAAATAATAAACATTGCAGTGCTGTCAGAAATCACAGTTCATCTATTTACATTTCACTAAAGAAAGACAGGGCAGCACGGTGGAGCAGTTGGTAGAGCTGCCGTCTCTCAGCAAAAAGGTCACCAGATTAAATCCCGGCTGAGAGGGAGGTGGGGCACTCTGGATGGAGTTTGCATGTTCTCTCCATGCATGCAGGTTTTTTGCGGGTACTCCAGTTTCCTCCCACAGACCAAAACATGCACGTTAGGCTGATTGGTAACTCTAAGGTCGTTTTCACACCTGATAGTCCGGTAGATTCGGTTCGATTGAGGACCAAAATTCAGAACATTTGTTTACATTTTCAGCTGGTGCGGTTCACATTCATACTGCACTGAGTCACTCAAGTCAACCTGTTCCCCCCCCTGGCCTGTGGTGGCGCTGCACCAAGAACTACAGGAGGAAACAACACAAAAACCTCTGAAGAAGACACTTCTTCTGGAAATAAAAACAAATATGGAGTGGCGTCAAATTTTAGCAGTTTTAGGATTTCGTTTTTTTTCTGTGGCTCATAAGCCAAACAAGCATTTTTCAACAATGGACTCAGCATGAGCGGAAGTTGAGACAGAAGACCATGGAGAATGTTGTTTTTCACACAAGGCAGCTGACGGCTCCATATGAGGTAAGAGAAATGTGCGTTTGTTTTGGTTGCATTTACACAGAATGCCCTGCGCTGTAGTCCACTTCCTGCTTTTCAAGCAGTCTCTGGTCTGCTTGCATTCACACTGCATTCAAACCACGCCAGAGTTTACTTCAGCTGAACCGATATCGAAGTATTTAGGTGGACCACAGTTCACTTTTTTTGGTCCGTATCAGAGTTAAATTGCACATTCACACCTCCCCAAATGAACTGGACTTTCTAGGCAAATGGACTAGAGTTCGATTAAAGTGGACTAAACAGGGCTGGTGTGAATGCACCCTAAATTGTCCCTAGGTGTGAGTGAGAGAGTGAATGGTTGTTTGTCTCGTTTGTCTCTATGTGTCCCTGTAATAGACTGGAGACCTGTCCAGGGTGTCCCCCGCCTCTCACGCAGTGATGGCTGGATATGGACACCAGTGACCCTCATGACCCGAAAAGGAAGAAGCAGATAAAGACAATGGATGGATGGGTGGATGAAGAAAAACAACATTAGGATATTTCACGAAGATCTTGAAATATCTTTTTAGAGGCGGTAGTGTAAACTCTTTATTTCTTTAACATGAAATTTATTGGATCTATACAATCAACACTCTGGTTCCCAAAGGTTTAAATAAATAGTTCTTTTTCTGTCCTTGAATTTCACAAATTAATTTTCCACATTTTGTAATTCATTATCTTTTTCATCATCTGTTCTTTATTTTATAGTAATTGTGGTTATGCAGTTTTGTGATTGGGTAAATGGGATAGGGTGACATTTCATTTAGTATTTATGATTGTAAATTTTGTGTTTTTTTTTTTCTCATTGTCTGATTTTTTTAAATACCCAGACTACAAACTTATGGTACCTAAAAGGGAAGCTAACATTTAGAGAATGCAGTGCTTGTTACAGTCCAGATAATGTCTGATGAAGATGATGAAGAGATTCATGGGAGTTTTTTCACATGAAAAAAAAAAAATCACAATATGAAATGTCCTTTATTGAGTGGTGCATACAGCTGCACAGCTTCATTGCCACTCTGTAAAACTTAAAAAAAAAAAAGATGTATTATACAGGAATTTCATTTTCATAGTATGTTTCTGAACAGATTTTTTGTAAATCTTAACCTGTAACAATGAACTCAATTGCTCTATTCTGTACATTTCATATTTTCTTGGATGCAAATATCTGTCTATAATTTTGAAGGTTCCACCTGGCAGAAGAACCCATCAGAGAGATCTTCAACTCACATCTCAGGGAGAGCTTTTACCGCATCCCAGCTGAGGCAGGGGACATTGAGTCTGAGTGGGCCATGTTCCGCAACTCAATTGTTGAAGTGGCTGCTTTGAGCAGCCAAAAGGTTGTCGGTGCTTCTCGCGGTGGCCATCCTTGAACTTGGTGGTGGACACCCCAGGTTAAGGAGGCTGTCAAGCTGAAGAAGGAGTCCTATTGGTCCTTGTTGGCTGGTGGGACTCTAGAGGCAGCTGAGGAGTACCAGAGGGCCAAGCAGTCCGCAGCCTTGGCTGTTGCTGAGGCAAAAGCTCAGATGTGGGAAGAGTTCGGTGAGGCCTTGGATAACGACTCTCAATCGGCTCCAAGGAGATTCTGGCAAACCATCAGGCAGTTGAGGAGAGGAAAGCAGCTCTTTACTAACACTGTTCAGTGAAAGTAGGGTGCTGTTGACGTCAACCAGTGATGTCGTTGGGAGGTGGAAGGAATACTTCTCGGACCTTACCAATCCCGCCAGCATGTCTTCCATGGAGGAAGCGGAGTCAGGGGACTTCAGGGTTGGTCTGTCCAAAACCGTGGCTGAGGTCACAGAGCTAGTTAAAAAGCTCCGAGGCGGCAGGGCTCCGGGGGTGGATGAGATTTGCCCCGATTTCCTTAAGGAAATGTATGTTGTGGCGCTGTATTGGTTGACACGCCTTTGAAACATCGCGTTGACATCTGGGGCAGTGGCAAACTGGGGTGGTGGTTCCACTTTTCAAAAAGTGGGACCGTAGAGTGTGCTCCAATTACAGGGGCATCACTCTCCTTAGCCTCCCTGGTAAGATCTATTCAGGGGTACTGGAGAAGCGAGTCCAATCGTTGGTCGAACCTCAGATCCAGGAGGAACAATGTGGGTCGTGGAACTCTGGACCAGCTCTTTACCCTCACTAGGGTCCTCGAGGGGTCATGGGAGTTTGCCCATCCAGTCTACATGTGTTTTGTGGACTTAGAGAAGGCTTTCAACCATGTTCCTCGGAGTACACAGTGGGGGGTGCTCTGTGAGTATGGGATTGGAGGCCTATTGTTACGGGCTGTTCGGTCCCTATACAAGCAGTGAGTTTGGTTCACATTGCTGGTAGTAAGTCAGACCCCTTCAGGGTGGGAGTTGGACTCTGCCAGGGCTGTCCCTTGTCACTGATTCTGTTCATAACTTTTATGGGCAGAATTTATCGGTGCAGCCAGGGGGTGGAGGGATTCTGGCTCGGTGGCCTCAGGATTCCATCTCTGCTTTTTGCAGATGATGTGGTCCTGTGGGCGTCATCGTGCCGTGATCTCCAGCTCTTACTGGAGCTGTTCGTAGCTGAGTGTGAAGCGGCTGGGATGAGAATTAGCACCTCCAAATCTGAGGCCATGGTCCTCAACCGGTAAAAGGTGGATTGCTCTCTTCAGGTAGAGGGTGAGGTTCTGCCTCAGGTGGAGGAGTTCAAGTATCTTGGGGTTTTGTTCACGAGTGATGGAAGAATGGAGCATGCGATTGACAGATTGGTGCAGCATCTGCAGTGTAGTGAACCTGATCTGACCCTGATCTGACCCTGATGACCTCAAATCTATCAGATGGACAGAGACTGTTATTTTCATTGATCTGAATACAGTCTGAGCCATCTGGTGACTTTCTTTCTTGAATTAATCAAGCAGAAAAGACAATTCTCTATAATCATTTACTGTTTTACAAATGTTTGATAATCAAATTGTGTTAGTTCCATTCAATGCTTACAGGTTGGAAAGAACTACTCATTTTATTTTACATAAGCAGTAAGTAATGATTTTTATTCCTCATTCAAAGAAGAAATCAGGTTAATATGCATTTCTTGATTTTCTGTCTGAAATGAGCCAAGCAACGTAAGTATGTGAAAGTTGAAGTTTCGGTCAACTAAAATGTTTACTGAGAAGAAATGTCATGTTTTACTATTTGAGAAGATACAACAGCGTGAGGCTCCACGAAGTCTGGTCGTCTGCAATAATCTTTTCTGTATGTTGAAAACAATCCTTGACTTATGATAACATCTTACATCACAAACCACACCTCTATTTCTGGTCCATCGACCAATCAAAAGCTCTCAAATGAACCGGAAGTCGACCCATTTAAAATGTGGCAACTTCCCAGTTCATGTGAGAATTCGGGAGAATTCGGGAGAATTCGGGAGTCTGGAGTCTGATAGTTCCAGAGGCTGAGGAGATGAAGAACTAGAGAGTTGCTGGAGTTGAAAGATACTGTTAGAGTCTGAGAAGTTCTGAAGAATGAAAGGAGTTCATGGTTCTTGGGTGCAAACGCATTCAGGATGATCCAGAGACGTTTTGGGATTATAATTTCTGTTTGAAAACCACGTACGACTCCCCGAGGGTTTGGTAGTTCTCACGGAGACGCTGAAAAGAGTCAGAAAGGAACCTACACCGACGCTGAGTTCATCATCAAGGTAGATGGTTCTATTTTCGACCAAGTGTACCGTGGGCAAGCTGATATCTGATGGAGCGTGCAATTTCTGGTCAAACAGATTAATTCCCTCACATATTTCTCTGTAAGATAAATCTCCATTTCATCTTAAAACTCTCCTCTTTCTCATAAAATCAGTACAGATATTTTAGAAATATCTGAAGCAAAGTCCTCGATCACCGCCGAGTGATCGATGCTCATTTCCTGTGAAACTTGTCTGTTATTATTTTCATATTTTGCCAAATTAATGTAAATGTTTGATGTTAAACTTTGATTCTGAAAATAAATGACCGCATTGATTTGATGGGTCAAAGATAAATAACGTCTCTCGTTACATTTCTGTTAAATTCAATGCACGACATTACACTGTCAGAAAGATGAGGAACTCGTGAAAAAGTATGCATATATATCTCATATATTGTCATACTACACTGGTGGCCCGTTAACGTGCTCATAAATGACTGTAAAAACGTGTAAGATTGATTTTTAAATGTTGGCATGTTGAAAAATAACAGTTTATTAGCTGTGCTGAAATACTGCATGTTTACGCAGCGAGCTGGAGCTGCGCGCTTACACCTTTGCTGTCACGCTGGCAATGTTTTAAAAGCTGGAATTGTGTCATCGAGTCTTGTGAAAGCTGACATTGTACGCCTGTTACGTGTAACTAAGCTGATGAAGCTGTGGAAAACGTTATTCTGTTTAAAAGTACGAAGGTTCTACCATAAGACCCGGCTGTGGTCCGGTTCGGTTCTGTTGAGTTTGAACGAGTATTTTGAATAGATGGATAAACGTTTTAAAAGCTGAGTGCCGTCTCAGAACACAGTTAAGAGTTATTCGTTACAATTTTTAACAGAAAAAGTGCATTTTGACAGTTTAAAAGACGAAAAGCTGACGAACTATTTTCAGGCTGAATCTAGCATGCTGGTTGCTAAAACGCTGCGTCATTGGTTGAAAAAGACCGTGTGTAACGTTCTCATTGGATGAGGGACGTGTCAATCACGTCACCCGGAAATGAAATTCGTTTTCATAGGGAAATAAAATCTGCTTTTTAAAGCTGAAAAGCGCCTTTAAAGTGATTTTGATACGCTGGCTAAGTGCTTCGAAGCATATTCGCTGAAATTTTGCCACGTTAGAGTTTAAAATTCGTCATTAATTGATGTTTTTAAACAACGCTAGCGATGCTAATTTTAAGCTAACGACCGGAGCCTTCACTACGCTTAAAATCACTAAATAAAGCTGCAATATTGTCCCAAAAACTCATGTTCATGCTAAGAAGTCGTGCTTGTTGAAATATTGCCACGTTTGTGTAAAAAATCCGTTCAGAAATGTTGATTTTCACCGAGTTTAGCCAAAGCTAACTTTAAGCTAAGCGGCTAACAACAGGATGTCAACCGAACGCCACAGGAAGTCATAGCGACCCCTACTGGACAACACAAACAGTGTCGGAGTTAAAATTGTTGAGGTAATACTGACATCTTCTGGCGAAACTTGAGAAGACAGGTTTCACTCGCTTTTTAGGTCTAAATAGTGAAATTAAACATTTTAATTTTTCTAAAAGGCATTTTTGAGTTAATAAACGTTCCTAAAAGCTGAAAATTACTGTTATCTTGCATTTTAAAAGTTATAAGGTATTTATGCAAAGAGCATTTACCAAAAAAGTTTTATTTCACTGGTAATCCCTTAAAACTAAGGTACAAAATAAACATTAACTTTTTAAAAATAGAAACAGTTACAGATTTTCACAAAGTTGGAAAAAGTTTACTCATTTGCTAAAAGGATAGTGCACGTTTAATTGATAAATCACTAAATAAAAGTAAATATATCAGACAAAGAGACTTTGCTGATTTTATTTATTTTGAAAAACCTAAAACATTAAAATTCTACTGTTTAATCTTTAAATAGAAGAAAAATGGCAAGCGACGAAGAAGAAGACAACTTTTCAAAACCAACAAATGATGATATCATTTTGGGGGCCTTACATATTTTAACAACTCCACTCATTGGCAATGAAATACAGCAATTAGAACAACTTAATGAAGCTCAAAGACAAGAAGAGCTGAAAAGTTTGGCCGCAGGAACATTAAATACAGAGAGTAAAAAGCTTAGCCATGAACGGTTAGCAAAAATCTCTCTGCTTCTAAAAGCTGAATTGGATGAACGGTCGGAACGCCTTGTCTGGATGTCTAAAACACATGAGAGGGACCTCTCAGAAATGCAGGCGTCACTAGAAACAAAATCTTATGAAAAGATTAAAGAAATAGACCGTCAGTACCAAGCCACGTGTGCAGATAACGATGTGCTACAACAACAATTGCAACTCGCAAAAAATGAACTGGAACAATGCAAAATAGATAAACAAAATCTACAAAAGCTACATACGCGCTTAGAAGATGACTATTATACATCCCAGGAACATTTAAAAAAATGTGAGGCGAAACTAATAGCAGCAATAGAAAAAGGTAAGGAAGTTGGGCAAGGTGACCTGGAATCCAAACCAGACCCTGAACAAAGTCGGGGTAATACACCAATAACTCAACAACCTCTTTACCCACCCGGTGCTTTTAAACCCATCCTAACACCTACACAAACGGGCAGAGCAACACCCCCACAACCGATCACGCATGTGAGACCATTGATGTCGTCTCCATCAATGGATGACTTGCAAAAAATCTCAAAATATGTACAACGTTTTGTCCCTGGACCGTTGGGCTCCGCTGGAACAAAAGCGTACCTCAGAGATCTGGATTTCAGATTGAGATCTTATCCTAACGCTACGGTAGAAGATAAAATCAGTCTGATACGACTCACTTCGGACAGAGAGGTGTATACCTTCATCGAGCGTCTACCAGATGCAACAAGAAGAGATTACAAACTTCTGTGTGAAGCTTTGATTAAAGAGTATGATACCTGCACAGGACCAGCTGGATATCCAGCCGCAGAAAAGGTCACGCAGGGTAAAGCTGAACATCCAAAAGTTTATTACAAAAGAATCTTCCAAGCTTATTTTGGTAACAAAAATGAAACCGGGATGGAGGAAGATGAAGGTTTTAAATTTGTTTTCAGCAAAAATCTCCACCCTGACATACAAACGTCAGTGCAAATGATGGCAAATTACAGAGAAAAATCCATCAGTGAGATTAAACAGTGCGCTGTGAACGTGTTTGAGGCACGTTGTCATGCCAAGACGCCCATAGAAGTGTTTCCTGGTGTAAAGGTTAAACCCCACTCCCTAGAATTAGAAGGAAGGCGTTCATCGCCACCCCCTCCTAAAAAAGGAGAAAAAAGGCAGTATTTTCAGACTAACAAACCGCATCATGAAGGTGCACGCTGGGACAAAAAGGCTCCTCCTTCAGAGGACGAACGTAATTATCGTAAATGGGACCAGCGGAGGACGCAAAAAATTGGGAACCGAGAGGAACCCCAAAAAGACGTACCTAGCCGCCCCCCACCTCGGACGAAACGTCCAGAGGCGAAAAAATCACAAAAATCCCAGAAAAAAGGCCCTCTACCTCTGAGCTCGGAAGAGACAGAAAAATTGCGTGAAATGTTAGAAGACTTGAAACACACTGACAAGGGAAGCCGACCAAAAGCACTATGCAGTGAGATACTCACTACTACATCTCTGGGCGCGAATGACAACACTACAGATGTCGGTGAAACACACCAAGACGTTGCTGTTGTTGCCTCAAACAATCCCTCATCGGATGAAAGGGGGGTAATCACACACACAAACGATGACGAGTCATCGCAAGCTGAACACGCAGAAACAGCTACAGCTGTGCTGACGGTTCAGACAAACCAAGATTACACAAGCACTTCTGAACGCATGAAAAAACGTCAGAAAAAACCCAAGAGGTTTCTGTGTAACTTTATCAGAAAGGGGGCCGCCAAAAAGGCGTACCTGTCAGTAACACTCGAAGGTGTCCTCACACACGAAGCACTCCTGGACGGTGGGGCAGACATAACAATTATGTCAGCTAAACTGTTCGAGGAGCTGAGGACAGCCGCAGCCGAGAAAAACAGGATAATACCTCTATCTGATTGTGCTATAGAAATGCAGGGTCTCTCGGAGAATAAAACAACCCTGACAGCTATAGCAATGGTTCACATGCAGATTGGCAATATGACACTGTACCACCCGGTACACGTGACCCATGTTGACTCATTCCCATTTTTGGTTGGCCAGGATTTTATAAATCGCTTTAACGCGATTATAGATTATGGTGATCAAACAATGTGGACAACAGTGAGCAAACCACTGCCAATAGAAACGCCTCCGGAGTGTGACACAGACTGCCCAACAGCAGGTACCGCGGAAGGCACAAAGGACTCCTCAGCCGAGGACACGAGCCCGGTGAGTACTCCTCTGACACCATGTGAAACCAAAGAGACCCACCAAGAGATCCAAACTCTGACTCAACAAGACAGCCTCCTCTGTGAGCTGGAGCAGCCAGAGTCCACCAAACACTACCTACCACTGGTAGTTAAGGGTGTAGAGATCCAAGGGTCCCACACCAACGATGCTGTACTGTCTCTGTGGACAGATAAATCAGCAATTAACCGAGCTTTCTACGAAACCTTGGCTCACAAACACGTTGGTCTAGAACTAATTAAAAAAGCTTTCCGCTTTCCATTAGTTCCCAATAGTTCACAGGTAATGACCGCAGAAGGAGTCATTAACCTGAAACTGAACTGGAATCAACGAGAACTGGTTCACCCGTTTCTCATTATCCAAAACTTACCACATGCATCCTACATAGGCTCTGACATTTTGGTAAGGTTAGGTGTTCACGTGGACACCATCAACAAGGTGCTGTGGTCCCTCAAACCAGCCACAAAGGATACTCCTGTGCTAGACACAGTGAGCCTTAAGGCTGGGCAGACCATTCCAGAGGCCTGCCAGGTTGCTAGCAACCAAGACACCACAGTACCATCTCAGGTGCTTAACCTAATGGTGCGAATCCACATAATAGCTGGACAAGCTATTAGCCATAAACAGGCATATTTTCAACCCTCTCCTGCATTTTTCAACTTGGGACTGTCCGTGGAAGCCACGAACCAGGTGAGTCTTGACTCCAGGACCACATCTATTGCTGTGTGTAACACAGGCATGGATGAGGTGCTGATCCCAAAAAACACTATGCTAGGATGGTTGATTTCAACTGACTTTCATGATTTTGAACTAGGCATTCCATTTCTGGGAGGACTCCCAGACAACCTGGTACCGAGTCAAGAAGCTGGGCCAGTATGGTTCACAAAACCAACACAGGCCATAGCTCTTTTCTCAACCAATGATGTCGACCAAGGACCTCAAACCTATGGTGTTCTACCCATAGACAGGCCCGACGACTCAGAAAGGGATTCGATGGAGCTCCCCAAGGAGCAAGAACCCTTAACAGTCTCATCACAGATTGATCAGGTGGTCGCCCAAGCCGACGCTCTGACATCTGATGAAGAAAGAGACAAACTACGCCAAGTTCTTCTAAAATATGAAAAGTCATTCTCAACTGATTCAACAGATTGCGGGTTGACCTCACTCCACGCAGTGAGAATCCCAACCCCACTCAACGCACCGCCAACATTTGTCAGACAATACAAGATCCCTCTGGTGGCACACCAGCCTGTCCAGGAGATCATTGATGACCTTTTGGTCAAAGGTATAATCAGACAATGCAATAGCACCTACTCTGCGCCTCTATGGCCAGTTTTAAAACCAAATGGTAAGTGGAGACTTACCATAGACTACAGGAAGCTAAATAAACAAGTACCCTTATCCAGGTGGCCAATGACTCAGCTCCATCAGGAACTGCCAAAGGTCACCGATGGTAAGTACTTCTCGACCCTCGACGTCGCCTCTGGTTTTTGGACCATCCCTGTGCGCGCCGAGGATCAACACAAACTAGCTTTCACTTTTGGCAGCCGACAATACACCTTTACCAGGTGTCCCTTTGGCTACGCTAACTCACCTGCAGAGTTCAACATCTTTTTGAACAAAGCATGTCCAGACGCCCACGAGCGTGGGACACTAATCTACGTGGACGACATCCTTTTGAGGCAGCCAACACTGGATTCCCATTTGGCTGAGATCGACCACGTCCTAAATCAGCTAACAACTGCTGGTGCTAAAATCTCACTGTCAAAGTGCCAGTGGTGCAGAACCAAAGTGGACTACGTTGGCCTCTTAGTAGGTCCAGACGGAGTACAACCACAATTGACTCGCACCCAAGGCCTAGACAACCTCAAAGTCCCAACCAATCTCAAAGAACTACAGAGTTTCTTGGGAGTGTGTAACTACTCTCGCCAGTTCATAGAGCATTATGCGGATCTCGCAAAACCACTAACTGAACTCTTAAAGAAAGACGTTCCTTTTGTCTGGACTGATACACAACAGCAGGCAATGAACGCTCTCAAAGACAGGCTCAAGCTAGCCCCATGTCTAGTCTACCCGGACTACAACAAAGAGTTCTACTTGGAAGTGGGCTTCTCAACTTACTGCATGAGTGCAGGTCTGTACCAAATACACGACAAAGACAGGCGTGTTGTGGCCTACGCCAGCAAAACAATGGCAGGCCCTGAATTACGGTATTCAGACTGTGAGAAGGCTCTATTGACCACTGTGTGGGCAGTGAAACATTTCTCCTGCTATATTGGTGGACAGAGGATTATTGTTGAGACACAACACCAGCCAGTAACGTTTCGGAACAGCCAACGCATCAGAGATGGTGTGGTGACAAACTCACGCGTTGCAACATGGCTTATGGCACTTCAAAGTTTTAACCTAGACATCCGCTACGGTCAAAACAAGAAGTCGCACTTGGGCACTGATTTGGCAATCTGCCAAGAATGTACACAGGATGTACCAGCCACCCAACAGCCGGTTGTGAGCAAACCCTCAGCTGCTGAGGACCCAAATCACCACTTCTTTGATAGCAATATCTGCAAAGATATGGCAACAATGTACGTGGATGGATGCTCATTCCACCACGAGACAATCTGCAAAGCAGGTGTTGGAGGAGTTCTCCTCCAGGACCAAGAACAGGTCACATTTGGCTATAAATTAGGCTCTCAGTCTTCTCAGTACGCTGAGATAGCTGCAATCCTAATAGGCCTACAGATGGCAGTAGAACGCTCCATCCAGACGCTAGTCATCTGCACTGACTCTAACTATGCTCGACTTAGTTTCTTGTGTCATCTCGCTCTGTGGAAACAGAACGGTTTTCTCACAAGCAACAAAAAGGTGGTAAAACACAAAGAGCTTTTCATGACATGTGATCACTTAGTGACGTCACATGATCTACAGATCTTCTGGAAGAAAGTTCCAGGACACTCCAGAGTCCCAGGCGATGACAAGCACTACAATGACCTTGCAGACTCCCTAGCCAAAGAAGGAGCCGTTGACGGACCCACGTGGTCCTTCGACCCCTCCTGGCTACTCAACACTCAGTCGTCACAAGCTACAACTGAGGTAATGGCAGTCACACGTGCACAAGCTGCAGCTAAACCTGCTGATAACACAGTTTCTGTGCGCCCAATGTTGACTGACCCAGACATCATCCAACTTCAGAAGTTGGATCCCGCAATCAACTCGATGATGCTGTATCTGACTGACCCAGACAAATACACTCCATCGAAAGACGAGCTGGATTCCAATCCAGACCTCAAAGTCCTCTTTCAGCTGCGCAAACAGCTAAAACTACTTAAGGGCATCCTAACTTTCGCTCATGGACGGACGTCCTCACCTGTGTTCGTGGTCCCCCATGACCACAGGGGGGTGATGTTAGTCCATGCACATGACCTTCCGTCCGCAGGACATAAGGGTGACAATGCCACGCTGAAAGCATTAAAACAAATTGCTTATTGGCCTGGAATGAAAAAGGATGTCAAGGACTACATAAAAGGGTGCCTGATCTGTGGCCAGTTTCAACCATCCAGACCACTTCACAGAGCACCACTGCATAGTAGAGGCATTGCATTTCCATGGTCGGACCTCCAGATTGACTGGGTCGGACCACTCACTAAGACCTCTAGAGGAAATAAATATTTTCTCACGGTAACCTGCGCGTTTACCAAATGGGTAGAATGTCTACCAGCCCCTAATGACACAGCACAAACCACTGCTATGTTATTAATGAATCATGTATTTTCAAGGTTTGGACTTCCCCTTAGGGTGAACTCAGACCAAGGTACACACTTCACAGGTGAAGTAATGAAGGAACTGTGGAAGACGCTAGGCGTCAAAGCCAACTTCCATATTGGCTACCACCCACAGGCTTCAGGCCAGGTTGAGAGAGCAAACAGGACTGTGGTGAGTATTTTGAAAAAATACGTAGCCGCAAACCACAAGGACTGGGACGTGAAACTCCCTCTGGTCCTCATGGCCATAAGGGCCACTCCACACACCTCGACTGGCATCGCTCCTTTCGAGATGATGACGGGTCGACAAATGACTCTCCCTCTGCACCTGTTGTACCAACCAGGCGATGCTGCCATGGCAACAGCCTACACCACACAACAATACATGAAAGACTTGGAAAGACACCTTAAAAACACTTTTGCTTTCGCACAGAAAAACCTGGAAAAATCAGCTGAAGGACGCAAAGCGTACTACGACCAAAAGGCCTCTTACGAGGAACTCCAAGTGGGAGACAGGGTCTGGTACTACACGTTTGCACCCAAAACTGGGAGAGTAGAGTCCGGGACCGGAACTCTCGCCCGTAAGCTGATGCCCAGATGGACTGGACCCCATCTGATAATCGACAAAGTGTCTCCAATTATCTACCAGATAAAAATCAGTAAAGGCCAAAAAGAGCCAACTGTTAAATGGGTACATCGTAACCAGATTAAACAACACAAGGCGTGCAATAACTCCTTAGGAGACAAAGATCTCACAAAATCTGACCTCGTGGGAACAAGGGTCATCCAAGCAGAAGATAACTAATGGATAATAAACTTAACCATAGTTTAAATTCACAGGACCTACCCTTGATAAAACGGGACAGCGTGACTGAATCTGGCAACCAGGGTGAGGAGAAGCTGTGAAACGATGTTTCTAGATGCTTAGTCACTACTCTTGTCGGTGCTGAAACGTTGTTTAGTTGATTTTGGTATTGTTTCTGAGGTAAGAATGAATTTTGTTGTGTAGTAAGTTAGAGACTAAGAAGCCTTTGACCATGCCAACATGCAGTTCATTCATTAAATTGCAATCTTTGCGGAGTCAATGTATATTATTGCTACTTTGAGTACCATAATCTACGTTGATCTCAAAACGCTTAAGCCGAACCTACTCGAACAATTCTATTCGGGGGGATAGCTAATTCTTTTTGATAAGTCTCGCCATAGACTTCCAAAACATTTATGGGAAAACCAAACACCCAATCTCAAGTCGTTCGTCTAAAAGACAACAGACAATTAAACCGAACTATATTTTACCATGTAAAGCTAACTTAAACCAAGTTAGAAATGAAAAATAGTTTGGAACACTTTTCTATAGGCATAAACCCCTGTAGTTACCCCTTTTCAGCATTCTCCACCCCTTAACTGGTAGTTGTAGCTGTTCCCAACCATAATAGCTTACACACCACATGCATATAGTTTAAGGCCTTATGTAAAATCCCCTTCATAAGCCCACCTTAAACCACATAATTGCATGACACATTGAACCAGAACGGCACAGGCTGGACGTCGCTGGAGACAACCTTCGCTGGAGGCGACCTGCAATCCTGACGTTGGTCTCAACTCTTCATCCAGTGGCCGCTTCTTCAGTTCAACCCAAGGGTACCCCTCTGTATGCTGATTAATCAACACTTCCAATCGCTGTGGATTTACCGTTGTGGATTATATGACTTTTTCCAATGGATTACAGACTCTGTTTCCAAGGGGTTAAAGCATTATCGAGACGATATGGGATTATAATCAACACAATGGAATACCAAGAACATTGTGGAATTACCTTGACTTTGTTTCCTTGCTGGATTACTTCTGACTTTGGTCTTCCTTGCTGGATTACTTCTGACTTTGGTCTTCCTTGCTGGATTACATCAAGCTCAAGGACATTTGAAGGTCTAAGTTCACGGTTGGAATTCATCCCCATGGACAGGTGATGATTTCCAAAGGGGGGACTGTAGTGAACCTGATCTGACCCTGATCTGACCCTGATGACCTCAAATCTATCAGATGGACAGAGACTGTTATTTTCATTGATCTGAATACAGTCTGAGCCATCTGGTGACTTTCTTTCTTGAATTAATCAAGCAGAAAAGACAATTCTCTATAATCATTTACTGTTTTACAAATGTTTGATAATCAAATTGTGTTAGTTCCATTCAATGCTTACAGGTTGGAAAGAACTACTCATTTTATTTTACATAAGCAGTAAGTAATGATTTTTATTCCTCATTCAAAGAAGAAATCAGGTTAATATGCATTTCTTGATTTTCTGTCTGAAATGAGCCAAGCAACGTAAGTATGTGAAAGTTGAAGTTTCGGTCAACTAAAATGTTTACTGAGAAGAAATGTCATGTTTTACTATTTGAGAAGATACAACAGCGTGAGGCTCCACGAAGTCTGGTCGTCTGCAATAATCTTTTCTGTATGTTGAAAACAATCCTTGACTTATGATAACATCTTACATCACAAACCACACCTCTATTTCTGGTCCATCGACCAATCAAAAGCTCTCAAATGAACCGGAAGTCGACCCATTTAAAATGTGGCAACTTCCCAGTTCATGTGAGAATTCGGGAGAATTCGGGAG
>NC_056503.1:31568497-31595271 GCF_014905685.2 Nematolebias whitei | reverse complement strand
TAGTTCTCACGGAGACGCTGAAAAGAGTCAGAAAGGAACCTACACCGACGCTGAGTTCATCATCAAGGTAGATGGTTCTATTTTCGACCAAGTGTACCGTGGGCAAGCTGATATCTGATGGAGCGTGCAATTTCTGGTCAAACAGATTAATTCCCTCACATATTTCTCTGTAAGATAAATCTCCATTTCATCTTAAAACTCTCCTCTTTCTCATAAAATCAGTACAGATATTTTAGAAATATCTGAAGCAAAGTCCTCGATCACCGCCGAGTGATCGATGCTCATTTCCTGTGAAACTTGTCTGTTATTATTTTCATATTTTGCCAAATTAATGTAAATGTTTGATGTTAAACTTTGATTCTGAAAATAAATGACCGCATTGATTTGATGGGTCAAAGATAAATAACGTCTCTCGTTACATTTCTGTTAAATTCAATGCACGACATTACACAGTCAGAAAGATGAGGAACTCGTGAAAAAGTATGCATATATATCTCATATATTGTCATACTACAGCAGTATTGCACTCTGATGGTCTGTTGTGGTGAAGAAAGAGCTGAGCTGTAAGGCAAAGCTCTCTGTCTACGTTCCTACCCTCACCTATGGTCACGAGCTCTGGGGAGTGACTGAAAGAATGAGATAGCAGATACAGGTAGTTGAAATGAGTTTCCTCTGCAGGGTAGCTGGACTCTCCCTTAGAGAAACTGTGAGAAGTTCAGTTATCTGGGAGAGACTTGGAGTAGAACCGCTGCTCCTTCACATTGAGAGGAGCCAGTTGAGGTGATTCAGGCATCTGGTAAGAATTCTCCCTGTGCACCTCCCTAGGGAGGTGCTTCGGGAATGCCCGACTGGGAGAAGACCCAGGACACGCTGGAGAGACTATGTCTCTTGGTTGGTCTGGGAACGCCTTGGAATCCTTCCAGAGGAGCTGGAAGAGGTGGCTGTGGAAAGAGATGTCTGGGCCTCCCTGCTCAAGCTGCTGCCCCGTGACGAGACTTCGGAACAAGCGGAAGAAAATGGATGGATGGATGTACAGGAATTTTATTCTCATAGTATCTTTTCAAACTGATTTTTGTACATTTTAAATCTTAACCTCTCAATGAACTTGATTGCTCTAGTTATTGTGTGATTCTGCACATTTCATATTTTCTTAGGTGCAAAAATCTGTCTATAATTTTGAAGGTTCTTTGGTTAATACAAAAATTATTTTTATTTCCAAAGGATGAAAACAGCACCTCTGCCAATATTGAAAATCCCCTCAGCTTAAAACCAAATTAAAATAAATGAGGTGTTGCTGATCAAGTAGAACAACCAGTTTTTAAAATGAAACCATATTCCCAGAAATTTCAGACGTAATAAAGAGTAATTAGTTCTGAAATGGTCTGATGGCAAAAACATGTGATTCTAAGTCACACTTCAAAGCTTCATTTGAAATGATTTGATGTAATTCTTTCATGCAGCTTGACTAAAAGCGAGCAAAGTAAAAATGCATGCACACATGTGAAGCTTGCAGACAAAACGAAAATGAAGCAGAAATGTAAGTATTAAAAATGTATTAAGAAAATTTGTCTATGCATTATGTGAGATGAGTGTCCACAACTTTTAAACCATGACACAGTATGAATTAAAAACACCAAATGCAAACCCCTGCATTTGCTCGCAAAACCTCTAAACTTGTTATTGGTCCAAACACGAGATAAATTGCAGGCCACAAACATCACAGAGAGTCACAATACCAGAGTCAAACTCTAAACTCTCACCTTTAACCTTTGCACCATCTCCCTGATGTCCAGCGCACAGCCATCTGGTACTCTCACTGAGATATGGTCCCCTCTTCCGTAGAAGATCTTTAACGCCAGTCGCTCCGGTGTCCAGCCGATAACATCTCCGCAGAAACAGTTAAACACCACATCTTTGGTGGAGCAGTCTACGAGGAGCACGTATTCGTCCGAGATGCCCAAAGCGCAGGAGAGCTCTGTACCTCCTCCACTGAAGTCCTGGGCAAAGACTCTCCAGGCGATGGCCCCTGCAGCCCCCAGCTCGGCACCCTCTCTCGCTTTCGAGCGCTCGCGTTTCTTATATGCAAGGAAAGTGATGATGGATATTCCGGCCGAGTCGAGCGGCACGCTGCTGACGTAGTTCTCAGCCAGGTCTCGCAGATACTCCTGCCGCGTTCGTGTTGCCATGGTGTGGAATTTCTCTGACTTGTGTGCGGCATTTTCTGCGTTGATGACTTTGGCTAAGAGGAAGTTACGAAAAATCTCTGGGTCACGGAAGGTAACGCCGTTGGGGATGGGGGGTCCAAAAGGGGGCACGTCCTTCATCCGTGTCACAGCAACACTGAAGGAGACAGTAGAATGAAAGTACATGAAATAATCATGTAATGCATAAGAAGAACTTTTGTTTGTTGTGCTTTAAACATTTACCTATAGCAGGAGTTGTCAGAGCAGGGGTTGTGCACACGAACAATAACAAAGACGTGCTGGAAATGGGAGCGAATATTCTGAGGGGTGAAAGGCAGCGCTCCTGGCTCTTGAAAGATTATGGTGACAATGTCGTTTCCTATGTGTCTCTTTCGCAGGAGCTGGGGATAAGAAGAAAGATAAAATGACAGTTCGATAAAATAACGGGTTTTGCAAGTGTGACGTTCTCTGTTGGACACAAACCAACAGCTCTTTATGTAATTTGGTTTTGCCTGCTGTGGGATTTATTTGTGTCTGCATCTCTGTGTTCATGTAGGAAACATGGCACACGGTCCAAGCTGTTGCTGTGGTGCAGTGCATGCCAATCCTCTCTTCATCTGCACTCAAAGTGTGAAAGTACTAATTATGTAATGCAGCCCACTGTTTGGCCACTGGAGCATCATTCACTTCTACTCGTAGGCTGCAGCAAAATAATTTGCATTGAGCTTTGAATAATGTACAGCAACACGAAAGAAGTTGGAATTTTATTTGTTTTATATGCTTTTATTAGCACCTCGACAATTTTTGATTTCAGTATTTATTCTAATATATAGCAACGTGTTGATATACAAGACTAAACAATTACCAACTGTAAGACTGTTGTGCAGCACTAGATGGTTTTCAGCTTTTCAATCTTTTCTGAAAAACCTTCAAAAGCTGCTTTCATATGACTGGCTTAATTCTTCTGTATTTTGAGGTCAGATGCTGCCATCTACAGGTTTGTCTGATGTAAGTAAATGACATTGTCTGCTGCATCGTCTGAACCTCTGGATGGAGTTATTGCACCGTTTATAAAACTACACCTTCTGCCTAAATGTTTTATAGCAGCATTCAACTTTTCAAACAGTTAGAAAGTGATATTTGTGGTTCAGTGACCTGTTACAAGATCTGTTTTGACCAGAAAGTGAAAATGCTATTAGCTATTAATAGCTGTGGGTATAAACAACAATAAAGTCCACTAATTTATACATTAGTTTTATATGAACGTGACTTCTGAGTCGTTTACTCTAATCTGCATTATTTGTGCTGACATAAAATGTACAAACTAATCCTGAGCACCTACAGGGCTTTACAGAGCACATGTGCACACATGTGAGCTTCTCACGCACACACACTTCAGCCAACTACCAAAAAAGTTATTTTACATGCAGTTCTACACACAACGACACGTTGTAAACACTTGAGAATGAGAAGCACGGCTGCTATGTTTGAATAAAAAAGCCCCAATAAAGGGAGAAAATATACTAATAAGTACTCACTGCTGAGCCCCACCCAACTGTGAGCCAGTTAAAGGCGGAGCGGAAAGGGAGAAAAGCCAGAGCGGACAGAGAAACCACACAAAACAAAGGCTATAAAAACACAAGAGGCTAAATTAAAAAAGGAAAGAAACTAAATTTTTGAAGACGGCACAAGTAACAAGTTTCAACTTCTTGGATCATAGCTGTTTTATGATTCGAAGGAAAAGGCAGATGTTCAAAATAACAACCACAGGCGTGCTTTGAAAGGCTTTTGGTGACTACAAAAGGTGGCTGTGTGTGTTTTTCTTTCACATATGCATAGCAGTGTTTGCCCAGCTCCAAAGCACACAGGCTCAGGTAACTGAGCTCTGCTGAATTTGGGTTTGTAAGCTTTTACCTGCTGTGGGTTGCTGGGCATGTATGGCAGCATGGTGGAAACGTGGAACATAACCTCGTAGCCCTGGTAGGTCGTGTAAAGGGAGTGGGTACCCGTTGAGTCAGCTGCAGAGGAAGAAGATATTTTTTATTATCGTAAGTTAATTATAGATGACAGACAGTGTTGAACTGGAGTTTCTGGTTCAGATGTGTCTCCAAAACAACTCATCCAACCTTTCTGGCGGTGATGGCAGTCTAATTATTATGACTTTAACCTCTAGATTAACTCATAACTTCATTTTTGCCCGCCACCATGAAAGGTGGGTGATAATATACATGCTTGTATATCAGTTAGCAAAATATCTCATGAACCACTGGACACGTTTTAATAAGACTAAGAGAAAGTAATCCCTACTGTTGATTAACTTTTGGAGTCAACCTGATATAAAATGGCTGCCAGAGGGCACAAAAATGGCATAACTCAATCAATTCAATAGATACTGAGCTAAAACTTGGTGTGGTAGTAGCCGAGAATCATCCCCAACACATTCTCCGAGCACTAACTGATTGTGCAAGAGCCTTGTTTTAAATTAGAGCACGCCAATGAAACGGGCGATATGCAGTACATCAATAAAAGCTACTTTCATCTGTAAAACTGATCATTTTAAGTCAATCAAAAAGAAATAAACTGTATTTTGAAGCTTATTTTGCCAACCCCCCCCCCACCCCCCCAATGGATTTCTTTGAATACGAGAACATGTACTGATGTAACAGTAAAATGAAAGACGCTCACTCTTTGTGTCGAGCTGTGCAGCGTATTTGTTGAATCCTTTGAGAAGCACCTTCTCCCCCAGCAGCTCCAAGAAGGCAGAGAAGGCAGGTGATGCCTCCTCGTTGTTGTACATCTCCTCCTCTGTGCTCTGACCCGCTCGGCACAGAAGAACACCCACTTTGTGCTTTTGACTCAGCTGTACACACAGAACGAACACGGTTAAAACAGTACAGTTGAAACCCCTTGCATACATACAAAGCTAATGTCAGCAGAAAAGCATTTAGCTCAGCTGTAATGTGTGTTCATGAGTTGCTTACTCACTCACAAAGAGCACAGTTTCACTGTTGTATAAGCCACCTACACAAACAAGCCACCTACTGCTGGCAAAATACCTTCATCCCGCACTTCGCTCATCGTTAAATAAAAGGTGAGATAACATGGCCGATCATTAAAAAAAATTTATGGTTACACTCGTACAAAATCATGACACCCCCTGCTTCAGACAGTTTCACTACCCAAAGGTTGAACTTTAGACCACCAATTAATCTGGTTTAGAGGTTTCACACACACAGACACCATCTCAACATACTATAAGCCACAGTTTCACCTTATCAGGTGTTTACACACTGAGTGAATGCTGACTGTACTGAGCCTTAGGGAGGCTTTGAATGAATCAGCAATCCACTACCAAACTTTATTGGTTAAACCCCCAAATTTATTGCAAATGCAGAAACATTAAACTCACCCCTTGCTCATCCAGTTTAAGGAGTTGCTCTGTGACTTTGGCAGTGCTGAGCGCCTGTCTCAAACAGGAAACATTTAACTCGGGGACGACCTGCTCCAGGACCTCTCTGAGAAGAAGACCTTTAACCGTACCGTGTTTCCCCTTGGACGCTACTGCATCCTCCAAAATGGAGCCTCGCAGGGTCACGAGCTACGCATGGGAGGAAGAGGAGGTTAATTCAAACTGGCAGCAAAATATCTACAGTAATTTAATACAAGACACCCTGTTTATATATCAGAGTCAGAGTCAGTCAGAGTTTCTTTATTGTCATTCGCACCACATGTGGTACATGTGGTGGAGCGAAATTATGTACACAGGGTCCCAGTTACATCAAACAATAAAATGTATAAGAAAAACAGTAATAACATCTAAGATATGAACTACACACATATATACATATATACATATATATATATACACACACATACACACACACACACACACACACACACACACACACACACACACACACACACACACACACACACAGTAGTCCCTCGTTTATTGCGGGGGATCCATACCCTGAAGACCTGCGATAAGTGAAAAACGGCAAAGTAAGAATAGTAGTAAAAGCAGTAAGTTCTAGTTTATTTTAGTGTATATATATATATATATATATATATATATATATATATATATGAAGGTGTTTTAAACCCTTCCCACACTCTTGTAATATTCTAAACAATGTTTCTAAACTCCAAATGCTCTAAAAGAGCACAGAATGTCATGATTTCAGCTCCCTGCCTCCTCAGCTCTTTGCCACCTGCAAGCGCTCTTGGCCACGCCCACTTCTCCGCTCTGCATGGTGAACAGCTGATCAGCTGCAGCAGGAAGTTTATCCTGCAGTATGGGCTGCACAAAGGTGCAGCAGGTGTTAAATAATTTAAAATAATTTATTTTAAATAAAAAATCCATGCCAATCGTGCCGCTCATCAGTCAATCAGTCAATTTTGTGTCATGTCCAATCTTGTTTTGAAAAACCATGATAGAGCGAGTCCGCAATAAACAAACTGCGAAGTAGCGAAGGACCATTGTATATATACATTTCAAAATGATTTGGTAAGCTGGATTATTTCTCTAACAGACATCGAGTTGATGTGAATCCTGCAAAAATACTAAACAAAACAACAAAATTAAAATCATACCAAAGATGTTTAGTGATCAAGAGTTCTGCTGCTCTGTTGCTTTTTTTCTGTCAGTGATTGTGTTTAGAGTGGAGGGTTGTGAACTCAATAGCATTGTGGAATAATACTTTAAATTGAGAAAAGCTTCCAAGAAGGGAAGTGAAATGCCTTCAACTACAACATATAAATCTAGTTGTTATATACATATATATATTTTTTCATTTGCTAAGTCCAAGTGGATGACTGAGAATCCACACCAGCATATTGTGAATTAATATTCCACTTATTGTTGAGCAGTCACAGTGCACCGACTCCTGCTGAGGGCAAATTGACCCACTAGAACACAGTGAAACTATAATCACACTGGATCAGTACAGTTGGGAGGAATGGGCTGCTTGCTCCTCACCATGCTCTCTCACATGTGGGTTTATTAAAAATGCATGACAGGCTCTGGTGCTGGTGGGGGCCAAAGAGACAGCTGAACCTCAGAGACTCGGATCTGCCGCAGAGAAACACAAACCTGATTGACAAGCAGCTGAAGTTATGAAGCTTTTGTTTCAACTTGTCAGCTGCTGTGCGACGGTGGGGAAAGTGACATGCTGAGCTGGAATATCAGAAGGGACTGTGACTGTTGAAAAATGCGATGGAGAGCGAGAGAAGGACGAGAGAAAGAGGAGGTCTCTCCACCTTGCTGTATCAGCAGTGCTGCGGAGTTAAATGACAGACTTACAGAGGAGGGATATTTGAGATGTGCTGTGGTTTGAGTGGGAGAGAATAAATTCAACAATCAATCTCGTTTTTTTCCCTGTGTGGGAACAGCAGGCTTGGCTGCGCTGGCTGCCTCTGTTAGCTTAGCTCTGTGTTCTTGAGCAGACGGGCTCCATTGTTGTAACAGAGTTAAAAGTGATGAGGCCAGGCAGCCATGTAATCCAGCTAAAAACAACACCACACCAACCACACAGAGGGATAAACTCAGTCCAAGACTGCACAAACCAATGAACAGGAGCATGCTTTGTTTCAGATTTAAGAGCTTTGGACGTTTGAACAATACGTTTTATGATTAAGTAAATTCTAAAATAACAAATAAAAACAATTATGTATTGTGTTATTTTATAAAGGTAAACCAGAAAAGAAAAACTTGCAAATAACTAGAATTGAACATTTAATTGATAAATCAATCAGTCATTTATTTACCGGCAATTCCCTTCTTAAGAAAATTTCTTGTCACTTAATGTCATCAAATTGTGGAATTGGGTAATAGAACAATATTAGAATAAAGTGAACATCTTGAGATTAAAATTCAAGATCAATAATCCAGGTAAAAAAAAATCCAACAAAGTTGAGTCAGGTCCTCTGGATGGTTTATTTTTTGTTTAAATGTTTCGTCCTTCATCCAAAAGACTTCATCAGTCTGAGGAGCCGCAACAAACTCAGTCTCATAAGTGGCTTAATCACATGGTGGGTCAAACAATTTGATGGTGATAAGATGGTTTCTGGAGTCCACCCTCTCCTCCGTAAACATCAGAGTTCATGCTCAACAATTCAGGTAAAAAAAATTCAATAAAGTTAAGTCAGGTCATCTGAATCCAGAAACCATCTTATCAAACTGGTTGGTCCACTATGTGAGTGTGCTACTTATGGGACTGAGTTTGTTGTGGCTCCTCGGACTGATGAAGTCCTTTGGATGAAGGACAAAATATTTCAAAAAAAAAAAAAAAAAAAAAAAGAAACATCCAGAGGACCTAACTTAACTTTGTTGAATATCTTGAGGTTCTAAAATCAAATTAAAATCAATTTTTATGATGTGGCTCTTCTTCTGTTTAATAATTATTTCATAGACAAAACTTTGGGGCAACAATAATTAGCTTACTTAAATAATAAATGCGTTTACCCTTAAATTAGTCAAAATTCTCAGTTAAACAGCTTTGAGAATTATATTTGATGCTCTGGAAACAATTTTATGTAACTAAATTTGCAGAAGCGTCTTCAACAATGTCTATGAAAAACTGGAAATAATCTACAAGATTTTTATATATAATAATAAAGTTCTTATAATAAGTTTTCAATATTACCAGTGTGTCATTTTAAGCACTACCAAGATTTGATCCACCTAAGCAGACATGGGTGAGGGGCCAGTTATTTCAGCCAAAGCCACCCGTGTTTGATTTGTCTTAAATGTGTTGAGACTTGAACAACTGGAATTTTCCCACTAGTAAGATGGAGAGCGGGTGAGCGTAGGCTGAGGTGGGAAACAGCCGATGTAATAATCAGGGCAGAGGACACAAGTTGTCACAGGTAAGAGAGGATAAACTGAAAGTAGGTGAGGAACTAACTTGAGCGTGCTTCCTGTGGCTGACTCACCGCCACCCTGTCACTCATAAATCTTTAGGACAAACACACACACAGATAAGTGCTTACCTCACTTGTTCTAACAATGATGCGGTACTGGTACTGGTCTTTCAGGTCTTTGGTATCTTCCAATCTCTCCCTGCGTAGGCTTACGGCAACAGCTCCCAGCTTACCATCGGTCCCAAAGTAGTTTGAGTGCTCTGGTGAAGGACAGAGTTAACCAAGGCTACATTTTGTACTGTGGAGAAATATCCATCTGTTTATGTCTAAACATGAGCGTGTGTTATGTCTATGGCTACATACATCAGCAAACAAAATCAGTTAAGGGTGTTCTTGGTAAAAAAAAAAAAGAAAGAAAAGAAGCAAGCTCTGACATGATTTATTATCAAAGGGAAGCAACATTTCTCAACTCCTAAATGCTGTGTTTGTTATTTGATTCACAACGTTTTAGACAGCCAAAAATAAAAAAATAAACTTTTGTTAAAAATGTTCAAATAAAATTAAATACTGGTATTATTATTCCTTAATAGTAAATTGGTTATCTTCACATTTTGGAGCATCACTCAAACAACCTGGAGACCTGGGAAATTGTAATGAACATTTTTATTTATTTTAATATGTTTTGCATAACCTTTAGTTAAACTGGATAGGATATCTGATACTTTACACAACGCTAGACTAAAAAAAGGTGCAGTGATAGTCAAAGGACAAGGCTAACGCAATGGTTAATTTTCAGGTAATCAATACTCAAGTAATTAAAAATCAGTTTAGGTAGGATAGGAGACGACCCAAAAGAAGAGATGTAAAACAATTTGACTACCAGAATGTAATCACTAAAGGATGAATGTGTCCTAAATCTTTGTTTATTATTCTATGACTAGTAGATATATCAGCAATCTTCACACACAACTTGCACATCCTTTATCAGAGCTCCTCAGATAAGCTGCTAACTCCATCACCACAGGCAAAAATGGGACTCAAAACACAAATGATCTAGAATTATCCAAACTCTTGAGGAGGAATCTACCTTCCATGAATTATTCTCCATTTCTTGTTTGACTGGAGTCATTTGGGAAGTCATAGATGTTAGGAACCTCATGCCTATTGTCTTTGCCATGTCCTGTGGTAGAGATGTCAACTTTTTGAAGAAGATTTCAGATATGGACACAGGACACGACACAGCAAGCACACATCCCAGCAGCATTCAGGAGGACAACTAAGCTGGAATGGAGTCAGCAAATGTACATATTTTTGGAATGTAACCTTTGTTTGCGTCGCTGCAGGCCTGTGTCTCTCTCACAGACACACATACAAGCTCGCTTGCCTGCACACACGCTCCTAATAACATCTGGCACTAATTAGTATGGAGCCAGATGATGCTTGCCAAGGGGGAAGTGTCATCAAAAGTGTCTGAAGAGGTGGTGCTGACAACAAATGCCCACATGTATACACGCACGCACCAAACATGTTCTTCCTTCCTGAAGTCTGACACTAAAAGCCAGGTGTAAAACAAAGCTGAGCTGGCTGGTGTGTTAGGTACTGGGTTGGACCCTGAGGCAGGTGGTGCATCGTCAGTTTTAAGTTTGCCAACTGTTCAATGGTAGCTACATGGGTATTCAAAACTGCTGGAGGATTACCAGTTTGTCCAGCTCTGCTCATGCACGACTGAATGTTAAAAGTTGTAGGATGCAAAAACTCTGGCTTTGGATGCTCAGACAATATCTACTGTAACTCACAGATAAATGTCTGTAACCGTCTAATTTAGAATATAAAATTATCTAATCATACCAGTATGAATTACATAGGGCTGCAAAAAATTCAAGTATTAGATGAGTTTGGGCAAGCGAGTACAGTATAGCTTGTTTTATGTTGTTCTTTATGAAGTGTTGTTTTAAGATAAAATCATATCTTACATTTTAACTATGGTATCAATTTAAAATAAATATCTGAATTACCTTTCCCATGGAAGTAGTCTCTGTAGTAGCAGGCCCCCAGGTCAACATGCTCTATACTGTACAGTTTCAGTTTTTCCAGTCTTTTCACTTGCTCTTCAATTGGTATTTCCAACACCGACATGCTGGCGTTACTTTTCCTCAGCCAGCCCCTACCTCCATCTCTATCTCCTCCCCGCTCCACTGATGAACTGAGGAAGCTGATGTTTCGCTCTGAATTCCCCCCTATTTCATTTACAAAGTGAGGGCAGGAGAGGAGCAGTGGGCTTGAGTTGTTGGTTGATGGCCCATCCAGAGGGTCCATAGCCAGAGAGGGTGTTGGGGTGCCCTGATCAAGGTTCAAGGTCAGATCCTCAATGCTGGAGTAAATGGGATCATTTAAGTTTGGAGCAGAAGATTTGCTGGAGAGGGACACTGAAGCAGCTGATGCACCTGTGGCGGTGTTCCTCCTCTGGGTGACGAAGCCCCGCTGAGCTGCTGCCTCATGGAGGTCAAACAGGATGCTCTGAGCGTCAAAATGGACAAAGCTCTTGGGACAAACCCACGGTTTGTAGGAGGCATCTGTGAAACCTTTCCCTCCCCGATCTTCATTAGTCTCTCCTTTTCCACCATCCAGCTCCCCTCTACTAGAGCTTCGACATTTTCGTAACAAAGAAGAGGTCCCCAATGATGACTCTGTTCCTCCACTTTTCTTTCTGACTCTCTCAGTACCATCCCTCCTTCCCGTTCCTGGGTCATCTCCATATGTGGGACCTGGTGAAGGAGCAGAGGGTAGAGATGCCCTAAGCGACAAGTCTTGGGGGTGCAGCAGCTCCCCTATCTGTACGGGTGCTGAGCTGCGCTGGTCAGGTCTCTCCTGGTGTAACTGGCTGAGCATGTCAACGATACACTGCTCAGGAATGCTCTGGATGTCAATTGAAGAGGTGCTGCCATACTCTCTGAACCGGTTCCCCATCCCACCACCTCCATGGGCTTCAACCTTGGAGAAGAAATGTGTGACAACCATGAATATCAATCAATCTACAAATTAGATATTAGTGCAGACCACATGGTTAGACAGACATTCTAAACTAATTACCATATTTTTAGCCCTATAAGTCGTTTTTTGCATAATTTGCATGCGCTGCGACTTATACGCCAAAGCGACGTATTTATGGATTTTTCCCCATATTTATAAACCAACTTTTGGCTGAGATGACAGTTTTCATTCAATCTGACTGAAAATATTGAACACTACCATTTTCAGCCGCTAGATGGCACTCGAGTAGTATGGCATGCCGTTGTATCATGTAATAGGTAAAAGCGGCTATTAATGATACAATCGGCTTGCCATAGCCTCCCACCTTCGTTCTGCTCACTTGGAGCAACCATCAAATCGGCTTCATTTCGCTGCACCACCCCAGCAAAATACAGCTGATTTGACCACTGAAGTCCTTTTATTAAGTAAAAATTCAATTAAGACACACCTTTACTATAAAGTCGAGCTAACAAATAATTGTTTTTAGGTGTTAATCTTGTTAAATTTAGAAGAAACGAGCAGCGACTCGTTCCTCTGTGCACTCCTCCTATTTCCGCTTATCAGCTTTTGAAATGCAGCTGAATTGACCGTCAAAGTGCATTTATTAAGCCAAAGTTAGACAGAGACCAGACCTTTACTATAATTTTGAGCAAACACAAATGTTTTTAGGTGTTTATCTTGTTAAATTCTTAATAAATTCCTTCCATACACGCCCCCATGGCCGCCATTTGGCAGCCAATCGATTTTTGGCACAACACTGGCCCACATTTCCGGGTTCATCCCACATTTCCAGGTTGTCAGCGGTGACGTGTAACAAACGAGACACGTCAGCGTTGACGCATTATAGATGCGACGTATATGGCGAAGCAACGTATTTATGGATTTTCCCACTTTATTAGACATATATAGACTGATGCGACTTATAGAGCGGTGCAACGTGTATGGCGGAAATTACGGTAGTTGTATTAATTTTCCACTGACCTCTGACCTTTGCTTTAAATAAACATTCTTTGTATTAATATTTATGCAAAATAACAGAAAAAAACCTGAAGATTCACCTCATTTTCATCTTGTTCACTCAGCGTCACTTCACTGTTGGAGCGCTGTCTCAAAGGTGGGAACACTCTGAAGATGAGCGGTGAACCTCTGAACTCCACATCCTTCGACCGTCTTCGGGGCAACCTGGCGACACCTCCCCGCACCAACTTGACATCAGAGGAAAGAATTGGAGATGAAATGGAGCAGTCGTCGTAGTGATTGCTACCATTTTGCCCATTTTCAAGCAGCGACTCCCGGGACTGCGCACGACGTGGAGGCCATTCAGCAATCCGTGCACGAACACCCATTTTGGGCATGGAAATGCGTGGTTGGATTGTTGGGTCTGCTGGGCTGGGAGCTGGGAGGCCATTAGGGGTGTGACGAAACGGTGTGTGTTGGGGCAAACCTCCACCTCCATCTAGAAGGTCTGAGGAGGTGCAAGTTACCCCTCTGTCTTTGTAACTGTTCATGACACCCCAGGAGAGCTCAGGGCAGGGGGGCAGTCTGCAGGCATCCCATCTTAGGAAGGGTTGCTAGGGAAAAGGGAACGGAAGGGCCCCACACACACTCTTCTAATGGTGTTGTGGCTTCCAGCATCCAAGCACATCGCTTTTAACTAGAAGGTAGAAAAGATTTCAACGGTGCATAGTGGGACTGGTCTGAATAAAGGCCGCTCCTCTTCCCCTGGCTGGGTTATTTCCAGTATTCTGTGATAAGAGAAGAAAAAAGGGAATTTAAATATCCAAATAAAACACCTTAAGAGTATCAGCTTGGAATTGTTTTTAATGTAAATAGAATGAACAACCCAAATATACTAAACAAAATCAAAGAAAACTTTAGCATTGGTTTGAGAAATGCGAGTCATTCCACTGTAAAACACTGAGGTGAGGGGAGATGACAGCGGAGTTCTTATATTTGGGGTAATCTTCAGGAGGGATATTATCATCACTCGTTGGTGCGCTTATGCACGCACACACAGGACATGAAGGTTGTGGCTGCTTTGCTGCAAAGTAAAACATCTAAAATGCTTCAGCTTGTATTAACTTATGAGCATAGAGGTAGTACAGTCAATCTGGTGCCTTTACACACAGATTATATTTATGCATCTTTCAAAAGTACCATAAGTGTTTTGACTAATTTACATAGACAAAGGAGACAAAGAAGCAACACAATTTCTAAACAGTGATGTAAACAACAATCAATCAGAATTTTGTGCAATAAGTTGTAAAACAGTGAAAGGATTAAATAGTGGACGACAGAAAAGGACAAGAACATACAGAAACTCAGCATCAGCCCGAGGGGTGAGGCTGAGTAAAGACAGAAATAGGAAAGAGTCGGGAGAAGCACGGAAAGAGCGAAGCATTGCTCAGTGAACCACGTCGATGTGCTTCAACATGACAGTCACACAGCATCAAATCTTAAGAAGCCAATAGCCTTGTAAGAACTTTGGCTTATTTAGAAGCTGTTTTTGTTTAAGCTGATGCTTAATGTAGTTTTATTTACAAGTCCTGACATTGTGATTGGTAACCTGAGTAACTAATCTAACATGTTTTTTAGTAATCATTAGGAAAGAGAAAACATTTAGGCCAGATGCTTTGATTTTGAATAGTGTAGTTGCTGAATAGTGGGTACGTTTTCTATGATGTGGTGATGACTGCTGGGTGAAAGTGATGTCAGGATGGTTCATACTAATTTATTTTATTTCAGTTCAGTTTATTTATATGCTGTCAAGTCACAACAGAAATCATCTCAGGGCACTGAACAGAAACATTCATATACTACAGACCTAATATACTGATAGCTCTTCTCTCGTTGTTGGGTGCTGAATCCAGCAGGACATGTTTTACGGGGGTTGCCATGTATTTTTGAAACCGCAGTCTGCACACGAGCACTGTGGGGCTTTGAGCCCCACCTCCTCCCCCACACACAATCATGTTTTGACCTTTCTTTTAAAATTAAACAACTTGCTATAGCTGTGTTAGAAAAACAATTATTTGAACAAACAGAAGCAAGATAAGAACTACAAAAATCAACAAGAGTCAACACCTAAATAAATGATCCGAGAGGTTTATTTTAATTTCTTAACAAGGGCAATGTTAATAAGGGCAATGTCTTGTTTGGGTGGCTCAGTCGGTAGAGCTGCTGCCTCTCAGCGAGAAGATCGCCAGATTGAATGGTGACCGGGGGAATTTCTGGGTGGAGTTTGCATGTTCTCTCCATGCATGTGTGGGTTTTCTCCAGGTACTCCAGTTTCCTCCCACAGACCAAAAACGCATGTCAGACTGATTGGTAACTCTAAATAGTCCCTAGGTGTGAGTGAAAGCGTGAATGGTTGTTTGTCTCTATGTGTCCCTGTGATGGACTTGGACTTGTCCAGAGTGTCCCCCACTTCTTGCACATTGACTGCTGGATATGGGCACCAGTGACCCCCCACAACCCAAAAAGGAAAAGGCGGGTAAAGATATGCAGTACGAAGTCTACTTCAAATACAATATTTAGTTCATAAACAAATGTGAAAAATATTCCAACAAGAATTTTATCGAACTTTGAGCAAAAAATACATCACTGTGTTCTGTACTTTAATTCTTGTTATAAAATATCTTTGTTAGATTATTGCATCAACATTTTAAATTTCAAGACTTTTTACTATTACTCAGGGTGAATGATATATTTTTAGTGCATTTGCATCAGTTCATACAATCTTACATTTAGTTTAAAGACGGGCCTACTGACACTCAGTATCGACAGTGAAAACACTTAAAACACATTTTATAAAGATGGCAAAAGAAAACTTTTCTTTTGGGGGGAAAAGCTAAGACCATGTACCAAATTCTACAAAGAAATACAAATATGTGGTTCAAATAGTCTGAGAAGGTCCAATATTTTGGAATGAGAGTTAGAGAAAATTCTGTAAAATGTAGGAGTTGCCCAAGTCTATAAGTCTATCTATGCTGTGTGCCATTGTCAGATTAAAGCAGCTATCTCCATAAGTCTCTCTTTAAACTGCTGAAGTCACTGAAATAACTAGACTGAGTTAGCTCTCTGAGAACACACACACAAACTGAAAATACAGCGCTTTAATAATGAACCCTAGTTTGTTTCCAGGGTTTAAGATGTAATAGTTTCCCTATTTGGTTTATAATACGATTCAATTGTTTTGTCAGTTTTTTTTTTCTTCTTCTAAAACAAAGATTTGATTTAGATTCAGTAAGAAAATAAAAGCTTACGCTCCTATTTTCCCAAGTTTGCATTTTAAGCTTAATTGGTTGTGAATAACTCATTATAAAGCACAATCTGCGTAAACAAAGGCTGCTCAGAGAGGGTTGTGTGTGTTTTATGATATATAACATTTTTACAAGTCCTTGCAGAATTTGTTTTTGGCCCCTGCACTACATTCCTTTTTTTCTCATATACACAGAGATAGACACATGGGAACCACCCAACAAATCTCATTCAGAGCAAACAGAATCCCACTATATCCAATAAAGCACACAAATGTGTCACGTCTTTGTTTCTGGAGGAGCACAAGCATTTCCGGGCCAAAGGCTCCGACTCTGATCATGCTTTCTGACAGAGTCTGCCCTTATTCAAAAGGCTGTCCTGTGATCCCCTACGAGACCCAATCCCAGATTATCCGCCCCAGCTGCAGGAGCTGGAGAATGACTTCATTATGTGCCTGATGAGAGAGGCAATGGAGAAAGCGTGGTCTGTTTTATCAGTGAGAAACACACCTACGTTTAACACCAACAGACACAAACTATGGTCTTGGGCTCACACAATGGCAATTGTAACATTAGATAAATATGTGTTGCATATTAGAATGAATTGACAAAATAAATGACATTCAAAGACAAAGAAGAAATGAATAATTTCTCCCTCTATAGTAGAAATTGGGTAAATGTATTCAGGATTGGCACAGATGTCAGAAGATTAAGAGCAGATATTTAATGTATTTTAATTACTCACATATTAGTGATTAGTTAGCACAAGGATCTACCTCCCTCGCTCTGACGCTACCATTTATGTTCCTTCATTCTCTGCACACAGGCTCTGACTTGCCCAGCATGATGCAGGGCTTGGCACATGCACCGCAAACACACACCGAGGTTGGTAATTATGCTCGTTAGATGGTAGTAATGACAGAGCAAGCAGAGGAGGGCAGCTTCCAAAGGAATGAGCGTAATCATTGTGGAGGAGGCGCCGCCGCTGCTGATCACTGGTATGTCACAGCAATGCAGCAGACCTGTGATCAGTCAGGATCGAGGCAGTGCCTTTAAATCAGAGATAAGCAGGGATCGAGCTGCCATATGTTGCAGCAGGGATGTATGTCAACGAGCAAAAGTCAAGTGATTTACTGGTACATGCAAAGACTGAAAGACTTTTAAGAATCAACAAAAAGCATATACTTTACACAGTTAGGAAAATTCAAGCGGTTGTGATAAAAGAAAAACGTTCCAGCATG
Organism: Nematolebias whitei; assembly: GCF_014905685.2. NCBI lineage: Eukaryota > Metazoa > Chordata > Actinopteri > Cyprinodontiformes > Rivulidae > Nematolebias > Nematolebias whitei. The sequence goes on along the minus strand of NC_056503.1, from coordinate 31,577,697 downwards.
TGTTTAATAGAGCAAACTGAAGTCTGAGTTAGGTTAAGGTCTGGTTTGAAGAGCAGATGGTAGTACATATGACAGACAGACGGCAGATAGAAGCATGGGAGAGTATGACGCCATGATACGACACAAAGCATCACTGCTGTCTGAGAACTGCACCATCCAGCATTAAAGTCATATGAGGGCAGAGAAAAGATCAGGAGACTGGCAGCTCTTCAGTGACTAAAAAGTAGCCTGCATATAATTAAAATATCATGGAAAAATTGTTTAACTTCCATAATTCCATTCAAAAAGTTAATCTTTAATAGATGATAGATTCAGGGCCCACAATTTAAACAATTTCAAGTATTTATTTGTTTATTTTTACATAATTTGGGCTTCCAGCTCATGAAACCCACAAAAACGGGATTTCAAAAAATTAGAATACTGTGGAGAAATCAGCTCAAATTTTGCAGGGCATGAATGTTTTAAACTGAGTGTGACACACTAATCATCTACTAAACTCAAAGCACCTGCACAGGTTTCCCCAGGTGTCATTAAATTGCTTCAGTTTGTTCAATTGTCTCAGTTCGGTTCAATAAGGGAAAGACTGCAGACATGACTGGCCAGAAGACCATCACTGATTCCCTCCATAGTATGGGTAAGCCACAAAAGTTCATAGCTAAGGAGGCTGGCTGTTCACAGAGTGCTGTGTCCAAGCATATCAATGGAAAGTCTAGTTGAAGGGCAAAATGTGGCAGGAGAAAATGCACCAGCCAAAGAGATGACTGTGGGCTTCAGCAGATTATCAAACAGAGAAGATTCCAGAATCTGGCAGAGATCCAGAAAGAGTGGAATGAGGCGGGAGTCACAGCTTCAAAAACCACCACATTCAGATGCATCCAGGAGATGGGCTACAACTGTCGGGTTCCTCAGTCCTCTTTTCCGATGAAAGTAAAGTTGTGCCTTTCATTCAGAAATCAAGGTCCAAGGGTTTGGAGGAAGAAGGGTGAGGAACAGAGCCCATACTGCTTGAGGTCCAGTGTGAAATATCCAGTCAGTCATGATTTGGGGTGCAATATCCGGTGCAGGTGTTGGTAAACTCTGCTTTCTTAAATCCAAGGTCACCGCAACAGTCTACCAGAATGTTTTAGAGGACTTCATGATTCCTTCTGCTGATGATCTGTATGGAGATGCAGATTTCATCTTCCAGCAGGACCTGGCCCCTGCCCATGCCACCAGAAACACCAAAATCTGGTTTGATGTCCATGCCACAGTGCTTGACTGGCCAGCCAACTCGCCGGACCTAAACCCCATTGAGAATCTATGGGGTATTCTCAAGAGGAACATGAGGGGCACCAGACCCAACAACAAAGAAGAGCTGACAGAAAACATCAAGGAAATCTGGGTTTCCATAACTCCCAGTCAATGCCACAGGCTGATTGCCTCAATGCCACATCGCATCGAGGCAGTGATTAAGGCAAAGGGATTCCCAACCAACTATAGAAGATTGACATATCGCTTTGAAAATACCATATTTTGACTGATTTGTTGTAGGGGTGCACCGATTTATCGGCCCTGATTTCTTTAAATTTGGGAAATTGGCCGAAACTTGCATGAGAAACCGATTTTACCTATTTTTTTTGTTTGTTTTAACAATAATTGTCCAAACTTGATTTATATTTCAGAGCACTACCTCATGGCCAGTTAAAACAAGTTTGTATTGTTTCTAGGATATTGTTCAAGAGTATGTTTTTCAATAAAATAAGATTGGAAAAATTGAAGGTGCATTGTGACCTTATAACACCTGACAGTGTCGCTTATAAAACAAAACCGGACAAAATCGGAATCAGCAGGTCAGGCTTTTTAGAAATCCGTGCTCGGCCAGGAAACTGCAAATCGGTGCACCCCTAATTTGTTGTGATCCTAATTTCTTTCTTTTTTTCTGCAAAAACTGAGTAGTGTGGGCTGATGTCTCCACAGTATTCAAATTTTTTGAAATCCTGTTTTGGTGGGTTTCATGAGCTGGAAGCCCAAATTATGTAAAAAATAAAAAGATAAATACTTGAAATTGTTTAAATTGTGGGTCCTGAATCTATCATCTATTAAAGATCAACTTTTTGAATGATATTATGGTAGTTAAACAACTTTTCCATGATATTCACATATCTTGGAAAGGGTCTGTATATATATATATATATATATATATATTGTTATTACTGTATCAGAAGAGAGAAGATGCAAGTTTGAGGTTTAGATTCAAGGTTTACTTCAGATTAAAGAGTAGTTGAAAATTTTGTAGAGACTGTTTCAGTTTATTGAGTGAAAAATGTGGACTAAGACTTTCTAGTATGCTGAGACTATGGCTAAAATAACTTGTCAGGCAGCCTGAATAACTCATTTACAAAAAAAATCGATTTGATGCTTCATTAAATCCATGTGACTGCATAATGCTTGGGGACCACCATGTTTCACAGGGGTTTTACTGTCGGAGGACATGATGATATAAGCTTCTGTGCAATAACAAAAAAGGGAGAATAATAAGCAGAAAATCAAAGGAAAAAAATAAAAGTTTGAGACTATAAGAAACAAAAAGGCAACAAAGAAGTTTAAAAAGAAAAGAAGTGTGACAAGATTAAACAAAGGCAGTTTTTTTATAATGTGGTAAGTTCATATTTTTTGGCTTGAATATTTTACTGTTTTTTTGTAGTGAAACTTGAAGGAGACAGTGCGTCTGCATTTACCTGACATGACTGAAGTAGTAACTTGAGTTTCCTCCACAATACAAGATTTGACAGACAAATTTGATCTAATGTGCGGCTGGCTTGCATGCTAAGCAGTGGCTCTTGTTTATGTGGAAAATAAGTTTCTTCTTCCACATCAGTTTGAATTCTACTAATTGTAGAAAAATGTGTTTTTGCCCATATTGCTCTAATAGTAGTATATGTGCCAAAAAATGAACCAAAAAAAAAGTCTAGTTGTGACTATAACTGAAAAGAGGGGCTAAAACCTCGAGTCCTACAGGAAACACTAAAAACAACAGTGACAGACCAAAATATCAGGCTGGAAGGAAACGCTCAGTTGAAGCCTCGGACTCTGTTCTATATTGGGCTTGTTAAGTCTGTTTGGGTTATCTGGAGGAGACATCTCTCTCACTCGCTCTCTCAGACCAGAGCCTTATGAAGCTGCAGTTCTCCCAGAGTCACCTTGTTTTCCTCACAGATCTTTCCTCTCGTCCCATTCTTATTGTCTCAATTGATTTACTTCCACACTATTTGCTGAATCTCGCTGAAGTTGCAAGTGTCAGTTCATTCTGACTGCCAGTTTGTCAGGCCGTTGTCCCATGATACCAAGGCAGTTCATGAAAAAGGAGACTAACGGATGGAGTGGAAAGACTAATTTTGCACGCAAGCACAGCCAGACATTGATGTAACAAGGAGTTAGCAGATGGATCGTGAGCTGTGGCCCACCAGTCATCATTTACTGGTTTATTTGTGGAAAAAGCACAAGATTTACAATTATAGTGTGTGTGTGTGTGGGGGGGGGGGGGGGTGTGACTAGAAAGCTGTAGAGATAACCAATAGAATAGAAACAAAAAGGAGAATAAATGTAAAGTGATATACAGAACATTACCACAGATAATTTACTTTCTCTTTTAAAACATGTGAAATTTTCTTTATATTTAGTTATAGGCTGCACTGAAGATCTCAAACAATAATGGCCCCATATTTACAAAACAGAAGGTTAAAGTTAAAATAAAATTCGGACAACTCTTGCAGCAATAGTTCAAGTGCAAGTCGAAACGCTTCCTTAAGCAGACAAAACAAATGTGCAGTACATTTGCACATTTACATCAACAAACAGAATGAAACAAACTAAATGCTTTGTAAAGCATTTTTGGACACACAGAACTATGTGAAGCCCTGATGTAGTGAAAAAAGTATTTGTTTCTGAGCGTACATGCCTGTGAAGAATGTCTTTATGAAAGCAGAGCATGTATCAAGTCACCTGCCTTTCTTTATCTGAACTAAAATGCAGTGGAGGAAGTGCTTTATCTACAAACTAGGAATATAAAATGTCTACACACTGCAAAAGAAATGTTATATAAGTTATTAAGTAAATTAGTATTTAAACAAGTCTTTTAATCCCATTTTTTCATAATTAAATTTTCTGAAAATCAAGGGGTACACAAAAGAATGATTATAGTTAAACAAATCATAGAAAGCCTCTTATTTACACAATGAGCTTACATGAAGACAGTTCAGATATGGCCTAAAAGCAAAGAACTGGTCAGCTAAATGTTCCTCCAAAGTTTTTAAAAACGCAGATCAAAACTGACAATAAATATATTTGTGGGCTTAAAGAACGACACATAATATGCAGCAATCGTACCTTGTCTGTTGTCAGCTGTGCTGGTGAAGCAGGCGAGGCGAGGTCTGGCGTGACTGTGTGGGCAGAGAACGCTCAGTATTTTAATCTGCAGGGGGAAAAGAGAAATTGATGTTTCAGAAAACTGAACTAGACTTCTTTTTATTGCTCTGAACTACGCTTCCTTGTGGAAGAGTAAAGTCTGTTTGTACATTTTAGTACAGGTGTTAAAATGATTTCAGGCTTGGTTCAAGTTTGAATGGCGTGCTTTTTGACAAGCCAGCATAATATAGTATATATAGTATATATGTCCAATTTTTAAATAAGCTACCCTTATTTGTTAAAGTAATAAAAAACATTTCTGGTATTTTATATTTTATATAATCTGTGTGAGAGTAACATCTAAAAGGTATGTATGTGTTTCTACAGGGAAGACGTAATTAGGTTTGTGCTGAAAGGGCTATCAATATGGACATATCAATTGTTGGAGAGGATTCTGAACAAAAATGCCTGAGGCGATCCATCTGAGCTGAAGCTGAACTGTAAACAAGTCAACATGCTATTCATATGGCTTGAAGACTAATTTGGTTGGAAACATGACACATTCATTCAACCTTTATTTAGACAGGTAAATCCCATTGAGCCTCGAGGACTCATTTACAAGAGAGCTTGTAAGTGCAAGTCGAAATGCTTGTTATGATCTATCCATCATTTAACATCCAAGACTCTTGCATCAGCATCACATCATTGAGGCGGCTGTGGCTGCAGTGATTATAGCAGTTGTCCTCCAATGCAAAAGTTGGGGGTTTGATTCCAGCAGCAGTCACATGCTGAAGTGTCCCTGGGCAAGACACTGAACCCCTCATTGCCTCCGGCATGTGTCCCATTGGTGTATGAATGTGCTCTAAAGCAATGATTAGTCATTGTAAAGACGTACAGTAGTAGCATGCTGTATGAATGAGTAAACACAGATTGTAAAGAGAACACATAGCTTTTGCAGATGAAAAACTTTAAGTAACAAGAAAACGCCAGTGGACATGTTCATTTAATCTGTAAATAAAGGTAAAAAGAAACATGTGCATCAACCTCAATGCATTTTTGCGTGGTTTCCCTTCTCATCCCAAACTCTGCCATTTTATTGCTCTGTTTAATGCAAAGTCAGATTTATGTCGGAGAGAAGGTGACGTGGAGGAGCACAATGATCAGTAGGAGGGAGGGTTTCTCATGAAAAAAATAAAAAAAACTGGGTGATATGAAGCCAAAGAAGTGGGAGGAAGGAAAATGGCAAACATACTGTCCTAAGGGGAAGAACCATTACGGTCTGGCAAATACAGTTTTAATCAATACTGATCAATCAGGCTCCACTTATCCTGCCACACAAACGATAATAACTTTGGGAGTAGAGAGGAGGGGTTGGATGGGGGTCAGTGACCGGGCAAGTGTCTATTTTATCGCAGCAAAGTATTGCTCTGAAAACCAGCAGTGTCAGCATGGATGTAAGGCTTATGTTTCTCTCCACAACCCTGAAAATGAAATTAAACTCCAAGTGAAAATATCCCAACCATAGCAAGGTTTGCAATTGCCTACTTGCAGCACATGTGAGAAATACTGGATTCATCCCATCACACAGAACATGCGCTTAAGGATACACTCACAGGTAAGAGCCCCAAGCACATATCCACACTAAATATTACAAACTTCAAGAAATGTCACAAAGAAACTGACTTAAATTTCAACGGATTAAAAAACTGTGGACAAACTCTTGATTGAAGGTAATTCAAAGAGACTATGCTTTCCTTTGTCTTTCCTATGTGTTTGATCAGAACAAAGTGAAAATAAGAAACTTTGGTACAAGACTTATACTGATTGTATCATTTAACATCAAAGACTCTCGCATCAGCATCACATCATTGAGGCGGCTGTGGCTGCAGTGATTATAGCAGTTGTCCTCCAATGCAAAAGTTGGGGGTTTGATTCCAGCAGCAGTCACATGCTGAAGTGTCCCTGGGCAAGACACTGAACCCCTCATTACCTCCGACGTGTGTCCCATTGGTGTATGAATGTGCTCTAAAGCAATGATTAGTCATTGTAAAGATGTACAGTAGTAGCATGCTGTATGAATGAGTAAACACAGATTGTAAAGTGCTTTGAGTATCTTGACAAGATAGAAAGGCGCTATATACTCCATTCAGATAAAGGGAGCTGGCTAACTAGCTTGCTGTATGATGGCCTACAAGGTCAACTTCTACAGTGGCTGAGCAGACATGTAATGCGATATGCAGTACACTCGGGAGTAGGAGTGGAAAACAATAAAACTTAAATGCACCCCTAAATTCTTTAATGAATCTATTTTTTCTGCACCCTTAATAAGTACAGTCCATTTACCATTCCATTTACATAATTGATTTACTGTAGTAAATGTATTGAGTCAAAGGGCAACTGTGGTAAAAAGCTAAACTTTTGTGAAGACCAAAAAAATGAAAACAACACATTTGATATTAAATTTCTTCAATCTATAGAAGAAAGAATATTTACAAAGAATACAGAAGATTAGCAAGAGCAAGTTTTTGTACTGAACATTTTTTGAATCAGCAAGATACACCACAAGTCTACATCCTCACAAGTTGAAGTTGCACTGTCACGTCTTCACAAAGACGATAGTTGTGAAATTGTAAAGTTGATTATTTTCACCTCTGCAACTATTATTCTTCAACTAACAAACTGGACAATATCTAGTGCTTTCCATCTTTTTTGTATCAACAAAACAGGCATCTGAAAAATAATGCTTTTAAGAACGCACACAACTTGTTTGGTCAGAGCAGCAGAAGTTCAGAATAGGATTCCTGAAGACCACAATAAAGGCAAATGACCTTTGTGGCCTCCAAACACCATAAATAAACCTCTATGGGTAGCAGCATAGAGTCACTTGGGGTGACTGCAACCCTGCTTACGTCTTGAGCATCTGCTGTATATTTAGTAGAGGAGTTGTTCTGTGTGGCTCTGAGAGTACTGCCAGACAGAATCGCTGTCATACAGCCAGAACAGAGCTGGCTTAACCCCCTCTCTGCATGTCTGAGCAGGCAGTATGTTTTTTGTAAGGATATTAAGATGAGTTCAGCATAAATGATTTTTATAAATAAATAAATCCGTCTGCCAGAGGCATTAAATAGAAGAAATGCTAATCTTCTCTCATTACAGTAGGGGTGCAGCTACTACTGACAGGATAAAATGAGGTTGTGTGTTTGTGCGTCTGCAGGCATGTCTACATCTTTAACATGATCAGCATTTTGTTGTGGTTAGGACGGATTATTGTCACTTTGACGCAATTTTTTATTTTTTGCTTTGTCAGTCCTCAAGACATCAGCCTACTAAAGCTTGTACTGACATCCACAAATTACAGCAGTACATCTCTGGTGCGCTGGGGAGAGGTAGTGATGGTGTTTCAGCTTTTGCATCTCCCTTGGCTGCAGTGGATTGGTAACATGTGAACACATACAAACGTTTATCGTTTATTTATTTATTACAGTTATGACTTTCATGGGGGGGCACAGTAGGTGGTGCTGCTATGTGGGCACCATGCCCCCCTTGGATAATAATAGGGAGAAATGTTGAACAAATATATGTTTATATTTTATTTTTAAAACAATTACTTGAATCTTTAATTAAATTCTAATGACAATCTAATCAGTATTTTTAATTATTGTTTTACTCATTTTAAATAGGACTGCTCAAACAGGTTACTATCAAAATGCAGATATTTTTAGTGTATACTGGCAGGTGTGTCTGAGTTAGTATATTTATATATTGCACAGTAAGCTGGAATGTGCGATGACACATCTCAGTAGATGAAGGAAGCAAAGGAATCGACACTGGGAAGTGGAGACATCCATGCTGCTGCTCTGTTCTGTGATTCTTACAGCAGAATCTTCTATTGAAATTGAGCAATAAATGTGCAAGCAGCAAACACAAACAAAAAATTCCTTCTAGCATCCTTCCTCTAAGTTTCACAAATGAGTGATGCATAGCTTTGTTATGAAGAGTCCCACTTTGAACATCTTCAATTAAATGAAAGCAACACAGAGTGGCAACATCACATGAGGGTAAAGTGGAAATTGTGTATGAAACCATACAGGTTAAAGATAAAACAATCTGATAATTTGATCAGTTAGAAGCAAATCAATATGAAAATTGATTAATTTTTGTATTGTTTTTATCTGGTACATGTCAAACAATATTAATAATGAACAATTTAAGATGATGTGGACCCCAATTGTAATCGTAAATTTTATGACCACTTCATTCAACCTAATTATTCTACTACAATCAAGAAGATTTATGTTAAAATGTCTGAGGCTGAAAAATACAAACATTATATATACATATATTTATACATTTATATATACATATATTTATACATTTATATATATACATATATTTATACATATATATATATATATATATATATATATATATATATATATATATATAAATAAGTTATTTTATGGCAATTACTACAATTATAGACATTAAATATGGTTATGTAGTAATATGCATAGATCTGCTTACAGCAGACCCACTTGAAAATGCTGCTGTAGCTGTTTGATTGGTATGCTGGCGCTGGTTTCCATAGGAACGTGAAGGTGCACCAGCAAAAAGACGTATGATGTAGGCGGCTGCCCGCAGGCAGAGAGGACACACAACCTGAGAGCAGAGCTGTAAAATAATAACAACCAAAGCAGTAATGCAGAGAGCACAGCCATCATCAGATGATCATATTGTAGCCTGTTGTGTACCATCACTGCAGCTAAGACCACACACACACACACACACACACACACACACACACACACACACACACA
>NC_056503.1:31508847-31568487 GCF_014905685.2 Nematolebias whitei | reverse complement strand
ACACACACACACACACACACACACACACACACACACACACACACACAAAACTTCAAACTTTAGCTCTACAAAACAATCATGTATCATATTAGGTCTTTATATTTATTTTCATGCTTGTGCATAGATGTGTTCCTTCTTCGTCTGTGGTTTAATCAGTTTGTCCATTTTACCTCACTCCCCAGCATCCACACACATCTACATGCCATGTGAGCATCAAAGCACGTCTGAATAGGCTTTAAACTATATAAATACATGAAAAGCTTTCAATTGTTCCAAGATGGCCGCGCTCAGAGCAGTTGCAGCTTCACAGGCTCCCGGTACCATCCCAGTTTTTAGAAGTTTTGATATTGACTCCGTGCCTGACTCCGCGCGATTTATGCGTGTGAACTATAGCCGAACCGAACTGATGAGAATAGGAGCGGATTTGCCACGAAATATAGCAGAAATCAGCAACAAACTCAAAACTACGCTCGGCAGAATGCAGATCTTAAAGTCATCTACCTGGAAGCTGCAGCAGAGGCGTTCCAGCGGGCAGAAGAGGAAGCGCTGCTCCCGGCTTAAGAGGAGAGGATGCCGGGCGGGGGTTATGGTGAGGCTACGAGCTAACGCTAAAGCCGGTAAACTCCCCATGCCGTCTCTCTTTCTGTCGAACGTCCGCTCGTTGGACAACAAGGTGGATTTACTTCGTCTGAGAGCGGGCGCCTCAGAAGAGATGAAGAAGTGTGCGGTGCTTTGCCTCACAGAAACGTGGATTACAAGTGAAACGCCGGACTCAGTCTTCCAGCTGGATGACAGACTTTTTTTTCGAGCGGACCGCTGCAGCGAGCTAACGGGGAAATCACGGGGGGGCGGAGTGTGCATTTACGTGAGTAAAAGTTGGTCCACGAACTGTACTGTTGTAAATAGCTCATGCTCGAAGGCTTTGGAGCAAATAACAGTGAAATGTCGGCCACATTATCTACCCCGAGAGTTCACAGTGACTTTTATCACAGTTGTTTACATTCCTCCGGACGCTAATGCTAATGAATCACTGCAGGAGCTTCATGATATCATCAGCTCGCTGCAGAACAAACACCCCGAGGCTCTTTACGTTGTAGCCGGAGACTTTAACCACGTGAATCTAAAGGACTGTCTCCCAAGCTTTAATCAGCATGTGACGATTCCGACACGTGGAGACCGCACGCTGGACCGTGTTTACACGAACGTAAAAGATGCATACAAAGCCGAACCCCGCCCCCACCTAGGACTGTCAGACCACATCTCAATCTTCCTGGCTCCTGCTTACATGCCCCCGCTGAGACGCTCCAGACCGGTTCAAAAGAAAGTTAAATGCTGGATCCAGGACAGTGGCCCCATACTGAGAGATTGTTTTGACCGAACAGATTGGCATGTTTTCAGAGAAGCTGCTGAAAATGGAGGTTCGCTTGATCTTGACCAATACACATCCTCAGTACTGGGTTACATTAGTACATGTACTGACACAGTCTCCACTATCAGAAATGTTAAAAGCTACCCAAACAGAAAACCTTGGCTGAATGCAGAGGTGCGTACCCTGCTGGAAGCCAGGAACACTGCCTTCAGGTCTGGAAACTCAGAGGAGCTGAGTAGGACAAGAAAAGAGCTGGTTGCTGGTATTAAGAGGGCCAAGGCCACATATGCAAAGAGGATCGAGGGTCAATTCATCTCACAAGACCCTCGGAGCATGTGGAGGGGCATTAAGTGCATAACAGATTATAAAGGAAGGAGTGAACAATGTCCCAAAGACCCATCTCTGCCTGATGCCCTCAACAAGTTCTATGCACGCTTTGAAGACCCAAACAGACCACCCAGCACCAGACTCACCTCGCCACCGGATGAAGAGCATCTCAGCGTGACCTCAGCAGAAGTAAGGAGTACCTTCAGGAGGATTAATCCGCACAAAGCAACTGGCCCAGACAACATCCCCGGAAAAGTGTTGAAGGAATGTGCTGATCAGCTCTGTGAGGTGCTGGCAGACATCTTTAACACCTCACTTACCCTGGAGACAGTTCCCACCTGCCTGAAGACTGCCACCATCATCCCAGTCCCAAAAAGCTCTACAGTGACTGGTCTGAATGACTATCGGCCAGTGGCCCTCACCCCGATAGTCACTAAATGCTTCGAAAAACTGGTCATGACTCACATCAAAACAACCATCAACATCAACGAGGACCCTCATCAGTACGCATACCGTGAGAACCGATCAACAGAGGATGCAATCTCCTCTGTGGTCCACACTGCTCTCAACCACCTGGAGCAGAAAAACTCTTACGTCCGTATGCTCTTTGTGGACTTCACATCCGCCTTCAATACCATGATCCCCCAAACCCTGATGGACAAACTATCCACACTAGGACTAAGCCCCTCCATCTGCAACTGGGTACTAGACTTTTTAACAAACAGACCACAGTTAGTGAGGATCCACAACCTCTCCTCCTCCACCATAACCCTCAGCACTGGCTCTCCTCAGGGATGTGTGTTGAGCCCCCTCCTGTTTACTCTGCTCACATATGATTGTGCAGCTACCCATCCAGGCTGTCACATTGTAAAGTTTGCAGATGATACAGCGGTGGTGGGATGCATCACAAACAATGATGAGTCCAGCTACAGGCAGGAGGTGGAACACCTGGAGAGCTGGTGCAGAGAGAATAACCTTCACATCAATGTGAAGAAGACAAAGGAGATGATTGTGGACTTCAGAAGGAACAAAAACACCTACACCCCCCTGAACATAAGAGGATCTGCGGTGGAAGTGGTCTCCAGCTACAAGTACTTGGGTGTACACATGAATGACAACCTCAGCTGGAGCAACAACACCACCAGCCTGATCAAGAAAGCTCATCAGAGACTCTACTTCCTCAGACGGCTGAGGCGAGCTGGTCTGGGAAGCTCAGTCCTCACCTCCTTCTACAGGTGTGCAGTGGAGAGCATCCTGTGCTCGAGCATCAATGTGTGGCATGGAGGCTGCACAGCTGCAGAAAGAAAAGCTTTGCAGAGAGTGGTGAAGGCTGCACAGAAGTCTGTTGGAGTCAGTCTTCCCACCGTCACAGACATCTACACCTCCAGATGCAGGAAGAGGGCCACCTGCATCATGAAGGACCCCACCCACCCAGCACACACACTTTTTGCCCCACTCCCCTCAGGAAGGAGGTTAAGGAGCATTAAGTGTAGAACCACTAGACTGAGGAACAGCTTCTATCCTGAGGCTGTTAGACTCATGAATCTCTAACTAGAATAATCACTGTGAAAAACCATATCATGTTGCTGCTGATCTGTTTCATGTTGCTGCTGATCTGTTTCAATGTTGATGTGTTCATGCGTGCACATCTGCTCACAGACTCATGTTCATGTTTGTGCTGATGTTCAATGTTTTATGTTATGAGTGCTTAGTGTATATTTAGTTGATGTTTTTCTTAGTTCATATCTTAGATGTTATTACTGTTTTTCTTATACATTTTATTGTTGGATGTAACTGGGACCTTGTGTACATAATTTCGCTCCACCACATGTACCACATGAGGTGCGAATGACAATAAAGAAACTCTGACTCTGACTCTGACTCATTCATCAGCAATCTGTTCATTCTAGCATCTGTTATAGTTGGGGGTGGGGGGTGGGGGGAGTTTCATAATATAGTATGGTCTGGAAAATATCTTTCACTTTCTTTAAAGGGATACTGATAACAATTGATGTAAAATCAATTAGTCTTTAATTTAATGACAAAAGGAAGTTTTTCTATTGCATGTGCACTGTTTTCAACCCAGTGAAAGACTAAATAAGGGCAAGAAAAGTAAGACTGACAATTTATAAAATGAATCAAACATAAGTATGACACCCACCTCACTATTATTTATATACGACTGTTTAAAAATACATGTTGCCTAAATGTTTTTTCAGTCTACTGCACACTATACAATAAAATATTCAACCAAACAATGTGTTAAAGCAGCTGCTGTAAATCAGAACATCTTTTCAGAAAGATGGTGTAAATTTTTAGTGCATATCGCTAAGGAAAAGAGATTATCTCTACACAGGTATTTTCTCACCCCAGAGCTAGTCTCTCAGCTCATCAAGATATTTTTCTTGGCGTCAGGTGACTGTTGGCTCTGAGCAACGATTACATCTAGATTTTGTCAACTACCTGTTGCAGATCAAGGAGACTGACTCCACATTTTGTCTGTCAAACTGCCAGATGCATTTCAGCTCAGGAGCGTGTAGATCAGACAGAAGATCAGTTGACTACATCTCAAAGTAAAACCCCCCAGTTTTTGAGTATTTTATCCAAACTTAGGCTGGGGGGTAAATTCCTTGGAAGGCTGGCATACATTTCTTTGCTCCTGATTTACTGATTTCATTGAACCATGGATGGCACTGGCAGCCTAAACCCATGGGAAGACAAACAATACAGGTGCTAAATTACAACCTTAATGCCTCAGTCTCATTCCCACTGGGAGGGCAGTGAGACTGTGTTTCTGTGGAAATGTGAGCTTACAGGAGTAGTGATGAGTCCTGGGGGGTGACTGACACTGTCACACCTTCACACTGATTTACTCAATGCATGTGCAGGGACCAAGTAGGGAGATAGGGATGCATGTGCAATGCACCAATTCATATTAATGTAACTATTTTACATTGACTTCTTATGTGGCTTAGTGTAAAAACAATACAAAAACACATCTGCACTAGATACACCACAAAGGTGGAAAAACATTTCAGTTTCTAATAGTATAGCAAAGCATTTTAACTGTCTGCATTGCTTTATTTTTTGTATTTGTATCCAGTTATAGTGTTGGGGGGGGGGGGGGGGGGGGGGGGGGGGGGGGTGCAGGAGTGCACTAATGTGAATGAGGACTGCTGGTCGTTTCAAGGTTCTTCCTGTAACCAAACCGGAGCAGTGACAGAGTAATGAAGGTAAATGATGATGAGGCTTGAGGAAAAAAAGGGGAGAAGAGAAGATGTGTAAGACATCTGGGGGAACGAGTTGTGGCTTTCCCTCGGAAGTTGTGCATTTATAGAAACCTTATATCTAACAGCAAATAACCGGTGTCTTCAAATACAAGTTAAAAAGCTGATATCGAACAGGTAACAACTTAAAGTTGTGTAATGATTAGAATGTGTTGGTTTACTGATTTTCCAAAGGAGACCTCTCTGTCAGCCCTTAATAAAGGTCAGTTGACAGATCGGGGTTAACCGTTTCCTCTCAAGTCTTTTAAGTGATCTCTCACAACCCTGTACCAGCTCAGTCTCTGAGGGTGTGCCTGATGCTTTGGACATGCACAGATGTAAGCTCTCATTCAACAAGCCAGTGTCCAGACATCCAGCCAAGCAATAGAATTAAAAGATCATCTCACCATTTCCAGTGACAGGATAAGCAAAGGTCAAACAAGGGGTAAGCTTCAATCAAAAATATTCCTAAAGCGCATTTCTTCATACACTTCACTGAGAGCAGATTATTTCATCAGTGAAGGGACAGAAATGAGCCAAAGAATGCCATTTGAGGGTAAGGAGGATATCTGGCAACACTTACCGGTATTTAAGAAAAATCAAACTACAGATAGATATTTCTTCACTTCGTTGTAAAAATGCCTCTGTGTTTATCTGACATACTTTAATGCCTTAAAATAATGATAATAATTAGCACAAGGCACATGTTTAATGCTATTTAGCATTAAAGCAACTTGACTTCTTATAATCAAACACTGGGAGTTCTAAAATGCTCCCAACATTTTTATAGTATTACCATATTTTCTGGCCTATAAGTTGCAGGGGGGTTTTTTGTGCATAATTTGCATGCCCTGCGACTTGGACACTAAAGCAACTTATTTGTGCTTTTCCCTATATTTATAAATCAATTTTTGGCTGAAATATGACCGTTTTCATTCATTCTGCCATTGAATACAATGAACACTGCCATTTTCAGCCACTAGATGGCACTCAAGTAGTATGGCATGCCGTTGTGTCATGTAATAGGTAAAAGTGGCTATTAATGACACAATCGGCTTGCCATAGCCTGCCACCTTTGTCCAGCTTGCCTGGAGCAACCATCAAATTGGCTTCATTTCATTGCGTTTCCTCGATGAAATGCAGCTAATTTGACCATTAAAGTACATTTATTAAGTAAAAGTTCAACTGAGAGACACCTTTGCTGTAATATCAAGCAAACAAATAATTGTTTGAGGTGCTTATCTTGTTAAATTTTGAAGAAATGCGCAACGTTCCTCCTTCCGGATTTCCTCCCTCTGCGCGCTCCCAGATCACCGAGGCAGCGAGTACTTTTGAAAATGCAGCTGATTTGACGGTCAAAGTGCATTTATTAAGTACAAGTTAGATTGAGACACACTATAACACACTATAATTTTAAGCAAACAAATAATTGTTTTTAAGTTTTAATCTTGTTAAATTCTTGTTGAAGACCTCCCGTGCATGCTCCCGCGGCCACAATTTGGCAGTCAATCGATTTCTGGCACAACACCGGCCCACATTTCTGGGTTCGGACCATATTTCCGGGTTGTCAGCAGTGACGCGTAACAAACGCGACGTGGCAGCACTGACGCATAATAGATGAGACTTATACGGCAAAGCAACATTTATGTTTTTTCCCCACCATATTAGACATATTTGGACTGATGCGACGTATAGGGCGGTGTGACGTGTACAGCGGAAAATACAGTACATGATGAGATATAGATGAAAACTCAAAACAATTTCTTTATTGTCCCACGGTTTAACAAATTAGTTAATTTTGAACGTAAACCGTTTAGACCACAAGTTCCCTTAAGTTAAACACACACTTTTTTCAACATTCAGGGGCATCTTGAGGGCCATGCCCATCAGTTTAATTTACAGCATTAATGAAAAGTGACAGTAGTGTCCTCTTTTCTGTGTGACACATCAACAATGGGAAAGGAGTACAGGGTCAAGGGGTGTGTGTGTGTGTGTGTGTGTACATGCGTGTGTGGTGAGGTTACAGTGTAGTGAAACAAAGAAGGTCTATGACACAAATCTAGCCAGTCTTTCCCTTTCTACATGTTTTTTTCACAAGGCCTCTCACTGTTCGATTCTTTCCCCCTGAATGGTGCCATTGAAAGAAGAGGCAGTTAGGTCCTTCTTCTATAAAGACTTTGTGAGCTCCCAAAGGAACACATGAGCTCTCAAAGACGAGCTTGACTGCTGTGGATCGTTTTTCATTCGGTCCTTGTTTCTTCAGAATTAAAGACTCTCTCACACTAGGGGCCAGAGTTTGTATATGGCTGAGAAACTGTGGATACAAATCAAGACAGTGACAGCAACATGATGCACAATGGAGTGGAGTCACATCTCTAGTCCGATATTGTGCTTCGAAAACAAACTACATCTGCCTCCACCCAATATTTGTGTAGCCATATAGCCTAGATCTGCTCGGCTGTTAGAGAGAGAATGCAGCAGGGCTGAAAGATAGCGGTCAGATAGAGATAATGGTGCCTGCCGGTTCCTCTGATGATTGTGAAATGATAGTCTCCTTAGGGGGTTCCTGAGCAAACAATTTGTACTGTAACTAGATTTGTACCACAGTGAATGGTTAGGCCAATGAAGTGTGGGAAAAAGTTGCCCCATTGTGGGTGTAATATAGTAAGGCTCAATTAATTTATGAATAAAAAAGGTTTAAAAGCTGCTGGAAAGCTTTCATAAAAGTAATCTTAAATGAAAAGAGAATGAATGGAGTAAGTTAACCTTAAAAATCCAAGTAGTTTTTTTAAGCCCAAGGACGTATATGGTCTTGGGCTTAAAATTAATCTCAGACACCATCAAGTTTAAAGTGCAGCTGCAAGGTCTTGCTAGCTCAAGTTCACCTTGACTTGACAAAAAATAATAATGCAAGCAGCAGTGTCCCTACCATACATCTTTTCAACTGCATTCACACCTGGTTCTGGATATATTTAAACTCAAACATATTTCTTGTAACTTGAGCTATTTGCTATAACACAGTGCCTTGCCAAAGTATTCGGCCCCCTTAACTTTTCAACCTTTTGCCACATTTCAGGCTTCAAACATAAAGATATAAAATTTAAATTTTTTGTGAAGAATCAACAACAAGTGGGACACAGTTGTGAAATGGAATGAAATTTATTGGATGTGTCAAACTTTTTTAACAAATAAAAACTGAAAAGTGGGGCGTACAATGTTATTGGGCCCCTTTACTTTCAGTGCAGCAAACTCACTCCAGAAGTTCAGTGAAGATCTATGAATGATCCAATGTTGTCCCAAATGACTGATGATGATAAATAGAATCCACCTGTGTGTAATCAAGTCTCCGTATAAATGCACCTGCTCTGTGATAGTCTCAGGGTTCTGTCCAAAGCGCAGAGAGCATCATGAAGACAAAGGAACACACCAGGCAGGTCCGAGATACTGTTGTGGAGAAGTTTAAAGCCGGATTTGGATACAAAAAGATTTCCCAAGCTTTAAACATCCCAAGGAGCACTGTGCAAGCAATCATATTGAAATGGAAGGAGTATCAGACCACTGCAAATCTACTAAGACCCGGCCGTCCCTCTAAACTTTCATCTCGAACAAGGAGACTGATCAGAGATGCAGCCAAGAGGCCCATGATCACTCTGGATGAACTGCAGAGATCTACAGCTGAGGTGGGAGAGTCTGTCCATAGGACAACAATCAGTCGTACACTGCACAAATCTGGCCTTTATGGAAAAGTGGCAAGAAGAAAGACATTTCTCAAAAGATATCCTTAAAAAGTGTTGTTTAAAGTTTGTCACAAGCACCTGGGAGACACCAACCATGTGGAAGAAGGTGCTCTGGTCAGATGAAACCAAAATCCAACTGTTTGGCCACTATGCAAAATGATATGTTTGGTGTAAAAGCAACACAGCTCATCACCCTGAACACACCATCCCCACTGTCAAACATGGTGGTGGCAGCATCATGGTTTGGGCCTGCTTTTCGTCAGCAGGGACAGGGAAGATGGTCAGAATTGATGGGAAGATGGATGGGGCCAAATACAGGACCATTCTGGAAGAAAACCTGTTTGAGTCTGCAAGAGACCTGAGACTGGGACAGAGATTTATCTTCCAACAAGACAATCCAAAACATGAAGACAAATCTAAAATGGAATGGTTCACAAATAAACGTATCCAGGTTTTGGAATGGCCAAGTCAAAGTCCAGACCTGAATCCAATCGAGAATCTGTGGAAAGAGCTGAAGACTGCTGTTCGCAAACGCTCTCCATCCAACCTCACTGAGCTCGAGCTGTTTTGCAAGAAAGAATGGGCAAGAATTTCAGTGTCTCCATGTGTAAAACTGATAGAGACAAACCCCAAGAGACTTGCAGCTGGAACTGCAGCAAAAGGCGGCGCTACAAAGTATTAACGCAAGGGGGCCGAATAATATTGCACGCCCCACTTTTCAGTTTTTTATTTGTTAAAGTTTGACACATCCAATAAATTTCATTCCACTTCACGATTGTGTCCCACTTGTTGTTGATTCTTCACAAAAAAATAAAATTTTATATCTTTATGTTTGAAGCCTGAAATGTGGCAAAAGGTTGAAAAGTTCAAGGGGGCCTAATACTTCCGCAAGGCACTGTATAGCTGCCCTGCATGTACCTAAAAATATGGCCTTGAAGACAAAAAAAAAAGTGCGGGCTTGAAATTTCTACTAGATTTATTATTGCATGAGTAGAAAAAATTGGAAACTAAGAAATTAATTAGAAAAACATTCAACTTTTCAATAGTTACCAAGTTTTTGCAGCTGCAGCAGGCACAGTCAGAGAAAAATATCAGAGCCAAGCATTTAAATCAGCATCCACCAAAGTAAACACTGATAAAACATTTTCACAGCACATTTACATACTGCATTACTAGGATGGCACATGATATATCATGTAAATGTCAGACAACCACAAACAAATGACCAGAATGCAGAATAATTTTAAGTGTTCACAGTAAAGAAAAAATTGACTTGACTGAAACAGTCTGCCAATTGAAAGAAATAAGGACTATATATGGCTGACATCAGGCCCGATAGACTCAAACAGTCACAGTCAGGTCTTGCTGTAATGCAATTATAACAGAAATGACAAAAATGACCGCATTCGTAAACATCTGATGCAAACACTGAACTGCACTTGAAAAATCATGACATTTAAGCGTCACTCTGTTCTTATTCAGCATTTGGATCAGCGCCACCATCCCTCAGACCCCATCAATCCACCACAGTGACAGCAGACAGAAGTAGTAGAACAGCAACAGCAGCAAGCCAAAGCCCAATCGAGAACATTAAAGCCATGACAGCAGTCAAGAAACACAATTTTTCAGGGTTTGTAATGTGAACTTTTACGCTTTGAACACAATTTCTACATCATTAAGTGATTGTTTGAGGGTTAATGCAACAAACTCATCAGGGTTTTTGGATAAATGGCGCTAGAAAACAGCAAATACTCCTCATCTTAGTTTACAACTAAATTTGTCAATCAGTTATGTAAATTCTCCCGTTAGAAGCTTGGAATATTTCAGCACAGATCATTTACATATCATCTTAGCTCCAACTTTTGCTTTAATGCTCTCTGTTGTTCTAGTTCCTTGCCCAAAACCACTTTACATTTGTCGACTCTCATTCTTACAGTTTTTAGAGTATCCATTGTGCACTGAGACTGTCGGAAGTGAACTCATCAATGTTGGAATGTAAACAAAAGACTTGTTATTATTAGCAACAAAATACGACCCTGCTAGTCAGTGAATTTAACAAAAACTATATTAAGACTTCTGGTAGTGAATGATGCATATTTAGTGGTTATTTTATCAGAGATGATACACATGTATATAAAAAAACACATTGAAAAATTCCATACTTTGATAGCCTTAAAAACATCTACCACACCCCTTGCTCCTCCTTTTTCCTTCCCCTCCTCTTGAACAAGGTTGAATACAGATACCTCCTGCACTTAAGGTTCCTTACAGTTCTAAAAAAGTTACAGTAACTCTAGAGACGTTGATTGTAAAACAGACTGTTTCTTCATATCTGTCTAGCAAAAAGGGAATACATCGATCAGCTGTTTAAACTCTTTTCTTGAAAGTACAAGATGATAAAAGTCCAGAGAACTCCACAGAATCACAATTCAAACCCTATATGTCACTAATTATATATCTTGAGTCATTTCTCGCACTGAAAACTATTTTTGCTGTGTCTGTGGTCAGGTTGGTAAGAGATTTCTGAGATTTCAGCCATAGAAAGACATTTAGAGAAGGTAGGGGACTAGCAGACAGAAATGTTTTAACAAACAGGGAGCATGGGAAATACAAGGAGGGGGGGATGCACATGGGAAATCCCTAAATTTGACGCTCTGCTTTCAACATCACTGGCAAGCCTTCATTAAATGTTTTATAACTCAACTTACCAACAGGCTGAGAAATAGTAGCAATAAACAAAAAGCTGTTCATTATTATGAACAACAATATGTAGGGTGGATATGACCGTAGTAAAGCTTTATTGTTTTTATCTTGGCTCTTAACTTAATTGTTTCTGAAAGAGATTTCAGTAAATTTTTGAAGGAGCAATGCAAGTGGCATCTACTTGTAAAATACCAAATTGCAATCAGCTGTACATACAATTCTAAATTATACACACACACAAAAGAAAAGATCAAATAAACAGTCTAAACACTAGCCTACTCAAAAACAAAATGCAATGTAGAATATTTTGAGAACTCCTGTGGACACTGCAATGAACAATGGTTAGCAGGTGTGAATCTGTTTCTGTTGTATCAAAAATATATATAAACTATCACATCTTGGACTGCAGCCTTCAATCTGGGTAACTGTTGTACCTCACTGGTCTGCAAATGATGGCGACTAGTCAACAAACTACCTTCGGAGGGAATTTCTAAAATGTCCTAAAATGTTTCTTTAGACTCTCAGTTACAGTCTTATTGTTTCAATTTTGAACATGTTCAAAAGAATGCAACATTTTTTCTCTTAAAAATAGAGTTGTCAAATTAGTTTCTGTAATTCGAGGGAGCTGTGACACATTATTCTTATTACAATAGAAATAATCTGAGGCTATACCCTCAGGTAAAACCACCACATTGATAAATAATTATTAAAAGAAAACCAATCCAAATCAGCCCATCTTCATTTATAAGGTGTACTTTAGTAATTAAATCATAAACATTGGGTCTGCTGCCAAAGAGTGCCTAGGTGGGTACAATGTGAGCAATAAAATAATGTAGCCTACATTTAGGTTTTGAAAGCTGTGTACACAAATATAACTCTTGATTAAAAAAAAAAAATTGGCTGAGAAAAGGTCAATTGCGTGGTTTGCTGGTCGCAAACACTCAAAATTCAGTGAGTGCGCACCTGAATACTTACCTGACAATAAATACTGAGTCGCCAACAGTCTCAGCCCAATGTCCTACTTTAAGGTTAGGCATGTTTGTTTACATCAGACATGAATATACTCAAACTTTTACTACTGTTGCTCAACATCAGTGAAAATACTTGGAGAGCTTGGTAATTTTGTGGTGGTACTCATAAAAGTCTAAGAACACTACTCTAAAATCCACATTTAAAATAAAGCACAAATATGACAATCGAGACATCACATGGAAGAACTGTATATAGTCCTCATTCCAATTAACTTTTTAATGATAAATATTGATCTACAATATTGATCAGTGATTTATTTTCCCCTGCTGGCAGTAACAATGACAGTGAACCATGTTACAGTGTTATTAACTTCAGAACAATGATGGCGACCTCCTTCCTGTATTCAGCACTCACAGTCAACCACTCTTGTGGGGCAGCAGTATTTAAATACAATCAAACCGTCAAAATACCCCCAACCCCCAACAACGCACCCATTAGGTGGATCTCCTGGCAAAACAGGAAATACAGCTTCATCACAGATGCATAAACAGCACAGGGTTGACTTTGAGCAAACCAGGCAATCGAGTTTCTCTGAAATATGGCTCGTGAACACCTCCATGCACAAGGAGTAACAGTTTGTTTTTGGCACTTTTATACCAGCATTGTGCCATGGTATCATACCAGCATTGTGCCATGGTATCATACCAACATTGTGCCATGGTATCATACCAGCATTGTGCCATGGTATCAAACCAGCATTGTGCCATGGTATCATACCAGCATTGTGCCATGGTATCATACCAGCATTGTGCCATGCTATCATACCAGCATTGTGCCATGGTATCATACCAGCATTGTGCCATGGTATCATACCAGCATTGTGCCATGGTATCATACCAGCATTGTGCCATGGTATTTATCCCTGACAGAATTTGTGCCCCATGTCTCGGGAACGTGGACAAACTATGAAAAGTGGATCTAAATTCTTACGCATCAACTTCAACCAAGTAATAGTTCAAAATAATTACAGGCTTTAACTTGTTTTGTGTTATTTATTTTATTGTTGAGCTTGTGGGTCACAACAAGAATACATGTTTTTATTATTTTTAATGTGGTATAGAGTTAAAGTGGGGCACAGATTCTGGCAAGTGGAGTCACTTGCTCTACCAGAATCTATTTCCCTTTAAGTTAACAATAAAAAGAGCAAACATTTTGAAAAAAACAATAAAAAAATCACTATACTAATGAGTCATGATTATGTCTTTCTAACCTGAGACAACCTTATATTTAATCTCTGTTCATTTGTGGTAGTGTTTGGGGGTGGGTGGTGGGGGTGGTGTGCTCTTATTAGGTTCTTGAAACACTGGAGAATTAACTCACACAGCAAATCTTTGAATTTTCATTTAATAACTACTGTTTTTTTTGCAAGTTTTTAAGAGTAAAATAAATGTTAACTTGCATATGCTGTCTTTAAATAAAATCATAACAATGTGTGCAATGTCAGGGCTCGTTAATTTAATTATCATTTTTACTGGCAATAGAAGTAAATCTAGAACAAATCCAACGATTGCAGAGTAATACAAATATTTCAGTAAATTTAATGAAAATTTTTGATTAAATCCGTTTCACACATTTTTGCTCTTGTCTTAATCTCTGGGACAGTTCACCAAACACTATAAAACATCTTTAAATGCCAAGAATCAAATGTGTTTGTGGTAAAATAAAGTTTTTTTTCTTGTAGAAAAATATATTAAACCATATTAAAATGACCTTCCAAATGGGGAGAAATGTTGAGCAACCGACTGTGGAGATGTACGTGCTGGCACAGGAGAAAAGCTGGTTTCTGTGTGCCACATGTGTTAGTCACACACTGATACACTTTAACCCTCATTCCACACATATTTAAGCTCATTATTGTCTTAGTAAAGTTAAGCTTTTCTTTCCTTTTTTCTTTTGGTCATATTTTCTGAAACCCGAAAAGGATGAGCAGGTACAATGAATTGCTAACTTTTACAATTCTGGCGTCTCTTCCCACCTGTACGGTACGGTTTCTTTTCTCTTTTTGCTGCCAGATGGACAGAGCAGAGAAAGAGGTGACAAACACCACAGTGTCCAGTTCACACTGGGTGGCCTTATTCCAAGTTGCTGCATATGGTGCATCACAACGGCAGCTCACAGGGCGAACGCTAAACTAAAGCAACACATGCAAGCATACACATGCTGAACATGCAGGCAGCTAATGAAGCTCCTGCAGCAGCCACCCACTAAACATTCACTACTGCGCTTGTTCTCTGATGCTTTTTATAAACACAGACCTGGAGAACATGGGAAACAGGTGCTGATCGTTTTCAGTGGTGGGCAGCTGCAGAAGATTTCACTGTGGAGCTGACAAAGTAGGTAGATGCTTTATCTCTGTTTAGTCTGTATTCCAGCCAAAACTTTAAGCATTTATAAAAATAAAAAAATCTCTTGAATTTTCTAATAGTTTTCCTTCCCAGTGACTAAGAAACCAAAAGTCAAATATTGGCTGAGGGCTGGCTTTGTCTCAAACAGCATACTTCATAAACTTCAACTCAAATCGCTGCAATATGTGAACCAAAACCCCACTAGCCATTTCAGCCCGTTTCTGTGTTCCTGGAAAAAGAAATAAAGAGAAAGCAACGGTTTTGTGTGAAAATTGTTAGTTCCACGTTTTCTTAAAAAGGAATTGTTGTCAGTTCTGAAAAGGTCAAAGCGATGATTCAGACAGTGACTAATGAGAACTAGATCATGGTTTCTGATAAACTTCAACAATTCTCTCTGTAAGTGGACTCATCGGGAATATCTCCATTTGTAGATGCATTACAAATGAGCCCAAATTATCAATAAGGAAACTCACAAACGGACAAATTAAGTAACCCATCCTTAATGTATTAGATAAAAGTTTAGAAAAACGCACCTAATGCTTCTTACTGAAACTTACCGGTATATAAGCAGACTTCTGTTGTCTCTAATGCAAAAAAAAGCTAAAGCCAGTCATCAGTTTACTTATCTATGCAGAATTAAACCAAATGAGCTTCTGCCTAAATGGAGCAAAATCTGAATAAACGCATAAAAAGCTATATCCGTTTTTATTTTGTTTTTAACTTAAATTGCATCACAATCCATTTACAATCTAATAGGTAATCTAATATGTAATTTTGAGTGTATTTCTTAATCAGATGTGGTGACTTCGCAGACTCTTGTCATTTCGTTACATCTTTCATTACACATTAAACTGCCAGCTCCTTTATTCTATTAAACCGTCACAGTGATGGTGATATTAATCACTCTTTAGGACCAAGTTCCCTATTCATTCGCGATCCCATAAAACCAATTTTCTTTTGGTGTCAAGCAATTACTTTAGGGATTGATCGTCTGCCTTTGTGAGCAGTTAGATCATCCATTCATCTTTGCACCAAGACTGTCAGGACAACAAACATAATTTACCAGCAGAGATCAATTAGGCCCCAGTAAATTGAGGTATGGACAGAGAAGCAACCACAGCGTTACTTGGAGCCCAGATGGTTAAAAGCTTGTCTGCAGGGTCCCTCTCCTCACCACACTGACCTGCACTGGGCCATCTGTTTAACCAGCTAAATTGTGTAAGACCTGGCCAAACCCTGCTTAATTTCTGTGTGCTCTCAGAGTGATGAGATGCTCAAAGATGGAGAATTAGTTTTTGAAAACAGTTTAACTTTTCAACTATTATCTGATAAACCAGTGACCTGACATGTGTGAGCTGAATAAAGGCCTATTGTCCAGCAAATCCAAAGATGGTGGTCCACTCAAAAGGATAAATGTTAAGTGACAGACACAAGCACAAGTGTCATTTTGGAGCTTGTCTGCACGATTGCCAAAACTCATCAGACTATGTCTGCAGCGCATCATCGTTCCACGCTGGTCAAAATGGAGATCTGCCATTGCTAAGCAGATTAGATTAGGCAAAAACCAAAAGAAAGTAAAACATCACAACCCAAAGCTTACTCGTGTAAATAATTTACTCCGAGGAGCATTATTTCTTGCCGTCTTCAACATCTACAATGTCTAATAGCTGTACAAACAAGGAAACTTTGCTGCCCTTCAACTTCCTTCTACACAGATTCTCCCAGACAGTTCTCCTTTCAACATTAACGTCACCCTTTAACTCTGTGTTAATTATAAATCTCAAACAAACCCACACAAGAATTACCTAAAGCAAAAGAGTGAGAGTAGAATAGACATTGGGAAAAGTGAACACTGAGTGATCAGATTGAAAGATGGCAGATATGAGATGGGCCGTTTTCTTGGAGAAAAGGGGAGAAAGGAGGAACTGGGTTGAAAATGGGGAAGCACGATGACCCCAATTTTGCCTGTGAATTTTCTCTGCTTGAAGACATAAAGACGGGGTGGGGGGGTGGGGCGTTAAGGGGAGAAATCCAGACATAAACCGACAATGACAGGTCTGCTGCTCCAACCCCCCCCCCCCCCCCCCCAATCACGGAACCAGGCTTCACTTTTTCCCAACCTATGCCCAAACTCACCACTTCCAATTGCATGTGTGAGAAACATTCTCTAAATATTGTCTGAAAGTCTGCTATGTTGCTAATGCAATTGATAAAAAAATAAAATAAACGCAAACTTAAAAGCATTTAGGCACACAAAGTACTATAATTTGGCTTCATTAATGCTTTGCTCTACATTTCTCAACATAACCCATCCATGCCTGTGAGAAAACAGAGACGCCTGCACATGAAGAATTTTAGGAACGTGGTCTTATGAGACTGTTTTATTAAGAAAGGGAGCCCAGTACACTGTGTGTGTGCTTGTGTGTGTGGACATGTTATGCTTATGGTAAGCTGGGAGAGGATGAGCTATCTGAGACTCAAACTAGACTGTAGTCAGGCCCCTGGGGCAGAGGCCGGCCAACAAAACCCAGTCTGGAGGGGGGCAAATAAACATGACCCCCTGCCGGCTCACTTCAAACCGCAGCAGGGCTACTTCATCGGGGCGTTTATGAGCAGGAAACTGCCTCACAGCTCACATATGTATCTCTCAAAATATCATTCCACTGCTCCAATAAATACCAACTTAAACAAACAAACAGAAAAACAACCCCATGAAACTATTGTAAACTGTTAAATCAGAATAAAACTCACGCCCAAAACATTTCCAGGCAAGACAAAGAGCAGCTGCAAGCAAACTATCAGCTCTCTCTGGGAAGAGGATTTAAAGCACTAAGCTCACCGTTTTGGCAGGAGACCCTGAGATGGTGTGCTAAGTGGGTTAAAGCACACCCCAAGCCTCATAATCGCTTCGGCCTCCCCCTCCTCCTTACTCCATCTCCCTCTGTCTGCCAAAACCAGCCAAGGGGAGTTCCACAGAATACTTGGGGAGATGCTTAGGTAGAAGGAGTTGTAGATTAAACAGAAAAGATGAGTACAAAGATTTGAACATGCAACTTAATTTAGGTAAAAATGTGGATTAGTAATGTGGAAGACAATAACTGAGTCTTTGTTTCTTTCCTTAATGAGGGACTGTTATTATTTCAATAACATTTCACCATCATTTAAATCATTGTTTCTTTACCTACTTATTGCTTCATAAAACTTTTGTGGAACTGGAATTAACATTTGTGTGACTTTTAATGTTACTTCAAAAAGAAAAAACTGTCCCTGGTAATCTTGTATTGAGCTTGCAGAAACACACACAACTTCTCTCACAACATCACCAGTCTGACAAAGTGGTAACATGAGTCTTTGGTGAAACTGTAGTAATGTAACTCAGTGGACCTAACAGAATCCCAAGCTACAGAGACTAGACACTGTTTGCCTGGAGGACTTTGCAAACAGAATATAGCAGGTCATTTGAGCTGCAGAAAACACTGTATGAACTTACTCTATGGGAAAAAAAAAAAAAAAAAGAATATAAGCAAGCAGAAATTGAAAAAAAAACAAAAAAAAAAAACAAATAGCAGCAAAGGTAACCTAAGGGTAGGTAGGTGTGTGTGTGTGTGTATTATATACCGTAATTCTTGGGCTTTAAAACACACCTGTCTCTAAGCCGCACTTATTAAATATAAGATAAATCATAATTTTGTACATAAATAAGACGCGTCAGGATCTGTGCCCCCAGCCTGCTCCGGCTCTGTGCAGCTTTCTTGTTGTAGTACAAGAATCAGCCAGCAGATGGTGTTTCACATAATATAGCTTACTTTCAACACATGCTCAGACTGCAAGATTGTCATGAGTCTTCATGAAGCTTTGCTGTCTGACTCATGGTTACAACCATTATACCTTCAAAATGAACACAATAACTATCTAAGCATAATCACTGGACAGAACAGTGCCAAACACCTACGTAACTGAAATTATTTTGAAATTATTTACCGGTAAATATGGCCAAGAAGTCTTATCGAGGTCATGTGACCAAAAGTCAAATAGTACTGGTAGAATGCGGTAAATATTCATTAAATTAGTACCATTGATTTTTATTGGTAAATACTTTTCTTAACTGCTGTTTTTAAATGTACTTTCTAAATAAATTTGACGCGATTTCTCCTCAGCGCTGCTCATATGAGCAGCAGGGAGGAAGGAAGGGGATAGCTCCTCCCTCAAGTAGTGCTCTTCCGTTCTGTGTAATGTCCCTGTTGAAGCTTAAATGAGATACTGGTATTTAAACACATATTTACCGTACACAGAAACATATATATATATTTTAACTTTTATTTAAATATGCATCAGTCTTGACCGAATGACTGCTTTAAAAATAAATCTGATGACTTATCCACCGCGCACTGAGTGGGGAAAACCCCTCCTATTGTTCTCCACTCAGTGTTCGGATGGGACTTTAAAATGAGATCCCGGTATTTAAATGCATATCTACTGACACAGAAATAATTTTAAAACTTTTATTAAAACATGTACCAGACTTGACTGCTTTGCGTCTCCAATGCCCGATCATTGACATACGTTGATGCAGAGCTTACGGGCTGCAGCCGTTTCCTTCTCGACAGGCGATCGCTTTTAACATGAAAGCTGCGTCATGAGAAATTCTCCGTGCGTTTTCCATTTTCGCTGAACAAATGAACAGGTCTGTGCATGAAGTGCAAAATAAGATACACAACACGTGAACGATCTGAAGAAATTAATGCATGTCTATCTACGGGGATGGTCCTCTAGAGTACCTCGTTGATCATTCAGGTTAGACTTCTGGTCACATGATGACAAAGTGGGTGGAGTTATGGTTGGGTATTTGAAACTGTGAGCAAAAGGCCTTGTACATTCGATTACCTGAGGGCATTCTCTCTGTGTCACAAATAGGGACGCACCGATCCACATTTTTTAACTTCCAATCCCAGTACATAAATCTGTATATCGGCCGATACCTATCCCGTTCCGATGATATCATCATCATTATTGATTTTTTGAGGCTGTAATAATCTCCTCTCAAGTACACTTTGTACAAATATATGCATGCATGTTGAAAAAGGCAACTTGAGGTAAGTTTTATTAATGTTGGATAAGTTTCAAAGTTAGAATTAAATTCTGCTAATACAAAACATGTTTTTTTCTATTCCGAGCTTTAAAATGGATATTAAAGTGATTGTTAGGTGATTGTTTAGATATATATATATATATTTTTTTTTTTCTAAATAAGGGGCAGATATAAGATTTTTTTTCTTCTTTCTGCACTCTTTTCATTCAATGTTTTCTTTTTGATGAATTTGTTTTGTTTATTTTGTTTCTCTTAAATGAATGAACAAATGAATTAAATAAAATAAAATGTTAAATGGCTTTAAACATCTGCTAAGTTCATGGCATAAACCAACACAGACATATTCCTGTTTTAAGTATTTTACATCACTTTATAATGTAGCTGTTTGTTTCTTCTTGTAATTTTCAAATCATATGGTTTTTTTTTATGATTGTATACTGTTGTACTGATAAATATCTCCTGGAGGGTAAACTATATCTTGGATGCAAATATCAAGCTGCGAAATCCTTCGTTTTCTACAACTGATAGTGGTTGGTCATTAATTACGATGAAGTTGAGCAACTTCTCAATAAAACATTTGAGCTCCGTGGTTTCAGCGATGTCTTCTTCTTGTTCAATCCAAAGCAAGCAGTCTAATTTCGGTCAGCTGCGCTCAGTCTTCCCCTCCTCTGAGACGGGCAAACTGAGCGGGGAAGATTGGACGCGGATGGCCGGGTTCGAGTTGCCTGTTTCAGGTTGAGCAAAGAGTAGCGCCCTGCTGAAGCCACGGAGCTCGAATGTCCAACGTAAAACTAACTTTACCGCGGTTTAATGTGGCGCTACGGCTCTGCAGACACTGCACGTTGCGGTCTTGCTTTGTGGTGTTTAGTGTAAAATACTTTCACACAGCGGACATGTTTAGATGAAAAGTTGGTTAGCTGTGAGCCACAGTGCTGCTAACTCAGTCCTCACGTTGTAGCTGGCTGCAAACTATGAAATGGATTTCCTGAATGTGAGGCGGGTCTTATTACTCTGGGTCCATGAGATAAGCCGCCATTCAGGAAATCCATTCCATAGTTTGAAGCCAACGTGCACCATGGATTGGAAATCTGCAGGTTGGATCGGAAAAATCCGATACGTAAATTATTGATGGTACTGGAGGCCGATAGCGGATCGGCCCCATCCATAGTCACAAATGCCTGCCCCCATGAGGGGCGGGTGTTGGGAGCCATAAGCACCCAGCTCTGTCAAAGGAAAAAGTCAGTGGCAGGAAGCTACCGAGAGACGGCAGAAAGTCTTACAAAATCAAATGTAAAAATATAAATTTTGAAAATTATGAAAAAAATACGGGCAGCACGGTGGCGCAACTGGTAGAGCTGCTGCCTCTCAGCAAACAGGTCCTTGGTTCAAACCCTGGTCCAGGGGCCTTCTGGGTAGAGTTTGCATGTTCTCTCCATGCATGCGTGGGTTTTCTCCGGGTACTCCGGTTTCCTCCCACAGACCAAAAACATGCATGTTAGGCTGATTGGTAACTCTAAATTGTCCCTAGGTGTGAATGAGAGAGTGAATGGTTGTTTGTCTCGTTTGTCTCTATGTGTCCCTGTGATGGACTTGCGACCCGTCCAGGGTGTACCTCACCCCTCGCACAGTGATTGCTGGACATGGGCACCAGCGACCCCCGTGACCCAAAATGGAATAAAACGGGTAAAGATAATGGATGGATGGATGGATGGATGGATGGATGGATGGATGAAAAAAATACATAAATAAGACGCCCCAGCATAAAACCGTGGGGTACAAAGTATGAGAAAAAAGTAACGGCTTGTACACCTGCAATTACAGTATATTATTACCTGCAGTGTTCCCTCGGTGCGTACTGAACTTGGCAAAAGGGCCTTCTCCTACTCCGCTCCTGTTTCCTGGAATATCTTACAAAAAGATCTGAAGCTCTCGACCTTAACCTCTCTAAGTGGCTTTAAGAATCTGTTGGACTCCTGGCAAGGACCAATGCAGACATGTTCCTGTTTTTAGTTTTCTACATTCGCCTTATAATCTAGCTGTTTTGTTGCTCTTTTTGCTATTTGTTAAAAAAAAAAAAAAAAAAAAAAAAAAAAAAAAAATCTGTATGCTGATACATGCTCAATAATCCAGGTAGAAAAATCCAAAAAAGTTCAATCTGGTCCTCTGGACATTCAAAAT
Organism: Nematolebias whitei; assembly: GCF_014905685.2. Classification (NCBI taxonomy): domain Eukaryota; kingdom Metazoa; phylum Chordata; class Actinopteri; order Cyprinodontiformes; family Rivulidae; genus Nematolebias; species Nematolebias whitei. The sequence continues at coordinate 31,546,441 of NC_056503.1, read as the reverse complement.
CTGTATGCCTTTTTATAACTGTTTATTGTTGTTGCTGTTGTCCATTGTTGTCATCTTTCTTTGTTGAAATCAGGTCTCTCTTGTAAATGAGTCCTCGAGGCTCAATGGGATTTACCTGTCTAAATAAAGGTTGAAAAATATATATTTTTAAAATCTCAATTTGTATGCATCCTTTATGATCGTCTATTATTGTCTACTGTTGTCATCACTATTTGTTAAAATCAGGTCTCTCTTGTAAATGAGTCCCCAAGGCTCAATGGGATTAACCTGCATAAATAAAGGTTGAATGAATGAATGAATGTATATATTCGCCCCCAAAAAAGGTCCACTTTTCTTTTTCTCAGATCACTTATTACAGTCTTTGTGGTGCAGCTGCTGAAGTTCTGATTCAAAGCTACTCCCTCTTGCCAGAAGGCTGATCCTATTAAAGAGAGGAACCAAAGATGAGCACCCACCCACTGTATGTTGACTGGTACTGGATTTTGTTTCTTTCCTTCCAGCTATCCTCTTTACCTGCATGTTCACAGGATCCCATGGTAGCTAGTGCCTATCTCCTGCAGTCCCAATGTGGAAGGCAGGGTGCACCCTGGACATCGCAAGTCCATTGCAGACACATGGGAGAAAACCCATGTGTGCGCACAAAAAACATGCAAACTCCACCCAGAATGGCCCTGGGCATGAAGCAAACCTGCAACCTTCTTGCTGATTAGATTTACCCTAAGGGAAATTACTAACCCAAATTCACACTAAAATTAGTCTTTTGTCTGGGTGTAAAACATTGCTGAAGTGTACAGGAAACAGACAACAAGACTTTCAATGCTCATAACAAGAAGTGTCATGTGTCACAATATAACAAGTCAGTCCTTGTACTATTTATTTTTTATTCTACCTATTTTCTTTGTATTTGTTATTACCGGTACTGTTGGCTTTTATTGTCGTTTTCTGTTATAGGATTTATTCTACCAGGAAGTTACCTCGAGTTTAAAATTGAAGCTAAAAAAAAAAAAAACCTGTTGCACACACATCAATACAGGCACCTCAGTAAAAAAGAGGCTTGTGGTGAGTACAGGTGAGCAATCTATTCAAAGGGTATTATAAAGAGGGGTTTGTTCTTACTGAAATAGGATTACAGGAGCAAGGTGTGGTTCCTGGTAGCTCACAGTAGCAGTTGTGTGTTCTTGAGCAGCACGTATGAACACCTTGACAAGTTAAATGAAGACAGGATATGTCTGAAGGGCTTGTTTCTGCAGATGTGTGGATCTCAGAGCATGCAAAGTGAAGAACTGTGGGTATTCATCAATAAACAAACGTATGTGCAGCCCTCCAAAACGTGAATGTCAATTTTTCAGAGACTACAAAACACAATTGCCAATTGCTGATTGGTTAAAAGTTATCTTGATAAACGTGGGGTAGCACCAAACACATCCAACACTAAAAGAGAGGACAAATATTTAAAAACAGTAAACAGCTCAAATGCAGGAGTAAAATACAAAAAACAGCTAAACTGAACAATGTATTTTTTAATTTTCATTTCACCACACCAGCACATAGCTAAAGAACCAAGAGGCAGCAACATGCATTTACAAAACACCACAGCAGAGTGGACACAGAACCATGAAGACTACCTCCTCACCTTTAAAATACAATCAATCTCAGCATCACTTCCAAATATGTTGCCAACTAAACCCACATCTGAATCTGCTGCTGTAGTGTTGACAATTTATGAATAATGAGTACTGCAATGTGAAACTAACAATCACACAGGCCGACGGAAGTCTCAGCCCCTAGAAACTATCTGAGGTATTTGGACTGACAGTGGCATCTCTGAAGTGGAACTTGGCCAGTAACAACAGCTGAGAGGAAGGTGTACGTTTCAACCAGTCTCAGATGAAACTCCAAAGAGACTAAACCAGGGGATCATAATATATTTGTTTAAAACCTGGCTTCAGGTAAAAGAGTAGATATGGCATGATCAGAGTCAGAGTCAGAGTCAGAGTCAGAGTCAGAGTCAGAGTTTCTTTATTGTCATTCGCACCTCATGTGGTACATGTGGTGGAGCGAAATTATGTACACAGGGTCCCAGTTACATCCAACAATAAAATGTATAAGAAAAACAGTAATAACATCTAAGATATGAACTAAGAAAAACATCAACTAAATATACACTAAGCACTCATAACATAAAACATTGAACATCAGCACAAACATGAACATGAGTCTGTGAGCAGATGTGCACGCATGAACACATCAACATTGAAACAGATCAGCAGCAACATGAAACAGATCAGCAGCAACATGATATGGTTTTTCACAGTGATTATTCTAGTTAGAGATTCATGAGTCTAACAGCCTCAGGGTAGAAGCTGTTCCTCAGTCTAGTGGTTCTACACTTAATGCTCCTTAACCTCCTTCCTGAGGGGAGTGGGGCAAAAAGTGTGTGTGCTGGGTGGGTGGGGTCCTTCATGATGACCTATGAGGACAGCTATGTCCCTCATTCTTCATTTTACAATCACAAATAATCAAACTAGTGCAAAGTGCAAACACAACAAGTGACATCTAGTCACTGTTCATTTTTCCTTTCTCTCTGTTTGGTTTAAACCACAATGTGAGTCCAGGGTGTGGTTCTACATCCACACGTGCACTTACTCTTGCACTCGCACTGAGCTGCACATGTGTTCACAGAAGCATATTTGTTTTCAAGCCACATGCAGTTATAGCATGGAGTGAAAAGATCTGGCAAATGGCAAAAAATGTAGAGCAGAAAAGTAGGACAAAAGGTAAAAGGAGGAAACAGGAGGGTTTAATGGATTTAGCCATTTCGGAAAATATTCATACTTGTCTGCCTGCTAAGTCTGGATTTATTATCATAGTTAAAATATTGGTTATTGGTGATATTTTCGTATAGTTTGAATAATGAAATGTTGAATTGTTGCTATATAAATTGTGTAAAACTCTGCTTTGAGGCTTCCGTTGAGGGTGCAAATATTTCAGACAAACTCAGACACGAGAACCCCTAGAAAACCACAGTCCTCTATGTTCGACTTCGTATAATACGTCCATCAAAGACAGGAAAAAAAAAAGCATCTGGGGTAGTTACAGAAATATGCTTAATGGATGCAGCCATGTGTGTGTTAAGGTGTTTTGAGCCGAGAGCAGCAGAGTTCATGTCTGGGAGAAGGGACGGAGTTAAGAGGTTGGCTAAGTGCGAGTCTGGAACAGAGTAGGAAAGAGGCCACAAAGGTGTTTGCCTTCAAACAAAGTGGGTCAAGCCAGGTTCAGGGACAGGGGATAACTGTGACCTTCCAGGCACGTTCAGTCAACCAGGTATATGATGCATGCAGAAAAAATGCCTGCTGTCTCCTACCTCCCACCCTTTGAAGTCATTTGCATTTCTTCTCTGAATCAAAGTACTGGTAATCACAGCAAAAGATCTACTCTACAGACACACCCTCTCCAGAGAGACAGTGCTTTTCCTTCACAGATTCACACACAGAGCACCCTCCCTTCATCTCCAAGGCTCTCACCCCTTCCTAGGGGGTGTTGTATCATATTCACACTTCCTTTTTGATAGCTGCTCACTTCAAATTTGTTTTGTTCACCTTCTTTTGGTCATCATTATTTTTTCATAGATAAAGCCTTGCCTGACAAACTAAACTAGACTTATTTAATCAGAGCTCATCTGCAAAGGTCATGGGGGGGGGGAAGACAGGATGAACTCGGAGGTGAAAGAGGAGAGGACAGAACATTGGTAGGTTTTCTACTTGTAACAGACCTCTCTTTCAGGCTTTGCCCGTAGCCTCTCCCTCCTCCGTTGTTAAGCCATTTTCTCCTTGTGCACTATCAGCTCATCCGTCTCCTCCTCTCCCACGATGATAACGGCCTCTAAGGTCTGTGAAGTAACACACAAACTGGTGTCATTTCCTTTTGCCCTCTACAGCTTTATGGCCAACTCCTACAAGTAGTTAATAAGCCTAAACTTTAGACACTAGACATACAGTGGTGTTTAAAAGTTTGTGAACCCTTTACAATTGCTATAGTTCTGCATAAATACGACCTAAAACATCATCAGATATTCACACAAATCCTAAAAGAAAACCCAGTTAAACAAATGAGATGAAAACATTATATTTGGACATTTATTTATTGAGGAAATTGATCCATATTACATATTTTTGAGCGGCAAAAGTATGTGAACCTCTAGGATTAGCAGTTAGTTTGAAGGTGAAATTAGAGTCGAGTGTTTTCAATCAATGGGATGATGAGCAGGTGTGAATGGGCACCCTGTTTGATTTAAAGACCAAGGATCGATCAAAGTCTGCTCGTCACAACACATGTTTGTGGAAGTGTATTACGGCAGGAACTAAGGAGATTTCTGAAGACAGAAAGAGAGTGGTTGATGCTCATCAGGCTGGAAAAGGTTACAAAACGTCAGCGAGGTCACAAAGGACCCAGGGTAAATTCTAAGCAGCTGAAGGCCTCTCTCACATTGACTGATGTTCATGTTCATGAGTCCACCATCAGGAGAACACTGAACAACAATGGTGTGCATGACAGGGTTGCAAGGAGAAAGCCACTGCTCTCCAAAAAAAAAACATTGCTGCACGTCTGCAGTTTGTTAAAGATCACATGGACAAACCAGAAGGCTATTGGAAGATTGTTTTGTGGACAAATGAGACTTAAATAGAAGTTTTTGGTTTAAATGAAAAGTGTTATGTTTGTAGAAAGGAAAATACTGCATTCCTACATAAGAACCTTATCCCACCTATGAAACATGGTGGTGGTAGTATCATGGTTTGGGCCTGTTTTGCTGCATCTGGGCCAGGACGGCTTGCCATCATTGATGGAACAATGAATTCTGAATTATATCAGATAATTCTAAAGGAAAATATCAGGACATCTGTCCATGAACTGAATCTCAAGAGAAGGTGGGTCATGCAGCGACAATGACCCTAAACACACAAGTGGTTCTACCAAAGCATGGTTCAAGAAAAATAAATATTTTGGAATGGCCAAGTCAAAGTCCTGACCTTAACAATTACCTTGATAACTTGTGGTTTTCACATTTGCTCCTGAGACAACAACAACCAAAAAAAAAAAAAAAAAAAAAACAATCACCACAGAGAAAGGTGTTGTCTTGCAGCTGTGCAGTGCTTGATTTAAGAGCATAATGCAATAAATAAAACAGTGAAGCATTACAGCACAAGTGTTTCAGGGAATGGCATCAGCAAAACTAGTCATGGCACTTCTAACAAAATCAGACACTAAAATAAACTGTTTAGAAGGCAAACATTTTTTTTTCACATGTAACCTGGGAACCATATGTGCTTGGGTTCAGCAAAAAACAACAACATTTTTTTAAATGTATAAAAGTTGCATGCAGCTGGATGAACATAGGCTTTAATTTGAGAAATGTTACTTTTCAAACATCTGTGTTTAATTGTAATGTGCTTGCAAATAACATTTCTGAGAGAAGTTGCCCTATTAAGCAGAGCTCGACCAATATATCGGTAGGGCCTATATAGGCGTTTGGGGACATATCGGTATTGTTGATAATTGGCCCATTATGTACCGATATAAACACTTCAAATTTTCACTCCTAAAATGCTGGGAACCAACTGTGTCCTTACTTGCAAATGACATAATTGTATAATATATCCAGCAGAGGGCACATAGACAACTTTCAAGTCATGGTCATGCTACACATTTGACTCACAGCACTCCTGAAGCAGGGAGCAACTGTGTAGCTTATTCTGCTGAACAGAGCATGGTAAGTTTATTGTAACTGAACTGTAAAATAAAATTAAAAATCAACAATAATAAATTCTCTTCAATCCTCCAACCCGCTTGGCGTTAGCCTTGTGCCTCTCAAGTTAGCAAGCTAACATTAGCGTAGCTATTGCCTTGTAAAACTTTAGCCAGAACAATAACTCTAGAGGTAAAATATATCAGTGTTAGTAATGTTATGTTTGTTGTCCTCACGTAAATGCATTGTTTATCTGAACTCTCTATTTTGCTACAAAAAAAAAATGCCACTGCAGTCAGTACTAATTAGGCCTTCACCATACATGACTAACTGTTTAAACAATGAACTGGGAAGTAGGCCTGTCGCGATAAACAATAAATTAATTAATCGCATGATAAATGAAAATTATCTACCTCATTTTCATTTATCGCCTTTATCGTTTCTGTGTGTCTCTCTCTTTCTACTGAAGACACTGGATGACAAAAGTCTCAACTCTGGTGCTCTTCACTGACCCCTCCCTTTCTCTTTAAAAAAAAAAACTGTTTTAACCGTCCAAAATCGCGTTTTTGGATCGTTAAAATCTGCTTAGCTGAGAAGCTAAGCTACGAGCTAACAGGCCGACTTCGGGAAAAAAACATCTTGTCGAAGCTACAAAATTCACAGTTGAAACCCGTGCCTTCGTGTAAAAGGTTGTTTTTCTCTGCAAAAAGAAGCTGAGAACTCGTTTACTGATTTTTTTTTTAATTAAAAGCTTTGTGTGAAAAATGCTATGCTATTGGCAGTGGCGATAGCCAATATCGGCCAGGCTCTACTATTAAGCCTCACAACAGTTGTGTGTTTTTGATAATCGTCATTGACACCAACTTGTGACATTTTTATTGTTAGCTAGCCCAAACTGGTTTTCATGGATTATAGTCCCTAAAGTACAAAAGAAACCAAAAAGAAAGAAACAAGTTGAGAGAACATAAAACTTCCTCACTATAAGCTGCTGTAAAGTTCAGTTTTGTTTCATAGGCTCTTCCAAGATACTGACTTTTTATTTCTTTTTGCTAAAAACAAGTTCACTGCAAAAACATCAGTCACAAATAAAATAAGCAGAGGAATGAAATTATGATATGCACTTACTAAAAACAACTTACTTAAGCCCCTTCTCCGAAAGCAGCTCTAAACTGGGTATTTATCAGAATTCTTCTTATGTCTCTGTCATAAAGCAAACCAAACTTTTGGTGCTCTGTCTTACCATCATAAACACATAACCAGACCCTCTCTGAGAAGAGCAGACCAAATGAACCGGCCTCTGAGAAAATAACTCACTAAATAACCTCCATTCCAATATCAAATCTGATTTGGAAACAAGCAGGGGGAAAAAAAATACACATTTTGGTATCGTACCATAAAAAACTGGGAGAAAATGTATACAGATAAGTGGAATGACCACTTATATTCAATCAGCATTAAAACAATTGACCCACAGTAAGCAGCAAAAGCTTGACATCTTACAAATACCTACATGAACATCCTGCATGTGAGTGTGTAAAGCTTTTTCCGTCCACATTTCAGAATGGAGAAAATGAAACATTTACCGGTACTATGATTCACTGAAAATTTAAAATACAAACCTCTATTTATTTAAAAGAGATGCACATAACCCTCAATAAAAACACCCTGCAGCGACAGAAAAAAAGTGGAAACATGCAAATGTGTCTGTCTACATATTTACTGTTCGAGTCATTCCCTTTCTTCAACGTGCTGCTGAAAGCAGCATGGTTCCTCTGCAGAAGCAAGAATGAGCTCCTAAACTATTCCAACAATCCATGGGTAAAGGGGGGAAAACTGTCCAGGATTTCAACTGCATGCTGGAGATGAACCTTATGACATTTTTCTGTGCTTTAAAGAAAAGGTTTTACTCATCTCCTGTGAGCTGCTCATTTGTCTTAGTGACAGATCTCCCCTGATGCCTAATGTCTGACTCACAGCCACACTCATCTCAGCCGCGCACACACAGTCCAAACTCATTTCCTGTCCAACAGTTTGACCTCCAAATGGGCAACACAGAAAGAGTAAAAACTGCTAGCAAATACCCTTAACAAAAAATAAAAAAGAAATATTGACTGCTCATTCCAAGACACTTTCCTGCAACCTCTCCTTCCCATTTGGAAAACACGTCTCAAGCAGAAAATCTCACATTTTAAGTGCAAACGTAAACTGCACATAGAAAAAGTCCCATCTACAGTAAACTGTTTTCATTATCACCTGTCACTTCAAAGTGGCAATATTGTTTGGGCCTATGTCTGAGCATGAGCATTAACAAAATATCTATGAACCACTGGAAGGAATTATATACCTCTACAATTCATTATCATTCTGAGCCAACTCAAGTCAAGATGGATGCCATAGCTTATCAATCTTAGAAAAAAGATCGTTTTAACAAATATTGAGCTAAATTTGGTAGTAGCTGAGAGTCATCCCCAACACATTGGATCAGAACTAACACATCTGACGAGCTCTCACATCACATGAGCTCATGCATAATCTCATTTACAAGGTTTGGTCAAAATGGCTACACCTCTGACCCCTCTCAGCATGAGGATTTTACTTTAAAACTCTGGTTTAAAAAAGGCAGGTAATACATTTTTCTTCAAAGAATGCTAGATCTTATACTTCTGGTGTTCATGTGCAAAAGCAGTTAGTAGTTTTGCGTTTGTGTAGCTTTATCATTAATTACTGTGACAGGAAAAACAGAAAACCCATGAATGAAAGTTGTATGATGGTCAACCACTTCAATATTAGGGGTGCAGAATTTCCTGTTTGTGCAACATGTTGTGCAAACACGCACACGCACACACCACCTGTTAGCTCCATGTGTGAAATCTCGATTGGGGAAAAATATGAAGCAATTCAATTCAGTTAATTTATATAGTGCCAAGTAGGAATGTGCGATATCGCATAAAATTCATATCACGATATGTATTGTGAAGGGTGGTGATAAAGATATATATCAAGATATGATTTTGGTATAAAAGTTGCAATAGGAATGTAAAAAAGCATAAGGTGTCCTTTTGCCATCATTTATTTTGAATTAAGAAAATTCCACTACTTGGTCCAGAGAGTTTTTAAATAATAACCAAATCAAGTATTAGGCTTCTTTCTTGTAGTGCAAAACAGATCTAATGTAGTTTTAAGCCTCCAGTATACAGCCGCGTACGTCCGTTCACGTGTACGGTACGCAGAGTGTTCAGACGTGATACTCCAGCGTACACCCCGAGTAGCTGCAGAGCAGCTTCACAGACAAGGGGCGTTTACCTTGGGACAAATTGAGGTCGCCGATTGGTCATTTGCTGACACGCCTACTGGATTGATTGACAGGTTGAAAAAAAAAGCGAGCGCTGGCAGCCTCCGCTGCAGCGGTGTTCTGTTTATAGTTGTTAATAAAAAGATCTAAAAAATAAAAAAAAAATAGGGAGCGCTGGCTCTACAGCCCACACATCAGACCAGCCCACCAGGAAATCTCCAGACCCTCCCACAGCCATGCTGGACCTGAGTTTAATTAGCTCGATACAAATTCCTTCATTGCTCACCATTTCAGTCATGGCATCAACGGAGGAGGAAGAGATCACTGCCTCTTGGCAAAAAAACAAAATAAAATGCCAGATCAGGGATGAAGAAGAGGAATTTAATACATTGGTGTCGCATACAAAACAGTCCGTCGCTGGGCAATTTATTGTGCGACACCGCGTACGCGGTCGTAAAAATTTGAGCTTTGCACGGACATGCCCTGGGGGGTACGCACGTACCTCTGCGTCCGTACATGCGTACCTCTGCATATGGACGTACGCGGTCGTAAAAATTTGAGCTTTGCACGGACATGCCCTGGGGGGTACGCACATATCTCTGCGTCCGTACGTGCGTACCTCTGCGTATGGACGTATGCGGCAGTATACTGGGGGCTTCAGCCATATGTTTTAAACAAAATAATATGTTGTTAACTCTTAACAGTTTCCAGTATTTTCACTTAAGAAATGAACAGCAACAGAGCAGCATTTTACATTGAAACACCACCCTCCAACCCTCTAGTGGGCGACTCCCTCCGCTTTAAGGAGAGCTGACACAAAATGAGTCTGTGGCTTTGACCAGAGGGTCTCGCAGTAAAATCACACAACACAGTGTCCTTTTCACAGATCAGAGAGCAGGTTTCTCTAAAGATGACCAACGCTTACTTTAACTTTTGATGGGGAAAAAAAATAATTCAACGGAACACAGCGTTTTGCACATGCATCCAAATACAGCAGCACTACGGCAAGCCGGTCGTAGTTAGCTTATAGCTTCGCTACTTGGCTCTCGAAAAAAAGACTTTAACACCACTTATGCACAGTTTTCAACTAAAAAAAAGTAACGATTATATCTGACAACTCTGATTTTACATCAGACACTGCATTACTGTGGTTAGCCGGTAGAAGACAGATCTCTATTGTAGGCTAAATTTCTATTGTTTCTACCGTGTACCATTTATATATCGTGCATTCTTAGTGCCAAGTCACAACAGAAGTCATCTCAGGGCACTGAACAGAAACATTCAGGTGCAACACACACGTCCCTTTTAACCAGCAGATGAATGCATCTTCCAAGACACAAAAGACACAAAACAAGAACTTGTGAAAATAAAGTAATTGTATAAAAAGGTGCCGGCTGTCCCTTCAGGCTCCACTCGCAGGTATCTGAATGTTTTTGTGGCATTAAAACAAAGGAATGCTTGCTTTGTGTACATACACTCAATTCTCAAAGATTAAACACAGCAGCTTCAGTTTTTTTAGGAGGTATGCATGAGAAGAGGGGAACACCAAATCAGGGGAAAAGTAAAAGATAAAATCTCATTGTTATGGAGGTATGCACATTTAGTACTGCTCAGGGACAGAAAAGGCCAACAGCCAGTTACTGCAGCTACCCCCAGTATTGCTGAATTCAGTGTGAGACTTCAAAAATAACTCTTGCAGTCAGATCTGGTTTTACTACAGCCTGCCTCAAAAATATTTAGGCTCTCTGTTATTTCCATAAGCTCAAATACATTCAGGTTCAAACTTAAGTTCTGACAGATTTAAGTAGTCCTCGGGATATATTTGTTATGTCTACAGAAGAACAGCCACTTTGAAGTTGCTAAATTGACAATAATGCACAGGTCTTTTGTTGTGTATCTCTTATAATCTTATCAATAGCTTAATACCACTGATAGTTTTCTTGCAGATGGACGATGACGCCTCTTTGCTCACTCCCACATTCTGCTACAAACACTGACCGCTGGTAGGATGCTGGCCAACCTGTGGCAAGAAAGGCAACCTCAACATCTGTGTTTATCCTGGAGCTAAAACCAACAGGCTATATTTACTCTGGTCAAACATATTCTGCACAGAGGATTCAGGGGGAAAAAGTAGCCTGGGTCTAGTGTGTGCTACCTCTGAAAGGCTACTTCATCCTGATAGCCAGATGGAGGGAACCAGTTGAATTGAACCTTTTTAAAGGTGCTAACATATGAGACTGATTCCCTGAATGGTTTCCTTGAAAGGGAAATGCAGATTTATAAACAACACCCTGAAGGAATTTGACCTCTGAAGAAGTAAGAAAATAAATAGGACTTGATAGATCAACTGCTTCCCTAGCAAATGTTTTATATCAGCACAAGAGGGCATAAAACAAGGTTTCATAAAAAAAACTAAAACATGACATTCCCTTCTTTCTGTAAATTTCTGACCTCTTGACACTGTCAAGCATGCTGGCTAAAGGGTAAGACCCTCAAGGGAGGAAAATTAATCAAAGAGAGTGGGGGAATTGACAACAACAATGATTAAATAATGCCATTCCAGCTTGGACCCCTACAGTCTAACACACGGGCATGACACCGATTCATAGTTTGAAATAATTATGTGATAAAAGCTTGTATACTTACTTTAACACAATTTAGATCTAAACAACATAACCAAAACGCATAATTGGACTTCTTTATAGACTAAAATTTTGGATACATTTTCCAAGAAGTGCATTGCAGTCATGTATTCATATGTTTTTAATGCCTAAAAGACTTAAAATATTACAACTAAACTTAAGTGTTATATAAACATGATCTGTTTTACATAATTATCACATCAAATGCAGTTTTCTGCCCTCTGCATGGACATTTGCTCTTGGCCACATGATGCGTTCAAGTGCTCTAGTCCCTCTGACTAATTATACGTGACAAATTTTGTTAAAACATCTTTTTTATGCCAGTTTGCATTCAGTGCCAAAAGTATTTATGCATTATTGCACTGTCACTTTAGTATAACAACGTAAAATAAGCTTAGTCTACTCTGAAGCAATTGAAAGATTTTAGGTTAATATCTGATAATGTCTCACGAAAAAGCGACAGACTCAAAACGGCGTTGCAAGAGGAACACCTGTGCAGCACAGTCAGTCAGTTAATTGTCAACCCATGATTCACAGCAGCTGGGAAGTGGCTGTCGTAGCAGGTGTGATAGCTTATCGAGTAACTGTCAACAAGAGGTTAAACTGCTTTGCATTGTTAGTTTATATGGACTACAAAAGAGGGATATAAATAAATAATAAAACAAAGAAAACGTTTAAAATACACCTGATACAAGGATCTCAGCAGCTTAGATTTTCCATATAAACCAATAATATGGGCAAAAGTAGTAAGTGCGATTTCAAAACAATGCTAAGCTCGACTCGTTAAGCGTACCTCTCTGCACACATGGAGACGTTAGTATGGACCCTGGCACACACACCAGATGGTATCCATAGTCTAACGGTTTGTCCTATCACTCTGTGACCTATCAGAAAACGTACAACGATTGTGATGGATGTTGTGTGTACAGTACGTGTGCTCTTCTCTTTAAAAACACACAGCAGCTTTCTGTTGTTACCCTTTAGTTAATGAGGACGTCTTAAAGGAAGAAACAGAAACCTGGCGAGAGTTTTCGTATTCTCAAATTACAAACAACCCAGGGGTACCAAGGTGTGACAGTAAAAACAAAAAAAGACTTCCTAAGAAAATATCGCACAAAACAAACTTGGCAAGATCATATAATTTTCCAAAAAAGAAGCCCATCACTGCAATCCGGTGACCAAGTTTTGAAAAATTCTTGTCAATAACATTGAAATACGGAAGAAAATTATATCTACTCATGAGTCATTTCTGCCAACATATGACGTGTTGATTCAAAGGAATGTTTACAGGCAAGAATCACTCAGGTGGCCCACATTTAGCTCCCTTTGAAGACTGCATCCTTTGTTCCTGCAGCTGCTTGTAATGAAACACCAAACTAAGTAGCAGAAAATACGAGATGTTCAGACTGATCACAAACGGTAAGCAATTGTTATTTGGCACCCATTGGAGACGGCTACAAGCTGGGGGTGCTTTATCATACTCTTGACATGAATCCAAAGTTGAGCAATGAGTGCAGATTAATTTGGATAACGTGACATTACAGTAAAAATCTTATACCTCTGAACTATTCAGGGATTTTCCAGTGACAGACATGAGCTCTTGCAAAACATCTGACAAAGAGCATCCAATGACATAAACATATGCGAGGGTTTGTATCTGTGGAAAAGTGTACCTGCTTCAAATAATCATTAACTGAAAACAGGAGAAAAAGAAGTTATTGGTTCTGTACATAGAGAGCAAATAAGTGCCAAAGGACAAGTCACTTCTACAGAATTTACTGCAATAAATAAAAGTGGTAAGAACATGTAGAACACAGTGTGTTACACCGAAATGCTCGTCTTCACACAAATTGGCAGAGCTTTTAAAATGAAAAAATAGTTTAGGGCTCCTAGAGCAGAATACTGATCATTGCATTTGAGCTGTGAGTAAGCCTCTTTCAACTACAGTTTTCTTGAAATGTGTTTTATGTTGGAATTATAATTTAGCAAAGCAAAGGGTTATAAATACACTAATTACAATGTGATGCATATACACATGAGAACAGGTGCAAAGGTCTCACGGAGTTGAGACTGTTGTAAATTAGGTGGTAGGAATGTGCGATATGGCATAAAATTCATATCATGATATGTGTTGTGAAGGGTGGCGATAACGATAAATATCGCGATATGTTTTTTGGTATAAAACTTAATAGGAATTTTAAAAAGCATAGGGTGTCCTTTTGCTATCATATATTTTGAATTAAGAAAATGTCACTACTAGGTCCAGAGAGTTTTTAAATAATAAACAAATCAAGTATTAGGCTTCTTGCTTGTAGTGCAAAACAGTGCAAAAGATCAAATGTAGTTTTAGCCATATGTTTTAAACAAAATAATATGTTGTTAACTTAACAGTTTCCAGTCTTCTCACTTGAGAAATGAACAACAGAGCAGCAACTGAAAACACTTCACCCTCCAACCCTCTAGTGGGCGACGCCTTCAGATTTAAAGGAGAACTGACACAAAATGAGTCTGTGGCTTTGACCAGAGGGTCTCGCAGTAAAATCACACAACACAGCCTTATTTTCTCTAAAGATGACCAACGCTTATTTTAACTTTCGACGGAACACAGCGTTTTGTGCATGCATCTGAATACGGCAACACTATGGCAAGCTGGCTGTAGTTAGCTTGCAGCTTCGCTACTTAGCTCTCGAAGAAAAGACTTTAACGCCACTTGCGCACAGTTTTCAACTAAAAAAAGTAACGATTAAATTGAAAACTCTGATTTTACATCAGACACAGCATTACTGCGGTTAGCCGGTAGAAGACAGATCTCTATCGTAGGCTCAATTTCTATCGTTTCTACCGTGTACCGTTTATATCGCGCATTCCTATTAGGTGGTAACTTAAAAATGATGAGAAAATGGACAAAATATCTGGGGGGAAGTCTCACAGAATGCTAAGTGTTTACCATCAGCAAGTGATGTGACAAAGTTTTGAACTTTTTTTTTTTTTTAATAATGGCCTATTTTTTGTCTGTTCAGCTTGCAACACTTTATTTCAGACCATGCACATTATTTCATTGCCCACAAGTTTATGATTTAATCTACTGAAGTACACTTTTGAAATAAAAATACACCAAAAATCACAAACGGTCCCAGTCCAGTTAGATACTACCTTATGACTGAAAAGAGCAATGGTGAAGTGTAGTCTACAAAATAAGGTACATGCTATGATGAAGATAAAGTAAACTTAAGGTAAACTGAGGCACCTGAACTGCTCAATGTTTTCATATACCGTAATTATTCTGGAATTTAAACATAGAAAAATCAACAGTCTTGCATCAGATGCTGAACTGACTGCAATATGTATCACAATTTTTTTATGTTTTCAACAAATCAAAAAGCATGCAGAGACATGCTGCTCCAATGGGTATGTTTACATGGACATAAGTAACCGGATCAAATGGCCGGTCGGAATAAAAGTGTGTCATGTAAACGCTCCGTTCGGGTTATTTTTTGTGTATTCGGCGCGATCCGTTATAATTTCTGATCAGAACGAAACGGGTGGTTTACGCCGATCCGAAACCCGATCGGTGCGCATGTAAACGCTTGATCTGTTCATTTTTATCTGATGGTGAAAAACTGACCTGACTGCGCATGTGCGACTTTGCCATTTCCGCCTGGCTAACGCTAATAATATTAGCATGTCAGGGAAGTAAAACTGGTCGGTGAGCGACAACATTTCTACTAGAAACTTTTAAAGAGCTCAAAATGATTTCTATTACCTGTAGCTCAGTCAGGGAGTGCAGTAACGTCTCCAACGTCATTAAAACCTGTTGCGGGTCCATTTTGGGTGCTCAGGTTTGTTTACGTTCACCCGGAAGTAGAACTTCTTCTTCGGTGTTTTTTTTAAGGAGAGTTTACCAAACTGCGCATGTCAGTACTGCTGTTCAGAACAAAGCCCGCTGCATGTAAACGCTCATCATGAACAGATTGTGCCCATGTAAACAACACATTTGAATTATTCAAACAGAACACATTTCAATCCGGTCAGAGAATTCTGCGCATGTAAACATAGCTAATGACTAATATCCTGCTGCAATTTCAAAGACTTTTACTTTGTCAAGCAGGTAGAGATAGCAAAAGTTCAAATACAAAGGCTACGAGATACAATAGTGAAGCTCTTTCATGCCCTAAGCACCAGTGCATCGATGAATAATAGACATTTAGAATTTTCAGTTAAAACACTGAAATGCACAGGCAGACAGCTTTCTGATTCTTTAACAACTACCCTGCCTAGTTCTGGTGTCGTTATCTCAAATTTGTATGTAAGTGATATGGAAAGTAAACACAGTGCATTATTGCTTCACAACAAGGAATGCATTATGCAATGAAACCTAATGGGCAGAATCATGTTGTTATAATCAGCAAAGAGTTCAGATGAGAACAGTGCAGGATGTATGTGTTCAAAGCTGATTTCTGCTCAAAAGGAACATCAAGTGTTGGGTTATCATAACTGTACATAAACACTGTGCTGATACAGATGGGTGAACTTAAACCTAAAGCAAAATGTCTTGAAAACAGAAAATACACATCTGTGATGGAAACATACAAAATGACCTAAAAGAAATGGGATAAAGTTGAACGACATTAACACCCAAACAGAAAAGAACGAGGCAACTGTGGGCTAAATAAAGCAATCATGGACTGTGGGTGACTAGATGAGTCATGTCAGGTAATGACACAGAAGAGATATCCATCATTACACCTTCAATAAATGCCCAAGTCTACACTGAAATTTAAGACACTTCCTTATTCCATCAGTTGAAAATAATTTTAGTGATCATGGCTTCATTTTTCAAGATGATAAAAGCATCTTGTCATAGGACAAAGGACCTAAAAACTTCCCTTCAAGAAAGATGATGTGCAAATACTCTGGATCGCAATCCGGTTGAAAATCTCTGGGAAACTGAAGAAAATAGTCTGTGACAAGGTTCCAACCTCTGAAGCTGATCTGGCAACAGGACAGTTTGAGGCAGACTGATGAAGAGGACTGTTTGACATTAGTTCACGCCTCAAAGATTTAAAACTGTTATAAAAGTCAGAGGTGGTGCAACAAAGTATTAATGGGGAAGTTTTTCTTATGATTTCATTAAAAACAGCAATGGTGACTTGACTACAGTAGTCGTTTCTCCTTTTCATTGGTTTGAATGCCAGAAGCATGACTCTTTTTTTAATACAATTTTAAACAATTCAAAGAACATCCTCTGATTCCATATTTCTTTGCCAGGGGTTGTAAAATACCCAACATCATTTCACGCGTTTTGCTGATCATCATTAGTCCATTAGTTCCAGGTGGCAAGCAAGCGAGGTAAACTGTGCAGTGCATCATGCTCTGCTGCTCAGACGAATCCATCATCATATTGCTCAAGGTGTCACATCCTGCAGGTTGGGGACTACAGCAGCAGCACGAGGGGGTTCAGTCAATGAGTAAAGAGAAATCATCATCTCTTCCCATTCAATGTACACGCTTAACTGCACACACGCGCGCGCGCGCGCGTCTCCTGACAGGTGAACGAACTCTGCATGTCAGCACATGCTTTAGAGCTCACCCAATCCTGCTTTTACTACCACAATTAAGACATGTTGCACACCCTTTTCGTGCCAAAACCCCTGCCATTTTACAACTACTGCAACCCTCCACCGTCCTTTCAAAATAAATCACTTAACCCTTGCAACAAAAACATTTCCCTTGCTGCTGCTTCTCAAATAATGCCCAGCCAAGGCAACTTCCGATTGCGGCACAACTACTCGAAATTCAAACCTCGTCCATGCTAACTAGCCGACTACCCAAGCTCCCAAACAAAGCTCCCATTGTCTGGAACTTGTAGTTTTACCGTTTTCTCTCGGCCCTCACTACTGTGATTAACTCGGGTACAAAAAAACTACAAATTCGAAGTTTGTGGAACCCGAAGAGCATGCGCACTAGAACCCTTACGATTAGGAAGGTTGTAGTAGAAGTACATAAAATGTCGCGGTGTTTTTAAAGCTTTGTGGGCTCGGGTGCATGATTGGAGGCTCGAAGAGGAGAAGTGAGCCCGGGGCTTCAAGTGGAACCGTGAAACACGTTTATACGCGGACGCTGCTCTCTTCATTGACTGAAGTTGGTCGGATCAGCTTTTAGTCTCCCTCGGTGTTTGCTTTGCTCGCTAATGTCTACTTCGCCAGCTGTGAATATTTAATACAGTTCAACTGGTTTGGAGAAACCAAGAACAGAAAGATCTTACCCGAAGTTGCTCCGGTGTCTCAGCTACTCCGTTAACGCAACTCCCCTGACATGAAGAAAACGACCCTTGGTTTTTACCGTCAGTCGGCAGCCTGTTCCCCGAGCGCGAGCTTACCAAGAATGCTCAACCGAAACCACCGCACAACTGCGCCCGCACTCCTAATGCGCATGCGCGGCACCAACTGCTGCAGTGTACAGATAGTAACACAGGGGGCAGCAGTGAGACTGAACGCAAACCAAAATAATACAAAACAGGAATTTGTACTAAAATAATGTACTAAATATTATACTATAGCGGCTCCATAGCATGGACATACCCAGTTTTTAAAGTGTATAATATTACAATTTGGGCAATTTAGATGCTAAAACTTTTTTTCCACAAATATCTTATAAAGGAAAACAAAAACCGTGATGCATAAAAAAAAAAACTATATATATATATATATATATATATATATATATATATATGAAACAAACTCCTAAATATTTAGAATACAGAAAAACAAACATCAACATAAATATAAACTACTATCAGACACAAAATAAATGGATTAGAGTTACAGTAATAGCTAAAGGATTAAACACCATTGATTATGATATAAAGGGACTATAAAGGGAAGTGATGAAATTGAGGAAATAGCAGCGATGGATAATGTTGTGTTCTTCCTCATTTAGCTGCTCTGGAATCTGTTGGGGTTTTTTTTTTTTTGGTAGCTCCATTTGTTTTTAATTAAATCTTCTGCATTTACAGGAATCTTTGCACTGCAATGTATTCTGCATCTAACATTAATAATAAATAAAACAAAATAACTTATTATGAAAATATATTTAAAATCATCCATTTTATATGTTTTATATAAAAATACTTTCTCTTACTAGTACTGGTATATGTTCCCAACAATTATGACACAGTCTCTATTATTTAAAAATATATATTACAATTGAAAATAGCTGCTTAAATTTGCTTGTACATAAACCTCTAATGATCAATAAAGCATTACTTTAATCAAAATTAATTTCCTAATAATATCTGCTATGATTAATCTGAAAATACAACATAACAATTGTTATGTTTAATAAATACATGTGATGTTCAAGTATAATGTAACAAAAGTTAAAATTGTACTGGAGAAATAGCTCAAACCTGAACTTTGTTGTATAGTTCTGACTAATTTTTATTTTATTTTTTTTACTGTGAAAAGTCTACATCTGACTATCGGGGATACCAAATGTGGCACGACACCGGTAATCATTGCTGGTTTATCTTCACATTTTATTAAATTCAATGATGCATTGCTGACAAATTGTCCAACAGCACAACCTTGTGGTTATTTCCCATTATAAGCGCACTCCCTGATGTTGCTGGAAATTAACATTTGAATGTTTTATTAAAAGCGTAGTAAAACTTTTGTGAAATACCTGAAAATGAGCAACTCAAAATTAAATACTGCCATCAAGAAAAATACATTTTATTGGATCCTAATACATCTCTGTGAGATCTGTGTTCTTGTGAGCAAGAAACTGTTCATTTTATTCCAGTCAGACGTAAACATATTTTATTTCTTAACACTGTATTCATCCATCCATCCATCCATCCATCCATCCATCCATCCATCTATTATCTTCCTCTTATTCCAAAGTTGGATTGCAGGAGCAGCAGCTTGAGCAGGGAGGCCCAGACAGTTCTTTCCACACCCACCTCTTCCAGCTCTTCTGGGAGGACCCCAAGGTATTCCCAGGCCAACCAAAAGACGTAGTTTAGCATGTCCTGGGTCTTCACTGGGGTCTCCTCCCATTCGGAAATGCCTGAAGCACCTCCCTAGGCGCCCAGGGAGCATCCTTGCCAGATGCCTGAATCACCTCAACTGGCTCCTTTCGAAGTGGAGGAGCTCCCAGTCTCTTCAGATAACTGAACTTTTCACCCTCTCTAAGGGAGAGTCCAGTTACCCTGTGGAGGAAACTCATTTCAATCGTCTGTATCCACCATCTCATTCTTTTGGTTATTACCCAGAGTTTGTGGCCATAGGTGAGAGTATGTAGACCGACTGGTAAACCAAGAGCTTTGCCTTACAGCTCTGCTCCCTTTCATCACAACGGACCACCACAGAGTCTGCAATACTGCAGACACTGCACCAATCCATCCGTCAATCTCACGCTCCATACTTCCCTCACTCACGAACAAAAAACTCAGATACTTGAACTAGGCCTGTCATGATAACAAATTTTGCTGTGCGATTAATTGTCTCAGAAATTATTGCGATAAATGATATTGTTTGAAATTTGACAATAATTAGCAATTATTGTCAAATAAAAAAAAAGTTGGTTAATTTGTTTTGCATGTAGTACCAGTTTTTGACTACTGGATGGCAGTATAAGACTGTTTGAACCGAAGGATGGATTGAGAGGGAGCGAGCAGCATGTCTCTTTAAGAAAAAATGTGAGGGAGGCCCCTTGACATGACATGGGCTGTCTCACATTCCTGTTTTTCAGTTCTCAAAATGGCAGATGTTCAGTGTAGTTTGAGCGCTTTAGCATAGCATTTGTCACACAAAGCTTTTAATCAGTAAACAAGTTCTCAGCTTCTTTTTGCAGATAAAAACTTTTTACACGAAGGCACCAGTTTCAACCGTGAATTTTGGAGCTTTGACAAGACGGAGGTTTTTTCCCTGAGGTCAGCCTGTTAGCTTAGCTTCTCAGCTTAGCTTATTTTAATGATCCAAAAACACAATTTTGGACGGTTAAAATGGATTTTAAAGTGATAAGCGAAAGGGAGGGGTCAGTGAAGAGCACCAGAGTTGAGCCTTTTGTCATCCAGTGTCTTCAGTAGAAAGAGAGAGACAAAGCCGATAAATGAAAATGAGGTTGATAATTTTCATTTATCATGCAATTAATTGATTTATTGTTTATTGTGACAGGCCTAACTTGGAACTCCTCCACTTGAGGCAGAACCTCATCCTCGACCTGAAGAGAGCAAGCCACCCTTTTCTGACTGAGGACCATGGCCTCAGATTTGGAGGTGTTGATTCTCATCCCAGTCACTTCACACTCGGCTGTGAACCGCTCCAGTGAGAGCTGGAGATCATGGCAAGATGATGCCAACAGGACCACATCATCTGCAAAGAGCAGAGATGGAATCCTGAGGCCACCGAACCGAAAGGAATCCCTCCACCCCCTGGCTACACAGAGAAATTCTGTCCATGAAAGTTATGAACCGAATCACGGCATCCCTGGTGAAGTTCAAATCCCACCCTAGGGGTCCGACTTAATACCGGCAATGCAAACCAAACTCTTGCACCGCTTGTACAGGGACCAAACAGCTCCTAGCAACAGGCCTCCAAGCCCATACTCACGGAGCACTCCCCACAGTGTACCCCGAGGAACACGGTCGAATGCCTTCTCCAAGTCCACAAAACACGTAGACTGGATGGGCTAACCCCCATGACTTTGAGGATCCGAGTCAGCATATAATTAGATTGTGGCTGATCCTGACCCTATTAAAAGCCCGAGACCGACTCAGCCCGCCCATTAAATGACATTATAATAGCCCAGCCCTAATCCTGGTCGGTGCAAGCCTGGTTTGGGTTAGAAATGACAGCACAAACTGAGTGTCTTTATCCAAGGCGTCACTAAATTTCTCCCACATCTGAGTTTTTACCTCAGAAACAGCCTAGGCTGCTGACCGCTTGGCTCTCCAGTACTCCTCAGCTGCTTCCAGAGTTCCACCAGCCAACAAGGCCCGATAAGACTCTCAGCCTCCCTAACCCGGGGTGTCCCACCCCCCGAGTTCGAGGATGGCCACCACGAGAAGCACCGACAACCTTGTGGCCGCAGCTCAAGGCAGCCACTTCCAACAACCGAGCTGCGGAACATGGTCCACTCGAGTGTTTAAAACAAACAGCCGCAAATCAGAGGACACAACTCAAGTCAACTCATAACACAAGTCAATCAACAATCTGCAACCTAGGGCATCCTGGTGCCACGTGCACACCCTTATGTTTGCGCATGGCGTTTGTGATGGACAAACCATGATTAGCACAGAAGTCCAACAACAGAACACCGCTCAGGCTCAGGTCAGAGAGGCCATTCCTCCCAGTCACGCCCCTCCAGGTCACACTGTCGTTACCCATGTGGGTATTGTAGTGCCCCGGCAGGATAAAAGAGTCCCCAGCTGGCACACCTTCCAGCATCCCCCGCTAAGGGCTCCAAGAAGGACAGATACTCTGAACTGCTTTTTGGCACGTAGGTACAAACAACTGTCAGTGTCACGAATTGGGGTGGATCGGACAAGCACAGACTCAGAAAAAGGTTTTAAAATGTTTATTTTTAAACCGGCAGCGTCTGGCAAGAGGTTCTGGTACCGGATCGCTCTGAGGGAGACAGACAGATTAGTGGCTGCAAGCAGACTAGACTGAACAGAGTAAACAAGAATAAAGCCACCAACCTTCTGTCTCTGGAACCAGTCTGAGATGTGGGCCAGGTGGGTCTCGGTACCGGTCCGAATCTCAGGAGCCGGTAACATGCGCAAGGAGCAGCAGCGCGCAGCGTGAGCACGAACAGGTAGCGAGGCTGGATGGGCGAGCTGTGACACTGAGGGGTTTAGGCAGCAGAACTTGATCCAGGGGCAGGCAAGGGTCAAAAACCAGAGGGGAATGCAGCCAGGCAGAAGAACCAAAAGGGGAATCCAAAAATCATGGTCAAGGAGGGAAAGCGGTCGTCAATATGATCAGATATAGGCGAGGAATCCAGTCCGGTGGCAAAGGCGAGAACGAGAGGTCGTGGGCAAAGCTATGGTCGAAAACTGTGATACAAAGAGGGAACGCTGGATATCTACGGGAAGAACCTATAATTATCTGGCAACAACTGAGGGAAAACAGGGAGCTTAAATAGTGGACTGAACAGGTGTTGCTCGTGAACCTAGATTGCGGTAGATGGTGGAGGGGGCGTGGCGCAGGGTGACAGGAGCTGAATGAATGAGAGGGGAACTCAAAACGAAAGCAGGAAAAAACGTGAATGATCTTAAAACAGGGGCTGTGTTATGAGGAGCAGAGGCTTGAACAGATGGGGGGGCACGGGGGCCGCTGAGCGTGACAGTCAGAGCCTGTCCCCCCACCCGAAGGTGCAGGGAAGCCACCCTCTCATCCACCGAGGAAAACTCTAACACACAGGCGTCAAGTTGGGGAGCTAAAAGTAGACCCACACCAGCTCTGTGTCTCTCACCATGGGCAACTCCAGAGTGGAATAAGGTCCATCCCCTCTCAAGGAGATTGGTTCCAGAGCCCATGCTGTGCGTCGAGGTGAGCCCAACTATATCTAGTCTGCTTCCCCTCAGTCTCACGTACAAGCTCAGGCTCCTTCCCTGTCAGAAAGGTTACGTTCCATGTCCCAAGAGCCAGCTTTGGTAAGCCAGGGTCACAGCACCAAGGCCCATGTCTTCGTCCACTGCCAGTATTGCTATTTATTTTAAACATATTTTTTCATTTCTGTCATTCCGCTCTTAAATGTCAGTGAGCAAGATTTGGGGTACTGATGGATTAGGTATCAATAACACTATAGATGTGTGCTGCTGCAGTACGACTAAATATAATAATATTCTTAACTGAAAATAAAATAATGGGAAAAAATGTAACTGCAGAAAATAAATGCCATAAGAGTGGTACATTTAAAAAATATATGAGAGAGTGAATGATTGTTTGTCTCTGTGTGTCCCTGTGATGAACTTGCAACCTGTCCAGGGTGTACCCAGACTCTCGCACAGTGACTGCTGGATATGGGCACCAGTGACCCCTGTGATCTGAAAAGCGGGTAAAAGATAATGGATGGATGGATGTTCCCTGAAATGAAAGCGTATAAAAATGCAATAACTTCAAATTGAATTAAACTTTTTGACCAGATTGAACTTTCTTTTAAAAATTAGAAACATTCATTTGATCACATGTTTCTGTATTTTACCAGACATACCTAGTAATTAATGTAGGTTTCCAAATGCTTTATCTGTTCAAGGAACTGTTTAAAGTGCAGACATTGTGGTGTGACAGTATAAATTTGGTCCAACATGCTAGTATCCGTCTCTGTCCAAACGTTTTTCTTTTCTTGCTGACAGCAAAGCATTGGAAACTGCTTCAAAATCTTACAGGCTATTTATGTTTTCCACCCTGGTCTGCTGTGTCTGAACCAGGATTTGTGCCAGAATTGGAATCTAGTGATAAAACATCAGAGACTACAAACATATTCGTCCACTGTCATGTAAAATTAAAGGAAACAATAACATTTTGGGTCAAACACTGGTCATGTTTTATTGTAACTGACAAAATTTTATATTTGTAATATGTGCATTGAAAAGGAAAATTTGAAACCAGTACATCATGTCTGGTTAGATAGCATTTTGTTTATTATAAAATAAAAATCTCATTTTATAAGCCACATCCACAACCAATAAATTTGTCATGAAACAGCTGTTGAAATGCTGCATTTATGCATAAATAACCATGTTTTATAACAACGCATCACAGAAAAGCCTTTAGTCAGTCCCAGTACTTGCAGGAAAACAAACCTCTAGTTATTTTAGAGTCAAACAATGGCATATACCGACAGTAGTCCAAATATAACCTTTTGGATTACGCTACAGTAAATGTATATTTTTTGTTTATCAATATAGACACTAGGGGTCAGTATAGATTAAAAACTGTTATGTCTGAGTAAATGTAACCTCATAGACGTGTCTAAAATTAATCTCCAAGAATTCATCTGAATTATAATGAATTTTGATGCCATGGAAATTGAAAATGAAAAAAAAAAAAAAATCAGATTGTATTTTCAATATTGTATGTGTGTGTGTGTGTGTGTGTGTCTGATTTAGGACCCAGGGCAGCCATTACAGCTTGAACAGATTTCTAAATTTATATCTAAAGCAAATAATAATAATAATAATAATAATAATAATAATAATAATAATAATAATAATAATAATAATAATAATAGTGCCAAAAAAGTAGCAACCTGGTATTTTGAGACCATGTATCAGGTTTAGTCCAAACGTTTGACGTATTATTGACTAATTGCATTTTATATTTTTAATCAATCATCAAAATTAAGCTTTATTTTTCAGATGTAGTTTCATTAAAATGTAAAAGAAAGCAATATAAAAAAGTGTCGGAAAATAAATAAGCTAGACGTCATTTTTAATTAAACTAATCCTTCGTAATGCTATTGTAATATTGGTAATTATGTGGTTATATCAGCTGCCAGAAAGATGTAGGTCAGGAGGAGAGTCCTTAGAGACTACATTACCCATAATGCTACTTCTTGTTCCGTCACGTTGTAGCGTTCTCCTCTTCGCCCTTTGAGGTTTGCGGCGCACGGATCTGTGCACATGCGCATACTGCACACGCTTAAGCAACCCTGTTAGTTGCGACCCATCTATATGATTTGGAGATCAGCGGATCTGAGCTCACTGAGGACGCGCTCGCTCCCGTGTACTTGAACGGCACACCGGTGTGTTTGGATGCAAACCCAGCCCCGCAGACTGACAGCTCGGAGCTCGAGATGGTGCGACTATCCTTTCGGAGCCTGTTTGGACACGACGGAGCTCCAGCTGAGCGACTCGAACCGGGACTGCCGCGATCCTTGTAAAGCCCGTCCTTGATGGTTCTGTCTTATGGATATGTACCGACCAAATGCGTCGAAGTCAGTGGATGTTGCTGCCCTCAGTGTTCAGGTTAGATTACAGTAAACTCGAAATGTTTACGGATTAAAAATCAAGCTGATCGAGGCGGAGGACACATTGCATTAAACGCCATCCAATTATTATTATTATTATTATTATTATTATTATTATTATTATTATTATTACAGTATTGGGATGGGGTGCCATTTGATGTAAGAAAAAAATGGAGACAGAGGTTCTCTTCATGGCCCTTTTCCATCTCCCCTGATAATATTCTCCACCTTAAAGACATTTAAAGCCGCACACGTCCAGCCTGGCGAGCCGCATGGGTGCTCGGTAGCAGCAGGCTAACAACAAAATGCTGGCATGTTTTTCTGCCTCCAGTGAAGAAGAGGCTGCTCTCCATCACGGATGTGGCCCCCACAGAGGAGCAGACTGAATCAGGCCGCCGCGCAGAGACGGAGGCGAGTTTTTGTTGGGCTCAGACCTGATGCTGACCGTGGTGCCACTTTCCAGCCCCTGCCCTGAATACCTGCCACCCTGCAGCTGTCAGCTTAACTCTTAATTCCTCAGCTGTCTTAAAATGAACACCCCCCCTCCACCCATTCGCCTCCCCTCCCCTTTTTTTATTTTTATTTTTTTTAATCAAAGACTATTCAGAGAACCGGCTCATGCATGTAGGATTTAGCCTGGACCAGCTTGTCGGGATGTAGGGCGAACATCCGAGGATATTTCCACACAATATATACATATAGAGGAGGAAACGGCTCATATCCATGAAGATGGCTGGTGGGGGAGGGGCATCGGCTGGATGAGATATAATGGAGACCCCTGCACAGAGAAATTTACTCAGCTCTTGTTCATTTTTTTATTATTATTTGGAGCCTAATAGTTCGTTTTCCATCCTAAATTGAATCTGGCAGTCAGCTGGGGTTTTAGTATTGTCTCTGGAAGTGTAAAGCTACCGCAGAGCAGAGTTTATAATAACATCGGCCTGAAATTTACCACACAGAAGCCAGTAATTAAAACTACAAGACCGACACAATGAGCTCAGACTTTACTTCTGTTCGGTTTCAATTATCGCCACCGAATTCTAACAAAGAACTGTCTGTAGCACTCGGTGTTAAAACTCTTATAGTGGATTTGTGAAGGAATCGAACTGAGGCAACTTTCACAAAAGTTGTTGCTGCTGAGTTTTTTTTTGAAGGTCTCCTTTGCGAATTTGTGTCAGCTTTGCAAAGGACTCAGTTGTACGTGGAAATAGTTAGTTTTTTGGGGGAATCTGCTCATGGATCTGCTCCTCTGAGGATCATTGTTTGACCCGATGAGTGAACCTGCCCTTTGGGAACACATATACGTGCACACTGCGTTTGGGACAACCTCACCCCTGACATGTGGTGACGGTGGAGCATGTTTGCTGCTCCCTGAGCCTCCGATCCTCACTTCCTCCGTCTGGTGGTCGAGGACACCCGTCTCAGTCAATGGGCCCTACATGGATTTTACGCTTGAGTTGACGCTGCCATGAACCCATACGGCAGAGCGAGCACCAAAGCAGCCCCCCCGGCCTGCACCAGCTGCGGGGGCTGCTGCTCACCACCTCCCCCTTGCCTCATTCCCCCTGGACCCCCGTCCTCCACCAACTCCACCTCCTCCATGCCCCCAAACATGACCCCACCTCCGCCAATGTCTCCCGCCCCAGTTGTGCGGGTGGAGAATGGCAACAGCTGGAACTCCTCCACTCTTTCCTCCTTCGACTCCCCAGACTCCCATCCCGGTCATCGCTGTGGGGCCAACAACCCCAACACTTACTGGACGGCGGTGTTTGACTACGAGGCCACAGCAGACGAGGAGCTGACCCTGCGTCGTGGGGACCTCCTTGAGGTCCTTTCCAAAGACTCCAAAGTGTCGGGGGACGAGGGTTGGTGGACAGGAAAGATCCAGGACAAGGTCGGTATCTTTCCAAGCAACTATGTCACTAAAGGAGATACTGCCAATTACCAGCAGCTGACTGCTGGAGGGCTGGTGGCAGGAGGCGTGGGAGATTCCCCTGTAGAGATTAACTTCTCTGAACTGCACCTGGAGGAAGTGATAGGAGCCGGTGGGTTTGGGAAGGTGTACAAAGGAGGGTGGAGGGGAGAAGAAGTAGCTGTGAAGGCTGCCCGGCAGGATCCAGATGAGGATATTAGCGTCACGGCGGAGAGCGTGCGGCAGGAGGCCAGGCTGTTCTGGATGCTTCGCCACCCCAACATTATCGCTCTGCGTGGGGTCTGCCTGAAGGAGCCTAACCTGTGTTTGGTGATGGAGTACGCCAGAGGGGGCGCTCTTAACCGAGCTTTGGCTGGAAAAAAGGTTCCACCGAGAGTTTTGGTGAACTGGGCTGTGCAGATTGCAACAGGGATGAACTACCTGCACAACCAGGCCTTCGTACCAATCATCCACAGAGACCTCAAGTCCAGCAATAGTAAGTACCTCATAAATCAGGTGGTTTTAATGCTTTCTGTCATTTCTCAACACGTGATCATAGTCTAAAACTCTAGCACAGGGTTATTGAACTAAATTGCTCAGGGGTGCGCAGTTACTGAAAGCCAAGAGCTCAGGGGCTGGACATCCAGCAGTTATTGTCATTAATTAAATTTGTTTTATGGTTTAAAATCTAGTTTTATTTAAGAATGAACCCATTGGTGGGCTGAGCTGAGTCCATCCGTGGGCCTGATTTGGACCCCGGGCCACCAGTTGAACAGCCCTGCTCTATC
This sequence comes from Nematolebias whitei, assembly GCF_014905685.2. NCBI lineage: Eukaryota > Metazoa > Chordata > Actinopteri > Cyprinodontiformes > Rivulidae > Nematolebias > Nematolebias whitei. The sequence goes on along the minus strand of NC_056503.1, from coordinate 31,518,084 downwards.
ATGAAAGGCGGTGGGTGATACGCATTCCTTCAAGGAATGTTAGGCCTTTTGTTGTTTAAATAGAACCTTCTCATCATCATCATCATCATCATCATCATCATCATAATCAAAAACTGAATCAGGAAGCAGCAATTAAAAGCAGATTTGACCACAATCAGCAGATTTTCATCTTCACCATTGACCAGTCATTTCTACACTCAAAAATCTGATATTGCTAAGGCTGCATTAGTACATCTACCTTATATAAGCTTTAAATGAGTAAAAAAAAAAAAAAAATATATATATATATATATGTATATATATATATATATATATATATATATATATATATATATATATATACACATATATATACATATATATATATATAAGTTAGCTATTTCTAATACCTGGAATGTTTTTTTAAGGCTGTTATAATAATGCTGCCACCTAAAGACATCTTCAAGTGCAGTTTACATTGTGACAACTATATTTTATAAGAACAAATACATTAAAACATTTATTTATTAATTGCCTACGATTATCGAGCTGTAATTTGTAAGAATCTACGGTAGTTGTGACAAATGTAATAGTTTATTTCTTTTATCTAAACTCTGTTGTAATTTCTTTAGATTGAGGCCTTGTTGATAAAATATGATTGTCCAATGATTTGGTGCCCTTTTATGTTTTGAGGGGTGCAAAATTATAAACTATAAATCTTTATAGGGAGCAATTATTTGATTTATAAAGTGTTACTATACCTGTTTTTAGTTTTTAGTTTGCAAATATATGTGTAATAACTTGTAAAATACAGTGTTCGTATTAAAGGTGAGACAGAAAGAATGCCCTGTAACCTGGAGCTTTATTAAACATCTTAACATGAAAACACAATCAAATTTTCTATACAACTGCAAGTTACAAAAATAAATGTTTATTGTTAACTATAGTTCTTCAGATGAAATCTGAACAGGCCAACATTAATAAAGGCAAGTCAGCGTGAAATCGACCTTGATGCCTCTTTAACAAAGTTAAAATAAATGATAAAATGATCATTTAAAGAGACTAAAATCACAGAAAGATGCAATAAAATGAAAGAAAATAATGTAAAAACAAGCTTCAAACTCAAATTAACCTAATATGACAAAATATGCACAACGTTAATGTAAAGTTATTGCAACAAATGTAAAAGACATTTCAAATCATGTTTATATTTCATAATATTTAAAATTTTATGGTAAAAAATATTTGAAATCACACATAATTAAATACATGTACAGCTGTAGACAATACAACAAAGAAATAAATATCAAAAGAAAAAACATAAAGTTAGATTATTTTTTGTCCAATTATTACAAACCGGATTCCAAAAAAGTTGGGACACTAAACAAATTGTGAATAAAAACTGAATGCAATGATGTGGAGGTGCCAACATCTAATATTTTATTCAGAATAGAACACAAATCACAGATCAAAAGTTTAAACTGAGAGAATGTATCATTTTAAGGGAAAAATCTGTTGTTTCCAAATTTCATGGCGTCAACAAATCCCCAAAAAGTTGGGACAAGTCCATTTTTACCACTGTGTGGCATCCCCCCTTCTTCTTACAACACTCAACAGACGTCTGGGGACAGAGGAGACCAGTTTCTCAAGTTTAGAAATAGGAATGCCCTCCCATTCATGTCTAATACAGGCCTCTAACTGTTCAATCGTCTTGGGCCTTCTTTGTCGCACCTTCCTCTTTATGATGCGCCAAATGTTGTCTATAGGTGAAAGATCTGGACTGCAGGCTGGACATTTCAGTACCCGGACCCTTCTCCTACGCAGCCATGATGTTGTGATTGCTGCAGAATGTGGTCTGGCATTATCGTGTTGAAAAATGCAGGGTCTTCCCTGAAAGAGACGACGTCTAGATGGGCGCATGTTGTTCTAGAACCTGAACATAGTTCTCTGCATTAATGGTGCCTTTCCAGACATGCAAGCTGCCCATGCCACAAGCGCTCATGCAACCCCATACCATCAGTGATGCAGGCTTCTGAACGGAGCGTTGATAACAACTTGGGCTATCCTTGTCCTCTCTGGTCCGGATGAAATGGCATCCCAGTGTTCCATAAAGAACTTCAAATCGTGACTCATCTGACCTCAGAACAGTCTTCCATTTTGCCACACTCCATTTTAAATGACCCCTGGCCCAGTGCAAACGTCTGAGCTTGTGGAGTTTGCTTAGAAATGGCTTCCTCTTTGCACTGTAGAGTTTCAGCTGGCAACGGCGGATGGCACGGTGGATTGTGTTCACTGACAATGCTTTCTGGAAGTATTCCTGAGCCCATTCTGTTATTTCCTTGACAGTGGCATTCCTGTTTGAGGTGCAGTGACGTTTAAGGGCCCGGAGATCACGAACATCCAGTAGAGTTTTACGGCCTTGACCCTTACGCACAGCGATTGTTCCAGATTCTCTGAATCTTTTGATGATGTTATGCACGGTTGACAATAACTTAAAAGTCTTTGCTATTTTACGCTGGGTAACACCATTCTGGTATTGCTGCACTATTTTTCTGCGCAACAATGGTGGAATTGGTGATCCTCTTACCATCTTGGCTTCTGATAGACACTGACACTCTGAGAAGCTCTTTTTATACCCAATCATGTTGTCAATTGACCTAATTAGTGTTAATTGGTCTTCCAGCTGTTCGTTATATGCTCAATTTCCTTTTTCCAGCCACTTATTGCTACTTGTCCCAACTTTTTTGGGATTTGTTGACACTGTGAAATTTTGAATCAACATATTTTTCCTTTAAAATGTTACATTTACTCAGATTAAACTTTTGATCTGTCATCTATGTTATATTACGAATAAAATATTGACATTTGCCATCTCCACATCATTGAATTCAGTTTTTATTCACAAATTGTTTAGTGTCCCAACTTTTTTGGAATCCGGTTTGTACAACAGATGTTCATTTTTCAAGTACTACTTGATATCATATTTAAAACATCAGTAAGAAAACATAACTGTTTATACCTGTCATTCAGATTTTACAAAGTCTAGCTTTTCGTGCTTTTTTTCCTCTTTGTGTTTCTTTAAGTTGATGTTTGCTGCTACATGTTGGCTTCCAACCTAAATGAGTTTTCCTCCTGGACAGTAAACTGAGTTTTATTTTTATTTTTCCCATCCATCAGCTGATAGATGGTGTTTACTCAGGTCGTGTTGACATTGCACCGAGTTATGGCTTCTAAAGTTTCAGCTGCCATGTCGGAATAATGAAATGTTAAGTCTTATTTATGTTTAACTTACAGCTGAGCAGCTCACTGATGATAAACATGTACAACACCAGCGAGGGTATATAAATTAAATATAAAAATTAACACAAAGCATAGGAAAGCTTGTATTTTGTAGTCATGTTTGAGTTTATATGCTGGGTGTTTAAGATTAACATGTTTTACAAAGTTTCTATTAAAAAGACAAATGTTATATAGAAAACATACAATCTGATATGTGACATCACATGTGCTATGCTTATTTGTGCATGTTGATCATATAATTTCCTCTCTCTCTTTGTGTATATTTGTTAACAAACTATTTCATGAACTACTGGACATATTTTAAATAAATTTTCAAAAGTAATCACTGGATGAACATCTACAACTGATTAACTTTTCAGTCAGCTTGACTGGAGAGAGCTGCCGCAGCTAATCATCCTTTGCAAACACAGAGGTGACTTTAACTCCGTCAATTCTACAGATATTCAGATGAAATTTAGTGTTGTGGTATCTAAGAGTCATCCAAAACACATACTCTGAGCATTAACAGATCATGCATAGTCTTTGTTAAAAACGTTGATGTATAACGTGTAGGGTGACATGCACATCTTTAAGTTTCATTCAATTAGAGCTGTCATTTCTAACTTGAACCCGGAGCCCAGCCTTGCCAGATTCGAATTAGGGCCGAGCCATAATAATGTGCTTAATGTGCGGGCCGGGTCAGTGTTGGGTTTTTGATTGTGTCAGCTTATGTGTGTGGCCGACGATCCAATTATATGGCAACATGGCTTGCCATACACTCACCAGCCGTACGCGGCCATTTGAGCACACGCTGACTGGCCTTGAAAAGGTAAAAAGTTCAGTTAAGCTGCCGATGAACTACTGCTAGTGAGCCATCAGCCCAAATGGATGTTCCTTCAGCCGCTGCACTCAGCGGATGTGCACGGCTGACAATCCATCCATCCATCCATTATCTTTACCCGTTTGTTCCATTTTGGGTCACGGGGGTCGCTGGTGCCCATGTCCAGCAATCACTGTGCGAGGGGCGGGGTACACCCTGGACGGGTCGCAAGTCCATCACAGGGCCACATAGAGACAAACAAGCCAAACAAACATTCACTCTCTCACTCACACCTAGGGACAATTTAGAGTTACCAATCAGCCTAACATGCATGTTTTTGGTCTGTGGGAGGAAACCGGAGTACCCGGAGAAAACCCACGCATGCACGGAGAGAACATGCAAACTCCACCCAGAAAGGCCCCTGGACCGGGGTTTGAACCAAGGACCTGCTCGCTGAGAGGCAGCAGCTCTACCAGTTACGCCACCGTGCTGCCTGCCGACAATCCAAACAGGTGAAATCACAAAATAATCATACATGTCAGAGCAGGGTCTGTGTTTGAATAATGCAGAATGCAGGCAGAAGCAGCTCCGATTTTCTGCCACCTTTACTCAGCTACGCGCATCTGCCGACTGTTAATAATTATATAAGCAGTCAAAGCTTAATTAAAAATGCCCCCCCAGGATTGTGTGTGTGTCTGGTTTGGACCTATAATTACTGTTAATTCGTCGGGTCGGGTGGGGTTCAGAAATAATGACTATGGGCTGGGGCCGGGTTGGGTCAGATTTTTTGGGCCCGAATGCAACTCTACATTCAATCAACTTTGTCACTGTCCGTCCATTATTTTTTACCCGCATCTTCCTTTTCGGATCACGGGGGTCACTGGTGCCCATGTCCAGCTATCACTGTGTGAGGGGCGGGGGACACCCTGGGCAGGTCTCCAGTCCATCACAGGGACACATAGAGACAAACGAGACAAACAACCATTCACTCTCTCACTCACACCTAGGGACAATTTAGAGTTACCAATCAGCCTAACATGCATGTTTTTGGTCTGTGGGAGGAAACTGGAGTACCCAGAGAAAACCCACGCATGCACAGAGAGAACATGCAAACTCCACCCAGAAAGGTCCCGGGCTGGGTTTTGAACCAGCGACCTTCTCGCTGAGAGGCAGCAGCTCTACCAGCTGTGCCACAGTGCTGCCCAACTTTGTCACCATTTATCTTGTAAACTGAGAGAGTGGACAGTTTGTCCCTTCCTTTAATTAGATATTTGGTAAAAGTTTTTTGAAGGCACTTTAAAGTTATAAATATAATTCCATCTTTATTCTGACTTGGACATCACTGACCTCAGTAGCCTTAGTAGCAGTATAATAATAATAATTCTTCTTGTACGTGCACTCAGCTATATACTGTAATGGTGATCAGGTCAGAAATAAATGAGACATTTGAATTCATAGTTGGACATGAACTTTATTAATTTTTCTCATCCGTTCTTAAAGTTACAGAAAAGTGACTATGATCTTTGTCACTGAGGTTTCGGATGTGCTGACAAAAAGTTGCGTACACCATGTTCAAAACAAATGTTGAGTGAAAGTGTGTAAAGTTACGCAAACTTTCACCTGCCGTGAGAATGCACGTGCCGCTAACGCAAACTTTTTCAGTTGACTGTTTCAAACTACAGAGTACTGAAACTCACCTAAATATTACTCCATTCAGTTTTCTGAACTCAAGGCCTTCGAACATGATCTTTTGTCATGAGTGTGAGTATTTATGGTTTGAAGCTTAACGATGACACAGAACCATGTTGGACCTCATACAACACAACATGAAACATGATGGAAACTACCCCTGTCTAAGTAAACTGTAAAGTTTATTTTTGTCACATGTAGATTCAAACACACCATGGTGATCATAAAACCTACGAGGCCAACAGACAGCTGAGGCACATAAAATACATGTGAATGCATCTAAGGGGCACTTCCTTTCTCACTGAGAAGAAACCGGTGTCCGATCAGTAAATTAGTTCAGAACGAGACATCTGCGATAAATCCTCAGGCCAACAAGGTGTAGACAATCACACATGACCAGAAATAGCTGCGTAAAGTTTCACAGGATTGTGGAACAATGGCAGTTTTGACACTACTGGAGGACATCACCAGTAGAAGAATTTGGAAAGGAGCATGTCTTCAGGGATCATGCCAACCTGCTGGCACACGGTAACGCCTGGCTTATTATTGATTTAGAGGCTCAGGGACACTCTTTTGGAACTCTGTGCTGAACTGGCCCAGAGGTACAGAGGGAAACTAGGAGGAGCCTTACAAATACCAGTACCAGTCCTCACCATGCTGGGGTTCCTTGCAACCAGAACCCTTCATGGGGAGCTGGCTGACAGGATGGGTCTCTCCTGAGCCAAGTCATGGCAGCAGTTTGGGACGGCCTCATCGGTGTGATGCCCAGATACTGTATATCAAATTCCTGCCATTACACACCGACTGAAATACTTCGTCAAAGTTCAGGTACTTGTTCTTTGACATCAACTTGGATGAAAATTCAGGCAAGGACTATAATTTGGATCCTGCTGCTTTAACAGTATTTGCCACTCCATTTTGTTCCGTTTTTATTGCTTAATGAATGACTTTCAGAGAAAATCTTACTACTTGCCTCCACCTCCGACATCAGAGCATTTATTTCACATCCAGTTTTTGCCTTTCTTGACGCCTTTACTATGGTTAATTTTGCATGCCATGCATTAATGCTAGTTTACATTTATATTTATAGGAGGGCGGCATGGTGGTGCAGTTGGTAGAGCTCTCGCCTCTTAGTGAGCAGGTTGCTTGTTCAATTCCCAGCTGGGGGCCTTTTTGGGTGGAGTTTGCATGTTCCCTCCGTGCATATGTAGGTTTCTCCGAGTACTCCATTTTCCTCCCACAGACCAAAAACATGCATGTTAGGCTGATTGGTAACTCTGAATTGTCTCTAGGTGTGAGTGAGAGAGTGAATGTTTGTTTGTCTCGTTTGTCTCTAAGTGTCCCTGTGATGGATTGGAGACCTGTCCAGGGTGTCTCCCGTCTCTCGCACAGTGACTGCTCGGTACGGGCACCAGTGACCCCCATGACCCAAAAAGGAAGAAGTGGGTAAAGATATTGTATGGATGGATGGATATTTACAGGAGCAGTGAATTGGGATGTATGAAGGAAAGACGCTCAGAAACATGAGCACTAACAGTTTCATAAATCTGAATATTGTTTTTTTGAATTTTGTCCGTATGCCAACTTTCAGTTTTATAGCTGTGCTCTTTTCCATACACAAGGACCCTGATCCCTCCCTGCCATCTTTACCCTATCTTTCTCTGCACCTCCTCCTGCTCTCCATCCTCCTCGTCCTCCCCTCCTCAAGGAGAGCAGTTCTGCTCTGCAACTCACTGTGCTATTTTTGGTCCTTTGTGCTACTTGCTGTTTAAAGACGCAGTTGCAGTTGTTGGTGCATCAAAGAAATGAAAAACAAGGAGCATCTCTAAGTGCTCTTGTTGTGTGGCTCATGCAGGGTGTATCAGGAAAGGCAACTGATGGGTGAGATATACAAATATGGGTGGAAAGAGCAGAATGCTGATCAAAGACGGGTGATAGTAAGTAAATGTGGCTTAAACACACTCTGTGCTTATCCTCTAAGTATGGTAAAAAGCACAAGTGGATGGACAGTAGTGTCTTTGTGTGTTTGTGCGGCTGTTAACAAAATTTCAACTCAATTCAATTTATTTATATAGCGCCAATTCACAACAGAAGTAATCTCAGGGCACTGAACAGAAACATTCATATACATAAAAATCAGTTAATAACTATATTTATCTAAGGAGCCAGCAAATTGCTTCGAGTTTTCACTTCATCACAGTCTCCCATCCTAAGCGAGCACAGAGACAACAGTGGAAAGGAAAAACCCCCTCATGAGGAAGAAACCTCCAGCAGAACCAGGCGCAGGACAAGCGGCCATCTGCGTCAACCGACTGGGCCTGGGAGGACAGGAAGGAGGAATGAACACACAACTGCAAGTCCAGGGTGGAGGCCATCAGGTTATTCTCTAGGAGGAGAGACAAAAAGACAGAATCACATGTTGGGAAATAATTATTACAAATACAAACTATTTATTTGCAAGCATTTGTAACCATTCATTTGATGAAATTAGGTCAATTTGTCCTCCATTAGTCTAAGGTTAAATTCATTCACTTCAATTCTATTAAAAAATACTTTATTAATCCCCAAGGGAAATCAAGTATTGTAGTAGCTCATCATCCTGTTTTCATTCGAGATTTATAGATGCTGATAGCTGTGGGTAGGAAGGATCTCCCACAGTGAATCTGAAGAATCTGGTCATAGATACTGATCTGTCCACCCGAATCCAGCTTGCTGTCAGATCCGGCGGGCCTCTCGGTCCTCCTGGGCAGCAGGACTGCCTGAATGCTGGGCAGAATTCCTCCCTGAGTGATGGTCACTCCTCCCAACAGTCTGCAGAGCTCCTCGTCACCACGGACAGACAGCTGAAGATGCCGGAGGATGATCTCGGTCTTCCCGTTGTCACGAGCTGAGTTTCCCACCAGTTTCAGGATCTCAGCAGTCAGGTACTCGAGCAATGCCGCCAAGTTGACGGGAATTCGTCCATGGCACCTCTTTTTCAACTCATTTAGGACTTGGGGCTGTAGTTGAGGTATTGGAGCTTTTGAGATGTTAATCAGCTGCACCTGGTTGTTTAAAAACACCTTGTTGCCATGGTTACGCATCATAACAAATGCCCAAAAGTAAAAAGGTTTCAGTAAAAATCCTTCCAGCTGCACAGCATCTGATACCAGAGGAAATAATCATCAAAAAAAAAAAAAAAAAAGATTTACATCCAAAAAAATAGAATTTAAGTTTTCAACAGCAATAACTCAGAATGAAAGTAACAGAGCAACTCCAGCATGCAGCCACCCCGAGCAGCGCAATTCTAGAACAATAGGCACGATTATAGGCACAATTATTAATAATGATTTAAATAAATATAGCTTAAGTAAAATATCTCGTAAATTATTGGGCAGATTCTAATCAAACGCAGAAAGTAATCTCTAGACCTACATCTACTGTACAACTGATTAACTTTGCCACTCAGTCCAGTGTACATATTTATATAT
>NC_056503.1:31503038-31508747 GCF_014905685.2 Nematolebias whitei | reverse complement strand
ATATATATATATATATATATATATATATATATATACTATATACACACGCACGCACGCACGCACACACACACACACACACACACACACACATTAATGAATAAAAAACATTTTTGAGCATTTGAGCTAAATTTTGATGCGGTGGTAGCTGAGTCATTCACAAGACATTCTCTAAGCATGACAGGGTGTGAAATTGCATGAGATTGGATGGTTATTTTCAAGGTTTGATGAAACCAGCTACAACTTTGTTGTTTCTTAACATACAATCTTAGTCTAAAACCCTGGCATGAAAGGCAGCAGGTGATGTGCATACCTTCAAAGGTTGATAGTACCTATACTACTCTGAAGGTTTTTCTATCATAGATATACTAAAACTCACTTTTTCATTCTCCTTCCTCCCTGTGCAGCTCTAACAATCCACAATCATACTGAATTTTCCCAGTGGAGCCTTGGCAACAGCACCATAATGCTGTATTTCTGTAGTGACATGGGCTCTGCTTCTGTGGCACTGAGTCATACAGCTGCTGTCAAGATGCCGGCCCACTCTTTTAGATAGTTGCATGTGTGAAAATGGCAACTCAAGAATAGCAGAAATATCTCAGGGTGGACTTAATCCCTCTCTGGAGGATGGATCATGGAGGAAAAAAAAGTGGGGTTTTAATTGTTGGGGTTTTATTGCTCACCCTCACACTGCATTAGCATGGTGATGCCCTGAAGACTGAAGCCTCTGGGGGAGACAGTGAGAAAGATTCAGAGATGGAAGAGTCAAAAGACTGAGAGAATACCAGGCTGCAGAAGATCAGGGATTAAATAAGCTCAGGGACCAGTGACAGCAGATTCGTATACAACGAGAGAGAGAATACTGATGGCGATGAACAGGAGAAGGAGAGCGTGGGGGATAAACAGTGGGTTCATCTCCGTTTAGGATTACACCTCAGCGCATTGTTCAGGTGCGCTAGGCTCAGGTGTCCCCTTCAGTCTACCTACCACTTGGCATCACTGCAGTTACCAAGCAGCTTGGGCCCTGGAGCTTCTTCCTTCGTCTTCCATCAGCTGTCTTTAGAGCTCAGTAAACAATCTCTCCAGAAGGGAAAAAGAACAATTAAAACTTGACAATTCAGATGGCATCAGTGTGTCTTTAAAGCTTTGCTAAAACTATCACAACAAAAGCTGTCTTATTTTTGGCTCCATTGGATGCTTTCTTCTAAATTTATCCCGCCTCAGTATTGAGTATGAGTATTTGTAGTTGTGTGCTGACTTTCTGACTGTAACAGAGGTAATCTAATTACAGTAACCACCATGGAGTGAGGTCACAGCATCTTTGTAGGCTGTCAGGCTATCACCCCTTTAGTCATGGCTTACCTATCACTCTGATCCTGGATCAGCCTTTAGTTTTTCAAAGCAAAGTGCTTAAGTCTTTCTCACCCAGAAATGAACCAACTCAGAGCACTATTGATCAAATCCACATAAGCCCAATTACTGGCAGAAAATCCCTGTTAGCCATTAAAGTTACTCACAACCTACTGTAAATATTTTGTACATGCACTGGTCATGGGGATTAATAGCTCGCAGCAGAGCCAAAGGGTTATGGTGATCAGTGACAGAAGGTTTGAGCTGTAGTTTGTACTTGTCAAGTACAAGTTGCATGCATGAGTTGAATGAGACTAGGGAAAAACTTAGCTGGTGGAGAGGGTACAGTATGTGTGACACATGAGGTCAGTGAGCATGGAGTGTATGTGAATTGCAATTAACCAGTCCTGTTTGCCTGGAGTACATGCTGCACTTGTGACGCAAGTGGCCAGCGTGAAACAGCCACTTCTGACTGAGTAGTGGGTTTAAAAAGAGGCCCACAATGCATTTTATGTATTAGCAAAGCCAATATTGCTTCGTGCCATTCCCAAGCTTCTATAATCTGCCTAGGGAGATCCAACACCCTCAGCTGTTGTAGAAAGTCGACTGCCATTTTCTTATTTTGTACAATGCTATGTGCTACAGATTGGTTCCTTCCCAATGTGTACATCAGGAGTTTTGCTCCTTGTGTAGCGTGTGGGACGTGCGTGCTGTTTGCTCGCTACACACGGGTAGGAAGTCAGACATACCCTAACCCTACTGCTGGCTTTAACCACAAACATTTCAAGTGTGTAGTACTTGTGTAGTTTTTGAGGCACGTGAATCGCACAATGGCTGCAGGTCACTCGTGCATTTTACTGTCACCTCAAAAAGCCTACTGGTTGTGCACCTAACTTGGTTCCGGCGTGCACAAGCATTACGGGTTCTGTATGTATTGTATGCATTCTTGATGTTTTACAAAACGTGGAATTTTGCATGTGCAAAACAAAACGCCTCCATAACCAGTCTGCAGTCTCCTACAGGGCTAAAAGCATGCAGGTGACTCAAGTCTCACGCACGGTTTGGTGAAATTTTTCCTTGTATACTGCCTGTAGGAGCAGGCTGTAAGTGAGGCAAGTTAAATGTGTTCAAACATTTGTACAAATTGTCTTGTTTTTCTCCTTAAAAACTTTTTTTAAACCGTCCAGTTCAACCATGACAATTGTTTATTTTAAAATAAGTAAAACTGTGTTTTTCTGGGAAATTTCAACAATGCACTTGAATATATTCAATAGGACAGCACAATATATTGAAAATTTATTGTCATGACTTGGGGCAGCTGTGTGGTTAGAGTGGTCATCCTCCAATGGGAGAGTTAAGGGTTCAATTCCACCAGCAGTAACATGTTGAAGTGTCCCTGGGCAAGACAGTGAACCCCTCATTGCCTCCCATGTTTGTCCCATCAGTGTATGAATGTGATCACACACTTATTAGTCTCTACAGATTCAGATTAGGTTTGTACGGATATAGTAGAGTGCTGTTTGAATGGGTAGATGAGGACACAGGTTGTAGTGTAAAGCGCTTTGAGTATCTTGACTTGACATAAAGCGCAATATAAGTACAGTCCACTTACCATTTACCATTTATCATAATATCTGTGAGTGCAATATCAACAAGTGGTACACCGATGTTCTCCATTGCTAAAAAAATTTGAATAGTGAATGTTTGTAGTTTATGAGATGAATGTTTTTCTGGACTTTGAATTGAACAGGGAATGTACTATAAGTAGACCTCAATGTTTCTGGTGCAAGATATTCAACTGGACAGGAGTTACAATGTGTAGAAGAACAGAGGTAGTTTTTTTTTGTTTCTGTTCAAGATATTGCAGAGTGATGGATCCTGACGAGTGGAGGGAGCAATTTTGTTCATGACTAGGCGTAACGGCAGAGCCAGGAGGTGGCTCCTCATTTGAGGACACTAAGCAATGTAAGAACTATAAAGCATAGTTTCCTCAGATGATTGCTTTGGCTGGTTTACCTGTAGATATAATGGTGGCCATCTTAGATTTTGATGAGGCAACCCAAATTTCAAAAGAAGCCTTTCTTACACCTAGATGCCAACATGTAAATCTCTACCTCACTTATTTTTCAAGTTATCATGCTCACATCATGCACAAACAGACAGACGGAGGGTATTTCCATTTCCCCTTTTTGTTCCACGACAGGGGACAATAATACAAAGGGCTGCTTGGACTGCAATAAACCATTCTATTTCAGCAACCATGCGTTCATGTTCTGTTAGTACAATATTTAGTTATTCCAAAGGACTCTCGTTGGCCTTGATGCCCACACCTGCATAAGATGATCGTTATGACAGAACAGAAAGTGAGTTGTGAGGAAATTGTGTGTTTATTGCAACTGATATTTTCGCAATATTCAATAATAATATTGCACATAGCAGTTTTTTCTGATATTGTGCAACATGACATTCAATTCAAGAACTGAGTTTACACAGCATATTAAAAAAAACCTTTATTTATTGCCAATTGTTGTTCAAAAGGAATGCTTATATGTTGCTAGTTTTGAGAAAACAATATTACAAATGATGTGACATAGAGATAAAACCTACAACAAACTCCTGCAATGTTTATGATTTTTCTTTCTTCTTACATTCATTTATTCCAACATTTGTTCAGCAGTTGATATACAAACCTCTTGTCTTGTAAATCTTTGACAGCTTCAGTTTCATCGGGACAGTTTAAAATGCTCAAAAGCTGAGCCAGGACACAAGACAAGCTTGTTGGTTCTTCTTGCAGTTCTGTGAGCATCATGGAGGGTCAGGGTAACTTTATATGTAGTTGTATAGAAGCGGTGAGTCAGCTGCAGGTAAGACAATACAGGTGACTTAATTACTTGGCGTGAAGAATGACCAGACTCATGCTGGGTCGTATCTGCTCTGTCAGCCTGTTACAGTCATTTACACTGTTACAATACAAATCTACATTTATGTGATTTTTTTTTTCCTCTTATTTTGAACCTTGTTTAGTGATTTAGCACCACTCTTGTTATAAAGCTGCAATGAGAGTGAATATAACTGGTAGTTTTATGGCCACAGTGAAGATGTACTGTCACACGCACCATAAAGTCGGAGCCCGGCTGACATTAGCTGCTGTTGTCACTGCCCTGGCTTCAAATGAAGGCCGTGTTGACACAGTTAACAATCATATGAATGGCGAGAGCCACGTTTCTCAAAGCTGGCTTGTCAAGTAAGCAGTTTGAGTGAACAAGACAAACGTAATTTCATAGAATTTATTTTCTCATTTTTGTTTTTACACCACGAGCTGTAATAGCTACTTAACAGATTAGCGAGTGAAAATATGGGGGATAGTGGGTGTCAACGAAAACCTGCAGACTGGTTGTGTGTGGGAGAGAACTAGGAGAGAGCCTGTTGAGGAAAGGATTAGAGTTGTGGCCAGTGCCGGCTGCTAATCCATCAGATAGACAGAGCGGAGGCTGAGACTTTGACCAACTGGACCAGATACTGGGAATACTGTTTACACACCAGTCTGTCGCTCAGCTTGGGGGTTGATGTATTTCATGAGCATGGAATTAAGAAACAACATGCATGTTGAGTATGGAGATAGTTTGTTTTAATTTAACCTAAATCTTTTACTAATCACACAAAGTCATAAAACCCTAAAATTATGATTATTCTAACTGAAAGGTGTAATTGTATGAAGCTAATTCACACAGAGAATTGTTTAATTCTGCAGTTATGTAAAACTGGGAGCACATATTACTCTGGCACAAAAAGCTTTTACATTTTTTAATTGCGTGTTTATATTAGTTATTTCTTCATGTGCCAGTAGGGCAGTTTTCACCACAGAGGTTTTCAGTTTTCATGAGGTGAAGCTGATGTTGGTTAATGTTTATCAGCATAAAATTAGTGATTCTTGTTTAGCGCCAGCTTCTATTGAAATATCTTGTTATTTGCAGCTTGTTACTAATATATTAATTAACTTAAACAGAGTTTTTTAAAAGCTTTTCACAAAAAACAACAAATAGTGCCACACATTGTATATCTAAAGAACTGTTTTAATAGCTTTAACCGGAATTGTTAAATGAAAATGTTTATCATGTATCAGAGATGCACTAACTGGCATTTTCAGTGCAGATTCCTATGATCAATTTCTGTAAAGCTTTAACGCTCCAAATTTGGAAAATTTAGATTTTTCTCCAATAAACATGATTTTAAAGCATTCAAAATAATTTTCCTAATTTTTGGCTGAATTTGCTTTTGACTGTATGTTTGTTTACAACAAAACATTTTAATATTATGTATATATATATATATATATATATATATATATATATATATATATAT
>NC_056503.1:31500044-31502120 GCF_014905685.2 Nematolebias whitei | reverse complement strand
TATATGTATATGTATATATATATATATATATATATATGTATATATATTTATATATATATATATATATGTATATATATATACACATATATATTGAGGGAATCACTGAGCTGCTCTTGTTCTTCACTGTTAGAAGGTGGTAGCTCTCGTCAAATGGTGATCTCCAGCATCATCTTGTTCATGCCAGGCTTTTCATCCACTGACCACAGACACCTGGAAACATCAGGGGGACCAGTAGCTGTTTAACATATCTGGAAGGAAACCATCCATCCATTATCTGTACCCGTTTGGTGTAGAGGCAGGGCAGCCAGCTTGGGACCCAAAAGTCCCAGGTTCGATCCCCAGTCACTGCACATCACGTGGTGTCTTTGGGCAGCACACCTCATCCCCAAAAGCCTCCCGGGCGCTTTCAATAGCTGCCCACTGCACCACCTGGTGGTGGATGGGTTAAATGCAGAGACTAATTTCGCCATTGTATGGAAACATACAGTGCTGACATTGTGATGACATTATTATTATTATTCCATTTTGGGTCACGGGGGTCGCTGGTGCCCATGTCCAGCAATCACTGTGCGAGGGGCGGGGTACACCCTGGACGGGTCGCAAGTCCATCACAGGGCCACATAGAGACAAACAAGACAAACAACCATTCACTCTCTCATTCACACCTAAGGACAATTTAGAGTTACCAATCAGCCTAACATGCATGTTTTTGGTCTGTGGGAGGAAACTGGAGTACCCGGAGAAAACCCACGCATGCACGGAGAGAACATGCAAACTCCACCCAGAAGGCACCTGGACCGGGGTTTGAACCAGGGACCTGTTCGCTGAGAGGCAGCAGCTCTACCGGAAGGAAACCAGTGAGATTTTAATATGATCATTATGATATGATGTTATGTGGTGGAGCAGAGGTTAGAAGATGAGCCTGTGATGGGAAAGTCACAGGTTCAACTCCCGGAACCGTCAACATCAAAATGTGGGTGGAAAAGGTGAAACACCCACACCTGACTCCATCCTCATTGGCCCCACTCTGGTCCCCTGAGCAAGGCACTCAACCCCCACCATTTGCTCCTAAACAGGTCTCTTTAGAAAATGAGTTCTCGTGACTCAGTGAGACTACCTGGATAAATAAAGGGTAAATGAAAAAATAAAAGTTTAAAATAGAAATACTCACATCATTAGGCCGAGATTGTGTGTGAGACGTGCACGTTCCTGAGGTTGTGTGTGTGACGTGCACGTTCCTGAGAGGTCACAGACAGAGCAGCTCCAGCTTTTGTTGAGTTCCTGTAGTCCTGCAGTTTTCAAGCTGAAATGAAAAAACATAATGAATATGAACTTTAGTCTATGGTTACCTGTTCATATAAACACATGGAGGTGTCTCACCTTGTGACTGACAATAAAATATGTAACTTTATGAACTCTAATGAACTTATAATGATGCTCCTACTCTTTGAAGGTGAACCGATGGTACCACACCATCTCTCAGTCGGACAGTCTGATCAGTTTGATCAAAATCCTCACTGCTCAGATGAATCCTCCTCAAAGATACTTCCTCCTCTTCATCACATCTTGTTCTTTGGGAAAACTTCAAAATGAAAACAGGAGATTTGTGTCTACACCAAAACATTGTACAAAGGAGGTCAATCTTATTTTCTATTTCCTATATTCTCCCTAGTTTAATTTTTTTATTTCCAAGAACTTACACAAAACTCCAGTTTTGATGCATATCTCTTGATAATGAACCAAAGCTACTGAAATAGTGAGTACGCAAGTTAGAAAAATATTCCTGTCATCAGATCTCAGTCAGCTTCATTGCAGCTGAACACTGTGTTACACTGAACATCACATCAGCTGGTGGACATAAATACAGTACAGTAATATTATATTCGCAAAATACTAACAATAATATGTTCATCTTACTTGTGAAAAGTTATTCCCCGAGAACTGACGTCAACAGTCCGTCGATTAGAACAGAAATAAGCTGCGAAGTGCTGAAACATCTTCTGCTTTAATCAAATAAGGACGACCGTTTCAAGATGGCGGCCGAAAATCCTGCGCCGCAGCAGCCAATGAGGCATC
>NC_056503.1:31496551-31499944 GCF_014905685.2 Nematolebias whitei | reverse complement strand
CCAGATTTAAAGTTTGCTTCGCCTCAGTTGCTAGGCAACCATTTACTAAATGCTGAAGAAGTGCAAAGAGTGGTTCTTTAATCAGTAATCTGCGTCATTTATAATTTTTATGTGAAACCTTGCCATGTTTGTACAATGATTCTAGTCTGAAAATCTAAAGTTATTGTAAACCATAAATTTGTAGTGTTATTTTAGTATAAATCAAAATGGGGGATTGATGGTAACAAAAATAAATAGTTGTAAGGATTTATGAAGGTAACTACTTGGAATCAAAATGGTTTATGGCTTTTCTTTTCTCAGTGAAAAGGCATTGCTGTTTATTTCATGACAGAGCTCACGCAGTAATAATAAACTTGGAATTAGTTTTTATTTCTCCAGTCACGTCCCCCCCCTCCCCCCCAAATATGCTGAATCACTGTAGTTATCTAAATTTCTAGAAAATATTTTTAACATAGTTTTATTTGTTTTTTTTAATGTAAAATATGACCATACGCACAAATCCAAAATGGAAACATTAAGAACTTGCACAACCGTAGATAAACTTTTTTTTGTGTGTGTGTGTTTTAAACTTGTGAACATTTCATCCATCCATTTTCTTCTGCTTATCCGGGGTCGGGTAGCCTAAGTAGGGAGGCCCAGACTTCCCTCTCCCCAGCCACTTGGGCCAGCTCTTCCGGGGGAATCCCGAGGCGTTCCCAGGCCAGCTGAGAAACATAGTCCCTCCAGCGTGTCCTGGGTCTTCCTCTGGGCCTCCTCCCGGTGGGATTTGTCTGGAACACCTCACCAGGGAGGCGTCCAGAAGGCATCCTAAACAGATGCCCGAGCCACCTCAACTGGCTCCTCTCAACGTGGAGAAGCAGCGGCTCTACTCCGAGTCCCTCCTGGATGATCGAGCTTCTCACCCTATCTCTAAGGGAGAGCCCAGACACCCTGCGGAGAAAACTCATTTCGGCCGCCTGTATCCGAGATCTCGTTCTTTCGGTCACAACCCAAAGCTCGTGACCATAGATGAGGGCAGGACCTCCTCCCTGACCTAGAGAGGGCACTCTACCCTTTTCCGGCTCAAGACCATGGACTCGGATTTGGAGGAACTGATCTTCATTGTGAACATTTTATAACTTTCTAAAATATAAGTGAACTTTTTTTAAAATTTATTTAAATTTTATTTATACGGGTAGTCTCAGAGTAACGAGTACTCATTTTCAAGAGAGACCTGTTTTAGTCAGACAACAATAAAAAGCAATTACCGGTTGGTCCTGTTAGCCGCGTGGTCCTGTTAGCAGCATGCTGATGGTAACGACTATGGCAACGGACGATGATGACCGCCCTCAAGATAATAATTAGTAATCTTGCATATATTTTAAAATTAATGAACTGACTCAGATGTCTGACTGAAACAATCTGCAGACTAAAGTCCTAATGAAACGCAAATAAAATACATTAAATGTAAATATCCTGATGCATGCTCAATAATCCAGGTAGAAAAATCCAAAAAAGTTCAATCTGGTCCTCTGGACATTCAAAAAAACAAAGCAAAAAAAATGTAATGTAATAATCGATTCATCTGCCAATTATTTTTTCGATTAATCGATGAATTGACAAAAAACCCCACAACGTTTTAATTTCCAGCCCTTTATTCCAAAATTGAACATTTGACTGACATAGCAATTTGCACAAAAAACAGGTTGCTATTTGACTATTCTGTTAGTAAGATATTGAATAATAAAAAATAAAAGTTAGTCAAGTAGCTTACAAAATAAATGTACACAAATGTATACAAATGTATCTTTATACCTGCACAGTATGTAGCTACTTTGTAAAATGTGTCCTTGAGGGAAGAGTGTAACCTGGATTAAAAGTGTGGATTATTGTAACCTGGAATAAAAGTGTGGATTATTGTAACCTGGATTAAAAGTGTGGATCATTGTAGAGAAGCCTTCGTCTTCAACCATCGACAGAGGCCTCATGTCAGTGACGATCATTTTGAAGGATGTTTGTTGTTGTTGTTTTCTGGAATGAGACAGTAAATATGTATTATAGAATAGAATAGAATTCAACTTTATTGTCATTGCACATGTCACAGGTACAAAGCAACAAAATTCAGTTTGCATCTATCCAGAAGTGCTTGGCAAGAAAAATAAATTGGTAGATATATATAGTACAATATACTGTAAGTTGCTTTGAGTATGCTATAGGTATAAATATATACAGGTTGTGAGTGTACAGACTATGAACAGGTTATAATATGAAGGGGTGTAAACGGCTATATAAAAGAAAAATATATATAAGTATGTGAGTACTTATGAACAGTAGATAGTAGATTATGTGTACAGTTTGTACAGTAGTGGGCTAACGGATGAAAGTGCAGGTGGTGATGTTACATTATTCATTATAATTATTATAGCATAATTTACAGCAACTCAAGACATGCCTTGTTTCATTTACAGTGTTGGGTTCAGGCAAAAGTAGCTCAAAGAGCAATTAAACACACACACAAACATACATATATAAAATACTTAATTACACACATTTGAGTAGATGTAATAAATTACTTTAATTCCTGTTTAAATGCAATTCATCCTGCCATACCTGCAGTGTCTTCAGACTTTGCCAACAAATTAAAAGTTGAAGCTTAATCATTAAATTATTATCTTTGTGTTAATTTATTTATAAATCACATTTAAACACTGCTTGTACCAATTAAATTAAATAAAAAGTAACACATGCGTTCTCAATCACCGTCATTAATCAGATAAACAAACAAACAAACAAACAAGCAGCTTCATCTACCAGACAGACTGACGTTACGTTTTCTCTCTTGGAAACAGAACAATGTGTTAAATTGTAGAGACTCACCTGCAACGCATGAAGAGTTGTATCAGCTGCAGCTCCTTCCTCTTCCTCGTGACTCCCGACATGTTTACGTTTCATCTCCGTGGTTCTCTCGTGTCGTGTCGGTGATTTTCAAAGCAGCATTCTTCTCAGTTTTTATCTTTGAAGTTCTCCCACTCTTTGGAGGACTTGGGTCGAACAGTTTTCTCTGCGTTGGTCATTTGTAAAATTTACTTATGTTCCTTTGAAAACACCCCCTCGCTCTGTTCAACTTGCGCTGCGGAGTATTTATTTATTTATTTTTTCAAACTTTATTCAGTCAGTCAGCATTGACAATGAACTGCAGGTGAACAAAACGAAACGGCTCCGCAGCGCTGTGAAAGATGCATAATCGCGCGACACAACGAATCGATAATGAAATTCGTTGCCAACGCTTTTAATCATCGATTTTATCGAGTCGTTGTTGCAGCCCTAATCCTGATACATGCTCAATAATCCAGGTTGAAAAATCCAAAAAAGTTCAATCTGGTCCTCTGGACATTCAAAAAAACAAAACAAAGC
>NC_056503.1:31480562-31496451 GCF_014905685.2 Nematolebias whitei | reverse complement strand
TGAGGGAACACTGCAGGTAATAATGTCCTGAGAGCGCACTCCGTAGCTGCACTCACGCAGAGACATGTAGGAGGAGATGTATGAAGGCAGCAGACCAAGAAGTGATTTAAAGATGAAAATGTACCAGTGAGAGAGTCTGCGTGAAGTTAATGATGTCCAGTTAACCAGTGAATACAGGGTGCAGTGGTGGGTACGATAATCACAGCCAGTTATGAATCTTAGTGCACCATGATAGACAGCATCCAACATCTGCAGGGTTCTTGTAGGAGCGTTCATGTAAATAATATCACCAAAATCAATTGAGGGAAGGAAAGTCACAGATACAAGGCGTTTTCTAGCATTCAGGGTTAGACAGGATCTGTTTCTGAAAAAGAAACCCAGTTTAACTTTCAGTTTCTTTACCAAGTTTTCCACATGGAGCTTAAAAGAAAGATGTGAGTCGACCAAGATACCCAAATATTTATAGGAATCAACAAACTCAATGGGGACACCATTTGAGGATAAAATCGGAGGAAGAACTGCTGGGACCAACTTCCTATTTGAAAAAAGCATCCCTTTGGTTTTTTCGGCATTTAGGACAAGTTTGAGGTGAAACAAATCAGTCTGGATGATGTTAAATGCAGATTTCAGAAGCTGGAAAGCCTTAGCAACTGTTTTAGCTCGACAATAAACAACTGTGTCATCAGCATAGAAATGTATGGATGCATTAGGGATGTTTTTACCTACATTATGTATGTAGATTGTAAAGAGGGTGGGTCCTAAGACTGAGCCTTGTGGTACACCATTGTTGACTGTTAAATAACTGGAGGAAGTACCATTATGTTGAACACATTGCCTCCGGTCTGAAAGATAGTTAGAGAACCAACCAATGGTGTGATCTGAGAAACCGATTTCTGAGAGTTTATGACACAAGATGTTATGATCCACAGTGTCAAAAGCTTTAGACAGGTCTAAGAAAAGTGCAGCACAATAATCCTTAGCATCCAGTGCTTCAACAACGTCATTAAGAACCTTCAGTGAAGCAGTGGTTGTGCTGTGTTGTTTCCTGAAACCAGATTGATGTGGAGGTAAGATGTTAAATGAGTCCAGGTAATTTTTGATTTGAGAGTTTATCAGTTTTTCTAGAACCTTGGCTAAAATGCAGAGTTTAGAGATTGGTCAATAGTTGTTCAGTGAGGTGGGGTCACCTCCCTTCAGCAAAGGAAGAACAAAGGCTGTTTTCCAAGTGTCTGGGATGGAGTTTTGTCTTATGGAGAGATTGAAGATGTGGGTCACAGGGACTGTGATGATATGAGCAGCCAGCCTTAAGAAATAAGGTGGAAGTTCATCTGGACCTGCAGATTTTTTAGGATCAAGATCTTTTAACAGTTTATTGATCTCACTGACTGAGAATGGAGAAAAAGAGAAGCTGTGATTAACTGAGGATTGACTTGTAGGAGGGATTTGATTTGTAGAAGTTTGGTTATTAAGTGAAGTGGCTGATTTTCCATTAGTTACTGTGTCAAATAAAGAACCAGAAGCAACAAAATGTTTGTTGAGACAGTTCAGGATCTCGTGCTTATTTGACACAGGAGCAGAGTTAATGAGAAGTTGTGATGGGAGGTCAGATGATTGGGGGGTGCCTGAGAGAGATTTAATTGTTTTCCAGAATCTGTTAGGGTCATTTAGATTTTTGGAGGTCTGAGATAAGAAATAGTTTCGTTTTGCTGCTTTGACAGCAGTTGTACATTTATTCCTCATCTGTCGAAAACTCAACCAATCAGTGTCTGAGTCAGATTTTCTCGCTGCGGCCCAAAGATGATCTCTCCTGTGCAGGAGGTCAGCTAGCTCTGGAGTAAACCAGGGGCTGTCTCGTCCCTTTATTTATATATATGTGTATATATATATATATATGTATATGTATATATGTATGTATGTATATGTATATATATGTATATATATATGTATATGTATATACATGTTTATATATATGTATATGTATATACATGTATATATATATATGTATATGTATATACATGTATATATATGTATATATATGTATATATATATGTATATGTATATATGTATATATGTATATATATATGTATATGTCTATATGTATATATATGTATATATATGTATATGTATATATATATGTATATGTATATATATGTATATGTATATATATGTGTATATATATGTATATATATGTGTATATATATATATGTATATGTATATGTATATATATATGTATATGTATATATATGTGTGTATATATATGTATGTATATATGTGTATATATATGTATATGTATATATATATGTGTATATGTATATATATGTATATATATATATATATATATATATATAAATGTATATATGTATATGTATATATATGTATATGTATATATATATATATATATATATATATATATATATATATATGTATATATGTATATGTATATATATATATGTATATATATATATATATAACAAACCCAACAGGTTAATACACCTCCTCTTTCTGTCTGTCACTGTTAATTTCTTGGATTATTGAGCATGAACTTTGGTGACGTAAATAAATACATTTTTTGTAACCTTTTCCACTTCATTTTTGTCCTCTGATGTTTTAAACACATTACAGATATTATGACTTTTTTATTCACTTACAAATTAGCTGCTCATCTTTGGTGCATTCATGAGCTGAAAAATAAAGGAACTTTTTGTGTCAGTTAAACTAAAATCTGATGATGATCATGGATGAATCATATTGTTTTAGATCAGTTTTTCATCCTTATGCATTTTACTTTGTAAATCACTTGGATCATTAACCCTATGGCAAGGTTTGTGCACACAGATCAGACGTGCACAGCCCTGGTACAGGCTATGTAATCGACTAAGGACATCACAGAGTAAAATTCCCAGACTTTGTTGACATTGTTATATCTCACCTAGCACGTCCAGAGAGCTAAATGATGTCAACGTTCATTTTACATCATGTTAATATTTATTTTCAGAGCAGGGTATGTAGGGTTATGTGTTTATGAAATAGGTGCAACGGGACATGATGGAGCAGAGATATACACTCCTATCATCACACACACACTCACACACACTGCACCACAGCAACAATGACTCCATTCTCACACAGTAGCCCAAGACAGAGACAGAGAGAAAGAGTGACATTTACAATGGCAGGAGTCACCGCAGGGGAGTGCACGGGGGGGTGGGGGCGCAAGGGTGGAGAATGGGAGATGGAGGGACCGACGGAACGATGGATGGAGACGAGGCAGGATGGGCGGAGAAGCAGAGCAGAACTGGAGTAGTTGGAGGAAACCCCCAGAGGCTCAGCAGAGAAACAGGAAAGTAAAGATGGATGGGGGAGAAAGGATGAATTCAAGAAAAAGGCCAGTCCAGAGAGTGGGTCAAACCATTCTTCTTTATCGCAGTGAGACAGATCAGGGCTAACATTCCCAGTGTGCTGTAGGCTGCAGTCTTTCACTGTATCTGTCTGTACTGTAGTCCTCATTATACTGATTCACGTTCACGTCAGATGCACACATTATGTAGGGTCTGCAGCCATATGAGGGCTCTCTCATACAAGTTTGGCATTAGGTACAAATTTTCAAATGTATCAACACCACATTTAATTTAATACATATACTGTATATATATATTTCTTTTATTTTTCAGTATTGGTCTGTTTACAAGATATTAATATTTGTATATAGATGTACTTGTCAAATCTTTCAATTAAAATGAGTTTGTTCAAAGTTAAAGTCAAAGTTTTTTTTATTTGTCATTCACACCTCATGTGGTACTTGTGGTGGAACGAAATTGTGTACACAGGGTCCCAGTTACATCCAACAAAAGTATAAAAGAAAAATAGTAGTAAGATCTAAGATATGAACTAAGAAATATGCTAAACTAAGAATACACTAAGCACTAGTAGTACAAAAACAATACACTGAACAACAGCAGCACGAATATGAGTCTGTGTGAGCAGATGAGTACGAATGAACACAGCAACATGAAATAAATCAGCAGCATGAGATCAGCAACATGGATAGTCAGCAGCACTTATCAACAATCATGTGACATTACGTTAATTATTCTGGTTAGAGATTCATGAGTCTTAACAGCCTCAGAGTAGAAGCTGTTCCTCAGTCTAGTGGTTCTACACTTAATGCTTCTCAACCTCCTTCCTGAGTGGAGTGGGGCAAAAAGTGTGTGTGCTGGGTGAGTAGGGTCCTTCATGATGCAGGTGGCCCTCTTCCTGCATCTGGAGATGTAAATGTCTGTGATGGTGGGGAGACTGAATCCGACAGACTTCTGTGCAGCCTTCACCACTCTCTGCAAAGCTTTTCTTTCTGCAGCTGTGCAGCCTCCATGCCACACATTGATGCTGGAGCACAGGATGCTCTCCACTGCACACCTGTAGAAGGAGGTGAGGACTGAGCTTCCCAGACCAGCTCGCCTCAGCTGACTAAAGAAGTAGAGTCTCTGATGAGCTTTCTTACTTGTAGCTGGAGACCACTTCCACCGCAGACCCTCCTGTATTTGGGGTGGGGTAGAGGCGTAGGTGTGTTTGTTCCATCTGAAGTCCACGACCATCTCCTTCGTCTTCTTCATATTGATGTGAAGGTTGCTCTCCCTGCACCAGCTCTCCAGGTGTTCCACCTCCTGCCTGTAGCTGGACTCATCATTGTTTATATTTTTGTTTTGCTTTGAAATGACAAAAAACAAGAAGTCAACAACATTTGTGGTTATATAAAAGGGCGTTTGATTAGGTAGACACCAGGATATCTGGAATATGGAAAAGGGAAACATGGACCAGGCTTGGTGTCCAGTTTAAAACATGCATGTTAGGCTGATTGGTAACTCTAAATACTCCATAGGTGAATGAGAGAGTGAACGGCTGTTTGTCTCATTTGTCTCTATGTGTCCCTGTGATGGACTTGCAACCTGTCCAGGTTGTCCCCCACCTCAGTGATGAATGAACATGGGCACCAGTGACCCCCCGTAACCCGAAAAGAAAAGAAAACGGGTAAAATATGATAAATGGTTGGATATGTATATACAAACCGTATTCCAAAAAAGTTGGGACACTAAACAAATTGTGAATAAAAACTGAATGCAATGATGTGGAGATGGCAAATGTCAATATTTTATTCGTAATATAACATCTATGACAGATCAAAAGTTTAATCTGAGTAAATGTAACATTTTAAAGGAAAAATATGTTGATTAAAAATTTCACAGTGTCAACAAATCCCCAACAAGTTGGGACAAGTAGCAATAAGTGGCTGGAAAAAGGAAATTGAGCATATAACGAACAGCTGGAAGACCAATTAACACTAATTAGGTCAATTGACAACATGATTGGGTATAAAAAGAGCTTCTCAGAGTGTCAGTGTCTCTCAGAAGCCAAGATGGTAAGAGGATCACCAATTCCACATTGTTGCGCAGAAAGATAGTGCAACAATACCAGAATGGTGTTACCCAGTGTAAAATAGCAAAGACTTTTAAGTTATCGTCATCAACCGTGCATAACATCATCAAAAGATTCAGAGAATCTGGAACAATCGCTGTGCGTAAGGGTCAAGGCCGTAAAACTCTACTTGATGCTCGTGATCTCCGGGCCCTTAAATGTCACTGCACCTCAAACAGGAATGCCACTGTCAAGGAAATAACAGAATGGGCTCAGGAATACTTCCAGAAAGCATTGTCAGTGAACACAATCCACCGTGCCATCCGCCATTGCCAGCTGAAACTCTACAGTGCAAAGAGGAAGCCATTTCTAAGCAAGCTCCACAAGCCCAGATGTTTGCACTGGGCCAGGGGTCATTTAAAATGGAGTGTGGCAAAATGGAAGACTGTTCTGTGGTCAGATGAGTCACGATTTGAAGTTCTTTATGGAACACTGGGACGCCATGTCATCCGGACCAGAGAGGACAAGGATAGCCCAAGTTGTTATCAAAGCTCCGTTCAAAAGCCTGCATCACTGATGGTATGGGGTTGCATGAGCGCTTGTAGCATGGACAGCTTGCATGTCTGGAAAGGCACCATTAATGCAGAGAACTATGTTCAGGTTCTAGAACAACATATGCTCCCATCTAGACGTCATCTCTTTCAGGGAAGACCCTGCATTTTTCAACACGATAATGCCAGACCACATTCTGCAGCAATCACAACATCATGGCTACGTAGGAGAAGGATCCGGGTACTGAAATGGCCAGCCTGCAGTCCAGATCTTTCACCTATAGAGAACATTTGGCGCATCATAAAGAGGAAGGTGCGACAAAGAAGGCCCAAGACGATTGAACAGTTAGAGGCCTGTATTAGACATGAATGGGAGAGCATTCCTATTTCTAAACTTGAGAAACTGGTCTCCTCTGTCCCCAGACGTCTGTTGAGTGTTGTAAGAAGAAGGTGGGGATGCCACACAGTGGTAAAAATGGACTTGTCCCAACGTTTTTGGGATTTGTTGACGCCATGAAATTTGGAAACAACAGATTTTCCCCTGGGCAGCACGGTGGCGCAACTGGTAGAGCTGCTGCCTCTCAGCGAGCAGGTCCCTGGTTCAAACCCCGGTCCAGGGGCCTTTCTGGGTGGAGTTTGCATGTTCTCTCCGTGCATGCGTGGGTTTTCTCCGGGTACTCCGGTTTCCTCCCACAGTCCAAAAACATGCATGTTAGGCTGATTGGTAACTCTAAATTGTCTCTAGGTGTGAGTGAGAGAGTGAATGGTTGTTTGTCTCGTTTGTCTCTATGTGTCCCTGTGATGGACTTGCGACCCGTCCAGGGTGTACCCCGCCCCTCGCACAGTGATTGCTGGACATGGGCACCAGCGACCCCCGTGACCCAAAATGGAATTAACGGGTAAAGAAAATGGATGGATGGATGGATGGATGGATGGATTTTCCCCTTAAAATGATACATTCTCTCAGTTTAAACTTTTGATCTGTAATTTGTGTTCTATTCTGAATAAAATATTAGATGCTGGCACCTCCACATCATTGCATTCAGTTTTTATTCACAATTTGTTTAGTGTCACAACTTTTTTGGAATCGGGTTAAAAGTATTTTTAGTGTCAAAATAGCTTTTTATGAAACGTTTGAGTTGCTTTTAAACTGCTCACCCCCATATGAGTGACAGTATGAAATCAGTGTTTGCAGTACAAGTTTATTTACCATGTGTGGAATCATAGCGAAACCTGACAGTGTTTAATCACATCCTGCTCGTCACAGGGTGATGAAACAGAGTACAAGAGTTCAGATTGTTGCAGGGACTTTGACCTGTTGTTGTGCCGTCTGAATTCAGTGAAGCGGCCAACATATGTTCGTATCGCCTCGCGGTCAGCAGGTAATGCTGCTGAAATGTATCTGTGAGGGAGAGAACTATTGAGAACTGTGACACCAAGCGGCAGCATGATAATCAGGAAAAACACATGCGGACACCCACGCACGTACAATATTCTCTCTATTGGTCAATAGAGAATTGATTTGAAACCAGTAAACAGTGGCAAAGCTCTGCTCTCTGTCAGATATCTGACACACAGTGTAGCTGCAACTGCTTCATTTAAAAACACTCATCATGGATGAGACTCTGCAGCCGCCATCGATCAAATATTCATTTAATTTTTTTTCCATTTTGCCCTTGAAACCGTATTTACACATTTGCATAATTTCATGTGAACACATACTGGCCAGCGGATTAAACCGATGTATTAAATTTACATAAAGAAGCGGACCGCTGAAGCATCTTATCAGTGTTAATGTTTCTTTAATCCCGGGAGCCAAACAGCTCCGGTGAGTATTTTATTTGACTCTGAATCAGAAGGAAAGTAAGCTGCAGCGCAGTGAACAACATACTTTAACTTGATGCCGCAGGTTGTGTGTTTTGTCATTGTCGTCAGCTTCTCATCAAGGAGTGTTGTCTGAAATGAAACATCAAGCTAAAAACTAGAGCAACACATTTACTCACATTGCCTTTTTTTATTTTAAAGTGAACAGAAAAATAATTGTTAGTGCCACAGTGAGACAAACACTTGGAGGCAGATGTGGATGTTTCAGTGACAGACAGTAAAACATGAGCTCCATGGTGTTTCTTGGCCTGCTGTGTGTTTGACTCTGAGTTTAAAGGGTCATTGTCATTTGTCAGCAGCCTGGCACGGGGAGCGTAGGGTCAGTTCAGCCAGACAAGATGCTGGGTGTCTACTTCTACTTCAACAGAGGAGTCACATTTTTTTCATTTACCCTTTATTTATCCAGGTAGTCTCATTGAGCCACGAGAACTCATTTTCAAGAGAGACCTGTTTAGGGAGCAGATGGTGGGGGTTAAGGGCCTTGCTCAGGGGCCCAGAGTGGGGCGAATGAGGGTGGAGGCAGGTGTGGGTGTTTCACCTTTTCCACCCACATTTTGATGTTGACGGTGCCGGGAGGTGAACCTGCGACTTTCCGATCACAAGCCCATCTTCTAACGTCTGCGCCACCACTCCCCCAACAGAGAAGTCACATGAAGGACACCTGTACTATAAGAATCGTAACTGTAACAATCCACAAGTAACATTTACGAATGCCAAGACATAACATGTAAACATGTTGTTATATTAAACATTTCACTGACAGCTCTGTTCCAGCCACAGATCATAGATGCTGAAATAAAAATTCATATAGAGTAGTCCCTCGCTACTTCGTGGTTCATCGCTCCCGGACTCGCTCTAACGTGGTTGGTGGATGTACAGTACTGTACATAATATAAACATTTAAAAATGTACCACCATTTTATAGTTTTCTTTCATTAAGCCTACACTGTTTTGCCAGTCTAAAGAACTACGTTACCCAGAAGCCATCAGTTCACTTCCCAGAAGTCAACTCTGCTTCCAACTGCTGCTTTCAGCAAACGGAGGGAAAGTTTTGCAACCAAAGTCAGAAGTTCGGTACGGATAAGCTCTCAGAACTGGCAGGAAAGTCACAAATAATCCTGAAGCTGAACTCATCCTTCAAGTTGTATCTTCTCTGCTGAGTAGCTGGGCTGCAGGTGATCTGGACTCAGTGTGACCCGGGTCCTGGGAGCTGCAGGTGACAGACGGCTGCAGGGTTCAGCCTGGTTCTGGTCACGCGATGCTGGCCTGGACCGGACCAGAGGTGGTGGACTAAATCCTGGGCAGAGTGTCCTTCCTGGAGTGTAAACACACACACACATCATGCTGGATGGTGCGGTGGGCTTCAGTCATGCTGCAAGACAGAGGACAACACAGAGAAAATGACGAGGGAAAGACTGAGGACGAGTGGCCGTGGACGTACCTGGAGGAATGTTTCATGTACTGAGGGTGAAAAGGAGACGGCGTCCAGATGCAAACTGTGTTTGATCTCTACGGTGATAGCAGCTTACAAGACTTCAGCATCTAATCTCAAAAAACATATATGAGGTTTTACAACTACCTGTATGATATTGCTTTTTTATTGTTTGTATGTGTGGGTTATTAGTTTGGCTAAGTATGCCAAGATCTTAGATATTGTCACTGCCATCAGTTTGCCTGGTACTAAAATAAGACAGAGCTTCTGAGCGTCTGAGAAATGTACTTTGAATGTAGTTATTATACACAGTAAATCCAACTGAACGTCTTCTATTGACAACACAATAAAACATCAATTGGTTAAAAAGTAATTAACACTCTGAGTTGTTTTTAAGAAGAGTACTTTGTACTTTTACTTAAGTATTTTTATAACACCAGTACTTTTACTTGTAATAGAGTACAATTTAAGCAGTGTAAGAGTACTTGTACTTAAGTACAAATTTTCATTACTCTTTCCACCTCTGCCTAAACCCCGTGATAAACGAGGGACTACTGTACTTCATTACTTCAATCATTTACTTTATTTCGGTGATTGTATATCTTTTTTCTTTTCTTTAAATTGTATTATATTTGTTGTTTGGATGAAATGAAATGAATAAATAAAACATACATACATACACACATTTATGTTTTACCTTGGTGTTGGCTGCGTTCCCTTTGTTTTTTTAAGTTTTGAGAAGAAATACTCATTCCATGCGTACAAATCAGAAAAACATCACATTAACATGCTTCCAGTTCAGGTTCATTGGTGACCTCTTGACCTCTTCAGCCTCAGTCATTTAAGCACAGCTTTGTCCAAAACATACTGTAAGTTTAATAGAAACCTGGTTTCCCTTTTTTAATTTTTATTTTTTTTAAATATTTAGAACTGGAAACAAACATTTTTTAGGCCAAAGCGTATTACACAGAAACAACATTGTGGTGAAGAAATGAGACCTTGAAGGGGGACTTTGGCATTTTCTTTGTCCAGATGATTGTGTCAGTGACGGTCAGTGGGGGACTGTGGCAGGTGGGGCGCTGCCTCATCTAAAATAAAAAAAAAATCATTCAACTCACAAGTAGTTCCTCCTAAACAGTGTAAATTATTTAGTTACTGTTGTGTATTGTCTTGTTTTATGTATTTTTAAACTTTTTTTTTTTTTTTACAAATTTAAGTGGAATTTAAAACGATTTTGAGTGATTCATCCTCAATTTTTGACTTATCTGCCATCATGGGGCAGTACTGTTCAATGACCCACGTTTGTCAAGCGGATCCGGACGTGTGGCGAGTGATCCGAACAGGCAGGTCCAATAGTTTCATTTGGGGCGTCTGATTTTCTGCCCTGTGGACACATTCAGTTAGTTTTAGCACATTGATCTCAACTTAGACTTGACCTGAGCTCAAACCCAGGAGTAGCTGCAGCGAAACCTGCTGAGACCAACAGTGGAGATATTCTGGTTTTAAATCCTTTTGCAGCAGACAGAGGGGATCGGAACAGAAAACCAAGAAGAACAGAGGAAAGTCAAAGAACAGGAAATTTCCACCAAACATTGTAGGACTTTATTTAAACAATTCTGTGGCTTCTGTGTGTGGCTGGTCCATTATCATTCAACCTTTATTTATACAGGTTAATCCCATTGAGCCTCAAGGACTCATTTACAAGAGAGACCTGATGGTTGAAGCAGTGGTTTTGTGACTGATCCCTACTTGAATCTTCTGTTTGATTCAGTGATGTTAAACCGTATCATCATTTTACACTTTTTTATCATTTTAGACTTACTTCATTGAACCTTTATCTCCAATTTAACTGTGTTTAGCTGTTTTAGAATTATTCAAATCAAATCAGAATGGTTTATTTTTAAACTTTAAATTTTTGCTATCTGAGGATGTAACTGGGACCTTGAGTACACAATTTCGTTCCACCTCATGTACCACATGTGATGTGAATGACAATAAAGAACCTTGGACTTGAAATCCAGTTCAGAAAGCTGTGCATCTGTTGGCTGGGGCGTAGGAGGAGTCCGTTTCTCTGATTTATGAAACCGGACTGTTCGACCTGCAGCAGGGAGAAGAAAGGCAAAAACTTTGTAGACACACTCACAAAAAACAAACAAAAAAACAACAAGAATCAATTAAATGTGCAGGAAATTGTCTGCCCAACTAATATTTTTGCTCAGGAGCTGCCACTGATTTGTGCAATAAACTACCATTTTTGCTGTCAGCTAAGATTCAGTCCGTTATTTAAAGTATGAAGATAAAAGCCACTTCAACAAGAAAAGGAGTAAATTTAATTATTTCAACAAAGAAGGTGAAATCTTTTGAGCAGGAGTCTGTTGGAGATCTTTTGGAGCCAACATTGATGGTCCTTAACCATATTTAAGACAAAAAGATTTGACGCGTAAACCCTGGTTACTTTTTGACCTTACAGTCCATCTTTATAATTTTTAAGTGTTTAAATAACAGAATTTGTCATGGAAACAGTTTTTATTACTACACTGAAAAGAACTAAATATATTTAAATCTGTAAAAGTACACAAGTACTGAAACATAAACATGTATCATGTTTCTCTCCGTTTGTGGCTGCTCGCTTTCATGATAACTGATCTAGATTGCCTGTTTGTGGGTTTGTCTGTTAGCAAAATATCTCACAAACCACTATGTGAGATTTAATGCAACTTGCAGAAAGTATTTTTTGGATGTACATTAAATTCAATTCAGTTTATATAGTGCCAAATCTCAACAAAGTTGTCTCAGGGCACTTTACAGAAACATTCACATACACAGAAAAGCCAATTAGTAAAGTTCTGTATCTAAGGAATCCAGCAGACAAGATGAATCTTCACATTGTTACAGTCTCCCATCCTGAGCAAGCACAATGGCAACAGTGGAAAGGAAAAACTCATTTTTAAAAGAAGAAACCTCCAACAGAACCAGGCTCCATGTATTTGAGATGGCTGCTAACTAGCCTTAGCCGTCCCCAAAGTAGCTTTAACCTTGTTAAATTTACTATGAACTAAAAGTTGGTATAGCAGTATCTGAGAGTTACCCTTGTCACATACGCTAAGTGCTAACAGACTGTGCAACATCTTTACTTACTATATCATGTGGTGAGTCAGGCAACATGCATTCCTTCAAGAAATGCTTCTTTATTATTGTAAAGGAATTCTCCAGGGTAAGCATGAACATCATGGTCAGGGCATTGATATTATAGTCCTTTTTGGCCACGTGAGTCTTGAAAACTGAGAATTAAAGCAATAAAAATTGTGTTGCATTATAATTTCAACAATTAGGAAAAATGTCATCGTTAAAGTACAAAGTTTTCCTCAAAGTTAGAATATGAGAGGAGTAAAACGAGCGCAGACCCCTCTGTGGATTCCCACACTCTAATAGTACTCTCATTTTCATACCACACACACACAAACACACGCACATCCTCCACACTGAAGAAAGCCGCCTCATTTAATACCTCCATGTCATGTCGTCTGAAAGAGAAGCTGCCCGGTCACACGAATCTGGCAGCTGTGTTTGTGCTGGGACAAAGTCAGTGGCTGCAGGGAGAAACTGTTCTGCAGAGCGGCTCTGGATTAGAGCCTCCATGGCCCGTGGTGCTGCGAGCAGAGCCAAGCTGGGGTATCGATGACATGGGAGCACAGTCACTACAACTGCTCTATGAAAGCACGGAGGACAGGGGAGAAATCAGAGGTCTGATGCCCGTCTCACCGTGCTGCTCATCCATTTTTAGCTTGAACGGAGAGCTTTTTAGTGAAAGTTATATGTAGTTAGTGCAGGGGTGCTCAAACTGGGGTCCCTGGACTCTCCTGGGGTCCGTGAGCCGGTGCTTGGGGGTCCACAGGGGAACAAAAAATATATATATATATATATGTTTTTAATAAAAAAAATAAGTGTTAAAATACACCAAAATGAAGGAAATCACATCTACTTTATTCAAAATTTTCTGGGTGAGGACCCCCAGACAACGATCCGTTTACAAATTAAGCCCTGCTACTTGGTGTGACTCCTGCCGTTATGATTCTGTTCAGTTTTCTGTAATAATTTGAAGTGGTAATACATTTATTATGTTCATTATATGAAGAGGTAACGTTTTAAAGTGGGTTTTGATACTGTTAATGTTCTCAAAACTGTCATTTTTGGAAGATGAAATTAAAAATGTTGTTAATTAAGTGTGTCTTGAATGAAAAATACCCCATGTTTAAAAGTAAAACAAAAATTGTATTAACACGACAGAGAAAGAAAGAACAGGTCTTAAGTTTTTATGTGACAAATATTTCCATTCCATTAAAGAGACAAATTGAAGAAAATTATTTAATTAACATGAGGGTTATGAGTGGGTCCCTGAAACTTTTTCTCCCCTGTAAGGCGTCCGGTTCCTGGACCCAAAAAGTTTGAGAACCACTGAGTGAGTCTATTAATGAATCAGGTGTTTTTTCGTTTAAATTTGGAAACAAATCTCTCCAAAGATAAAAATCTGTTGAATTTGTGTCAGTGAACTGATGGAGGTAAAAAAAAAAAAAAGTTTTTAGACTCTGATCTGATTTTCGCCACCTTTTGAACACTTTACATGTAGAGTGCATGTCTATTTCCTTTCAATTAAATCTCTTTGAAAATTTAAAAAGGGGGGGATGGGCTATTATAATATAAAGACATCTGGTATGTCCTCCCAGAAAAATGACCAAAGTATTCCCTCCATTAATATTTATCTTTTTATCCATCTTTCTTGCAGTGCAGCATTTTCAATCTTATTTCTCTCTTTTCCTATTTAACCCTTCTTCTTTTTTTTTGTCATTGCTTCCACAGCTCTTTCTTTTTATAATTTAGATTTTTTTCCTTTCATTCCTGATCGTAAACACCCACCCCAGAGATTGCTCTCTCATCCTTTCACCCCACCCTCACTTTTCCACATACTGTCATATTTCTGATCTGGTTTTTATTTGTTTTTGTCCTTCCTTCACTCTTGTTCCTCTCCCGTTGTGTTGTGATTGTAGGCAGGCTGGCGACAGCTGCGACAGCAGACAGTCGGGCTGCGGGCGTCAGCAGCAGCAGGGAAGGGGCGAAGGGGAGATGATGTTAGAAGAGGTGGTTCCCTTTGCGTTACTGGGAAAGTTAAGTTGAGCAAAAGGGAGATAGAACTGGCTCAGCATCCCATCCTGGATCTGAATCCAGTCTGTGTTGATCCACATGGGGTTCCTGCTGTGTCTGTCAGGCTGCTGATGCGCTGAGTCAGACGGCTGGGACCGGAGACGGTGCACCTAAACATCCGGCTGTGTTTAATGTGCAGCGAGATGGAGAGGAAGATGTCTGGAAACTGTGAGGAGATCTAGGAGGAGCACTGTTGAATCACATTACACCTGTTTATTCATGAGAGAGGAGGATGAGTCTCAAGAGAAAATGAAGAATGGAAGGAAGGGGAAAGAATCATTAGAATTTAAGTAACTAGGCTTCGTTTGTCTTAGTGTTCTCAAATTAGATTTATTTAAGAGAAATAGACGAACAAAAGTTTTGAAAAGAAAAATAGTCTGAAATTTTTGATTGAACTGTGCCCTGCATGAAAACCCAGAACCCATTTCTTTTTATTAGCTGCGATGATGTGTTTTTACTGTCACTCTGCACCTTTTGTGCCGTGTTTTGGGAAATATGTTTTTTTGTATTTTTGTGTGTTTTTATTTGTCAAGCACATAATAGTTTGGTGCTGTATGTGGAGACTGCTTTGTTGAAAGATATAGCAAAAAAAACAGGTGGAAAATCCTCCGTGTCCTTTTAAACAGGAGCACAGGAGAGGATTCTCATAGGGGCATGAGGGTGTTCACGTTTAGGCGGCCCTCTCTCTCTCCAGGTTTCAGTTTGTGACCTCTGCTCCTGTTGTCATAACAACAAGTTAATGACACAGCAGTCTGTGCTGGATCGTAGCTGGAAAGAACACAGGACAGAGAGTTAACTGGTCTAGTTTTCATGGCCAAGAGCCGTTTTTCCATTTTCCAATCTCACCACTACTCGCTTCACCTCCTCTCAGGCCTGCGTGGTCCAGGTGTATATGTATATGTATATATGTATATATATATATATATATATGTATATGTATATATATATATATATATGTATATGTATATATATATATGTGTATATATACGTATATGTATATATATATATGTATATATGTATGTATATGTATATATATATATATATATATGTATGTATATGTATATATGTATGTATATGTATATGTATATATATATATGTATGTATATGTATATATGTATGTATATATGTATGTATATGTATGTATATATGTATGTATATGTATATATATATGTATGTATATGTATATATATATGTATATATATATATGTATATATATGTATGTATATGTATATGTATATATGTATATGTATATATATGTATATGTATATATATGTATATATATATATGTATATGTATATATATGTATATGTATATATGTATATATATGTATATATATGTATATGTATATATGTATATATATGTATGTATATGTATATGTATATATGTATATATATGTATGTATATATATATGTAT
>NC_056503.1:31476261-31480462 GCF_014905685.2 Nematolebias whitei | reverse complement strand
TATATATATATATATATATATATATATATATATAATATATATGTGTACATATATATTATGTATAAATGGAAACGTATTGTATCAGTGGCTCTTGTTCTTGCCCATGTGCTGCTTGGTCCTGGTGTGGTTCTTCAGTATGAGCTGGGCTAAAGCTTAAAGTGACCCACTATCTTGTGACACTTCGCCTGCACATCATTAAACCCACAGTCCTCAGTGCAATCAACGATGGTTCTCTGTAAAACGGGAGCAACACAAGGCATGTGCTGGAATGGCAGCTATCTTGTTGCAGCCGTCATGGTTCGGGTGCAGTCTGCTCCACTTGTGGTGACACTTTGTTCACTTCCCCAGGCCTCTGCGACAGAAAAACACTCTGCACATTTTGCAGCATGGTGTCTTTCTTCTGTACTGTTAGGAAGAACGACCGAATACTCCCTTCCATATTTACACAGCTCTCTAACTGTGAAACTTATAATAACCAATAATTCACTGAGTGCATCGTGCTTCTGTTCCATTCATTTTACTTTATATTACACACGTTTTTAGGAATTAATCTTTTTATAACCATGTAATAATTATTTGTACCTAAGTTGCACCAGACTAGATCCAAATCTGAATTAAACAGTTGAAATGATTTTAAACTCTTCATTAAAAAAAAACTAAATATATAAAACACATTCTGCACTTTGCCCGTCAAAAAGTTTTAAAGAAAGGTCTTGCAACATTACTTCCACATCAGACATTATCTCAATATCTGTAAAAATTAACGACTTACAGCCGTTTTGTGTTCGCTAAGATAGTTTAGCTGTGGCAGCCATTTTGAATGGAGTTGATTCCAAACGTTCATCAATTATCTGTGCAATGATTACTTTCTAGGAGTTTTGTTAAAATCAGTTTGTTGGTTCATGAGCCATTTTGCCAACTAAGTCTTTCACAACTTACCAGACTTTATTCTGCTTGTTGCAACAGTTTTTAAATGTGCGTCTTGCATCAAATTTTAAATCAGTTTTTCCTTTAGAACGACAGTTTCCTTAAAGCTAGCTGAATGAGTTCAGTTCTGTAATGTGCACTTCTTTTTTTTAAAACATTTTTTCTCAGAGGATTAACAGTTTTAAAAGCTGTAAAAATAAATTTGACTGTGAATAACATGTGTTTGGTAGAGTGTCTCCTTGTAAACCATTACTTTAACATAATTTGTGTGTGCTTGCTCCTCCTCCTCCTCAGTCCTCATTCTCCAGCCAGTGGAGCGGGCCGAGCTGAGTGGGAAAACCCTAAAGATCACAGACTTCGGTTTGGCTAGAGAGTGGCACCAGACCACCAAGATGAGTGCAGCGGGGACGTACGCCTGGATGGCCCCAGAGGTCATCAAGCAGTCTCTCTTCTCCAAGAGCA
Organism: Nematolebias whitei; assembly: GCF_014905685.2. NCBI lineage: Eukaryota > Metazoa > Chordata > Actinopteri > Cyprinodontiformes > Rivulidae > Nematolebias > Nematolebias whitei. Next base: position 31,479,073 of record NC_056503.1, on the reverse strand, counting down.
GCGACGTGTGGAGGTGCAGCGCTCTTATCTTATCCATCAAATGCTCTTCATGCTGCATGTGTGGTACTGACAGAAAGCAGAGGCGTTTATGGTCTTTTTCCTTACAACGAGTCACAAGAGAGGCTTCTGATCATCATAAAATTCATTCTGCGGTGACAGAACCTCACACTAATGTCACGGAGAACTGTCCTCACGCGACATGTGATGCTGATCCCACAGACGCCTAAAATCCACAGAGCTTTTTAAACACTGATAAACTCTCCTCATAAACTGTCTGCTCAGGTGAACCGGCGTCATTTAGACACAAAGAATAATAAATTGAAGTTACGCATCAACACGTGTCTAAGTCGCTATTTGGAGAACAGGTTCACTTTACTTTAATTAACTATGAGCTTATGCACACTGCCAAGAACAGTTTTGTTGTAACTGTTTCGGCTCAAAATTGAATTCACACAATTTTTAACTAATGTTTAAAGTTCACCAAAACGTCAGAATTAAAATCGCAGCTGCAAAATGAACAAAGTCACGTTTATTTATTAAATATTCCTAAGATGAAAACATTCAGAATGTTTGTTTATTTTGGTGTATGACTTCTTGTTCAATCATATTACATCATGTAGCATTTGCATCATTTACTTCTATCTGTTTCCATGTTTTGCTCTCTGTTAAACAGATACTAAATTTCAATGCGGAAAAGTTCACAAAAACACTGCGCTTAAGGCTTATTTGCATATATATTCTGGTTTTGCTGTTAGAAAGCAAAAATGTCATACACTGTTGCCGACATGCAGTCCAGTAGGACTCGCTTTCAGAGAACTGTGAGGTTATATTTCTGCTACAAAAATAACTAGTGTACTCAAATGCAGCATCCATTGACAACCCCACATTTATGTAAATAAAATATGTTTGTGCTGTTACTAGTGGCTACTAACATGTACAATGATCAGTCAAAGAGAAATGTTTGAAGGAGAATTTCTCAAGTTTTTATCCAAGCTCTTCTATGTCCCCTGCAGGCTGAGATTTTTGCAAAGTTTGTGGCTAGAGCTGAGCATGCCGACGCATCTCGGCATAAGCTTTTAGTTTCAGCGGTTAAGGGCTGGAACTGCAGTTTAGTTGAGGGGAAAAGGCATCCAAAGACCCCTGCATTCATTGTGGTGGGGAAATATTATCAAATTCCTTCTGCAAGAAACGCTTAAATGCCTGTCTGACAGTTTGCTGAGACAATTCACGCATTTAAATAATGTTTAATGTTGTGCTATGTTCAAATTTGAAAAATAATGGCAGATTGATTTGAATATCTTCTGAAAAACAGTGAAAAAATTATTATTTTTTGTTTAACTTGACCCCAAATGCAACACCTTTAACGAAAAAAGACATGGGCCGAGGATGGAACCATGAGGAACGCCACATATATATGCCATGTTGTGCATGAAGAATACAGATCTATGTAGACAGATAAGCTCTTGTCTGTAAAACAGCTGTGGAACCATTCATTTAATGGATGGTTTAATCCTTTAACCTTTTAAGTCATGATAAATGAATTTCCCAAATCATCAGTTAAAAGAAGTTAATCTGAAACCCTTCAAAAAGCTCTTTCAGTACACGTACTGGTAAAAATTATAGACTGAAACCTATCATAGATACAAATTTCATCCAAAAAGTATCAATTGAAAACACAGCCTCAGTTATTATGGAGATAATTAAATTCTGATGTATGTCTGGATGCACAACCCCTGAATTTTGTGGTAAATGTGTCTCTTACTGTCTTGGATCACAGTTTCGGTGTGCTCCTCTGGGAGCTGCTGACCGGAGAAGTTCCTTACCGGGAGATAGATGCCCTGGCGGTAGCTTATGGTGTTGCCATGAACAAGCTGACCCTTCCAATCCCGTCAACCTGCCCCGAACCTTTCGCTCAATTGCTGGGAGGTAAGGCGCCACCGGCTGAACAAAAGATGATACTTATGTATACATCCAGCAAAAAATGGCATGTTGGGTGTAAACATGCAAGCTACAATATGTGAAGGACACTGCCACCGCTGTTACACTTTTCTTCTTCATGGTTTGAAAGTCTCTGTTTGTCCTTGTGCTTGTGTCTGATTGTACTGGACACCAGTCATCCAACATGACCTTAAACATGTCGCTGATGATGCAGAAAGTCATTTTAAACAAAGACCCTCAGGCTGCTCACATCCACTGACTTTAAGGTTGCATAACTGTGCTGCAAACGTTAAGGTTGCAAGTGAAGTAAATTAGGAGATACAGGCTGATATCCGATATGCTGATATGTAAAAACTTATTTGGCCGATAGCCGATACCAATACCGATATTTTTCCCCTAGACCTACTTACAGAGACTACATGGCTTTCTCTGCTGTGGAATTAAAATACTACATTATTCTGCATGGTCTTTGTCAGTTTGGCCTGCTGCCAAATGCAGATGCCAAAATGGGGTCTGAAAATGATGTAATACTTCAACTTGGATTATGTTTAATGTCAAATTTATTCATGATACTTACTCTCTCGAACACAATGACAACACTAGAACAGTGCACATTTGGAAATTTTCACAATTCTAAGCTCAACTGCACGTGTGACGTCGTAACGCTGCAGGTATCCTTGTCACTGGGTTGTCATACAAAAACAGCACCTTATATATAGAGTACATTACAGTAGGATGGATAGATGGATGGATGGATGGATGGATGGATGGATGGATGAGCGCCTTTTATATCTGTGAGTTATTTTGATGGAATGGCCAATATCCAATATTTAACTTTATCGCTAATATCGGCCGATACCGATACCATGCCGAT
>NC_056503.1:31442988-31476161 GCF_014905685.2 Nematolebias whitei | reverse complement strand
TATAAACTTTGTGCATCACCGCAACAGATTTAATCTCCACACCCTGTAATTATTCAGTTTTAGCAGAAGCAGAGCATTGTTAGGTCAAAGTTGATCTTATTTCTGTTTATACACGTGTATTAGAAATAACATGCCCTAATGTGCCATTTTTATTAAATATCCAATTGGATTGGTACATTTTCATTTAGTTTCAGTGTTAACACAGGAAACAACCAGTTTCCCACTCAAATGTCACTCTTCTTCGTCTTATCTCTGTGGATCTGGTAATCCACTTCACCACTGTGCAGTGTGTCCTAATGTCGTCAGCCTGCGTTGATCCCCGTCCAACATTAAACACATGCTTTTGATGCTAATTTAGTTCATTAATACAAGTATTTGTGGTCAAAATTGTATTTTCAGCAGCTGAAAGTCCCAAAGTATTTTTTAAGCTTTTCTCCTGCTTCAGTGTCAGATCTGTGCGATTGTTTTGTGTTGCAGGTGTTCACCGTGTTTTTCTAACACTGTCTGTCAGAGTTTGGCTCACAATTCAGGCCATATGCCGTCTCCATCTTTCTCTCTTCCTCTTCTCCCGCCGCTGCGACGACTTGCCAGAAATGAAAAGTGCGACCAGACCAAAAATTCATGGTTCAGTCCTCGTGCATCAAACCAGCAGCTAAACTTGAGATGGCTGAACCATGACTGCTGCAGGACAGAAAATAATAAAATATGGCTATGGCTCAGTCAGTTTTATAGATATTTAGCTAAAATTAGTTGTGGTAGTAGCAGAGAGTCATGCCTAATATGTACTCTGAGCTCTAACAGATTGCATGCGGTGTTAGTTTAAATCTTTAGCTTACAAGACAGCAGGCGACACGCAGTCACATTAAGAAATGCTGGTTTTACATGAAGTTTGCAATGACAATATAAGCTGTGATAAATCTTCACTCCTCTCTTTCTCTGGTCAAGAGGTCCTTTCTAATATCGTGATTGCACACACATTTGCTACGACAGCTCTCTTTTGATAGCCTATATTCTGCAGCCTCGCTAAGTTTGTGCATTTAAACAATTTCTAAATTTGTGTTGTCGTTTAATTATTGCCCAAAAGCTTCTTTAAAAAAAAAGCACAACAGTGAAAGTTGATAATTGTGACAAATTGTCTGCATTAGTACAGACCAAGTGTGTTTTAACCCACAGCTGAAAATTCAGTTCAGTTCAAATTCAAAAACTTTATTTATCCCCGGGGTGGAATTAAAAGAGGCACGTAGAGCATACATAATATAATACAAAATAAAAATACATGAATAGAAGAAAGTCTAATAGGCATGAGCAATGTACAAATGGGCAGTGATGAAAGAAAATAGTCCTTCAATGACCAAAACTATTTAAATATGTTTTTAAAATGAAAGTCAGCCGTAGTAAGAGTACATGTGAGTACATGAGAGGAAGGCAGGTGGAACAGTGAGGCTACAAGGTCAGAGGTCACAAAGGTGCAGGACTTCAAGGACTTGGGGTCCACTGTCCAGGAAAATGGGGAGTGTGGTAAAGAAGTGAAGAAGAGAGTCCAGGCAGGATGGAGTGGATGGAGAAAAGTTTCAGGAGTGATTTGCAACAAAAGGGTGTCAGCAAAGATCAAAGGAAAAGTTTACAAGACAGTGGTGAGACCAGCTATGTTGTATGGTCTGGAGACAGAGACATGGACAAAAAGACAAGAAAGAACTGGAAGTGGCAGAAATGAAGATGTTGAGGTTCTTCTTAGGAGTGACATGGATGAATAAGATCATCAGAGGTACAGCACAGGTTGAACAACTGGGAGATAAAGTTAGAGAGACCAGACTGAGATGGTTTGGACATGTCCAGAGGAGGGACAGTGGGTATACTGGTAGAAGGATATTAGAAATGCAGCTGCTAGGAAAAAGACAAAGAGGAGATACATGGATGCAGTTAGAGAGGACATGGAGGTAGTTGGAGTGAGGACAGAGAATGATGAGGACAGAGTGAGATGGAGGATGACTCGCTGTGGCGACTCCTGGAGAGGGAACAGCTGAAATAAAAAGAAGAAGATATTATGAGGTTTTTTTTGGTAAAGACTGGAGTGTGTTTGCTTATTTTACAGATGTGTTTGAATTAGTTTGTGCAGATTCTTGGCTCCATCCATGGACTAGTAAAGCTAAACTCACTATATGTTTTGTAAAAAGCCCCATCACTCATTTCAATAACAGTAGCAGCGTTAAAGCTGAACTTGTGTCTTTATATAAAACGTCTGATTAGAGCTGCCGTAGATTCATCAGTCATGATGCTCATCATCTTAATTGCTTCCAGCTTTGAGTAACGAAGTGACATCAGCATCCTCTCCTTGTCTCTTGCTCCTCAGAGTGCTGGAACCCCAACCCTCGCGGCCGGCCTTCGTTCACCAACATCCTGAGGCGGCTGCAGGCCATCGAGCAGTCGTCCATGTTTCAGATGCCTCTGGAGTCGTTTCACTCCTTACAGGAAGACTGGAGGCTGGAGATCCAGCAGATGTTTGATGAGCTCAGAGCCAAAGAGAAGGTGAGAAGTGTGGTGGTAAGATACTACACAAACCTTTAGACAAAAAATATGACACCTGGGGAAGCTACCAGTGGATCTATCGGAACAATTCTGTGTTGTGCACGCTGATATGTTGAAACAAACTGTGACTTTTTATTAGATGAAGTCATCTAGAGGTGGGAAGAATCTCACCATCAGTCTGAGGTGTTGCTGCATGTTAAAAATAACCCAGCAGCAAAGCGTATGTCAAAAGAGATGCTGCTGCTATGCCACAACCCATCTTCTTCTTCTGCTCTTCCTGTCTGCAGGAGCTGAGGTCCTGGGAGGAGGCGCTGGCCCGGGCAGCAGAGGAGCAGAGGGAGCAGGAGGAGCAGCTGAGGAGGAGGGAGCAGGAGCTGACGGAGAGGGAGTTTGACATCGTGGAGAGGGAGCTGAACATCCTGATCCATCAGATGTACCAGGAGAAGCCCAGTGTGAAGAAGAGGAAGGGCCACTTCAAGAAGAGCCGGCTGCTGAAGCTGGGCAGGGACGGAAACAGCATCAGTCTGCCCTCTGGTGGGTGGAACAGAGAACTGCACCCAGATTGAGTTGATTGATGAAGAAAGTTCAGATCAGATAAAAACTTTATTGATCCCGCAGGAAAGTGTTGTGCCAGAGTTTCAATACAAAGGAACGTGCACAAGGAATCACACAAGATCTAAAAATAATAGAGAATATAAAATACCAACAATTAATGTCTAAAGCAGGTCAGGTGCAAACAGTTAAAGAGTTTATTGTGGTGCAGCATTCATTTTATTGTTCTATGTGTAGAAGGGGGGGGGGGGGGGAGTTGAAAAGTTTGATAGTCACAGGGAGGAAGGACTTCAATTCAATTCAATTCAGTTTATTTATATAGCACCAAATCACAACAAAGTTGTCTCAGGGCACTTTACAGGAACATTCACAAACATTAAAGCCAATTAGTAAAGTTCTCTATCTAAGGAATCCAGCAGACAAGATGAATCTTGGCTTTGTCGCAGTCTCCCATCCTGAGCAAGCACAGAGGCAACAGTGGAAAGGAAAAACTCCCTTTTAAAAGGAAGAACCCTCCAGCAGAACCAGGCTCATGACAAGCGGCCATCTGCTTTGACCGGCTGGTTGAGAGGACAGGAAGGAGAGACAGACAAACACAGGATGGTAGGTCCAGGTATAGGTCCAGGTGTATCTGAAAGACAAAAAAACACATGTTAAGGATAGAAAAAAATTATTACAAATACAAAACAGGTTGAGCAGAGTAAGTAAAGACAGTAGCAGAGTGAAAAGTGTGGTCAGTTTGTCCTCCAGCAGTCTAAGCCTATAGCAGCATAACTAAGGGACAGCTCAGGAAACCCAAGCCGACCGTAACTATAGGATTTATCAAAAAGGAAAGACTTAAGCCTAGTTTTGAAACTGGATAATGTGTCAGCCTCACGGACAGAGATTGGAAGTTGGTTCCACAAGAGAGGAGCCTGATAACTGAAAGATCTTCCTCCCATTCTGTTTTTGTAAATTCTAGGAACCAAAAGTAAACCTGCAGTCTGAGAGCGAAGTGCTCTGTTAGGAAAATATGGAACAATAAGATCTGTAATATAAGGTGGAGCCAGTTCTGTGGAGCACCTTGGTGGTCTCAGTCAACGACTGAAGGTGCTGCGGTAGTGTGTCATGCAGGGGGTGTGACTTCAGAGTGGAGGCTGACCGGGTTGAAAATGAAAGAAGCAAAGAAGCACTCACCAATCTTGGTGGATTTTGTTTTATTTTTTAATGTTGCTTCACACGATTGCTGCCAGTTGTTTGATTTTAGTTGGTAAAACCTTTCATGTGGGCTGCACGGTGGATCAGTTGTTAGAGCTGTCGCCTCTCAGTGACAAGGTTGCTGGATCGAATCCCAGCTGGGGGCCTTTCTGGGTGGAGTTTGCATGTTCTCTCCGTGCGTGCATGCATGGGTTTTCTCTGGGTGCTGTTTTCCTCTCACAGACCAAAAACATGTATGTTAGACTGATTGGTAACTCTAAATTGTCCCTAGGTGTGAGTGAGAGAGTGAATGGTTGTTTGTCTCGTTTGTCTCCATGTGTCTCTGTGATGGACTGGAGACATGTCATGGGTGTCCCCTCCTCTTGCACTGTGACTGCTGGATATGGGCACCAGTGACCCCTGAGAAAGGAAGAAGCGTGTAAAGATAATGGATGGATGGATGAAAAATTTGCTACTGTGAATATGAAAACTATTAAAAAGTTAGTTTTGAACAACAGAAAGAAAAAATGATCTATTTGCTAAACATCTAGAATCCATTATCCAACACCAAATTAATAATTAAAATTACCTTTCCGGCAACCAGCATAAATTCACAGTGTACAGGACTGTTCAAATTATTTAAACCACCATTGTTTTCTTTATATCTTGCTTCCAGTGAGTCAGAAACTTACGATGGAGTATTAGGGCCCCGCTAGGAAGGAAAAAACCCCATTACGAACGAGAATAAAGTCGTAATATTACGAGATAAAGTAGAAACAATACAACAATAAAGTCATAATATTATGAGAATAAAGTCGTAATATTATCAGAACTCCGACACTAAAGAGCAGTAACTGTGGTAAAATGATGAATGTTGATGTCAGCAGTGCAACAGCAGGAGGCCCAGCGCACTGTTGCATATGAATTCTTATGATAAACTGAAGCCGTATGACATTGCAATTAATGGCTGCATTGGATTTAGTCATGACATAATGTGGATGGAGGCATATTTCATAAGCAGTGATCCAAAAGTGATCATGGACTAGTTCATAAACACAGCGACTCTCATTGGAGGCTGTCCACAGCAGATGAGCCGACCCAGGACGTATTATGGCTTATTTTTGTAATATTTCGACTTTATTCTCATAATTTTATGACTTTTTTCTCGTAATGTAATTTTTTTATTCTTAGCAGTCATAGACATTGTTGCAATCTTGATTAAAAATATTTATTTTATTGTCATTATTTTTTTGTGCAGATTATGCAGCAGCAATAAAAATAATAAATACAATAGACTCATAATAACAAAAGGCACTCTGACTAATTTCTTTTAATAATGTAAGTGCCTATGTTTGCCTGTACATGTTTGACTGTTAGCAAAATATCTCATGAACTAGTGGATGCAGCCTTATAAAACTCTCAGAAAATAATGTTTAGATAGTCACCTTTGATTTATTATTTTGGAGTCGACCCAATATAAGGTGGCTGCCTCAGCTAACAGATTTTAGCAAACACAAAAATGACCATAACTCAGTCACTTTGATAAATATCTAGAAATAGGATGGTCAAGGTCATGGTTCTTTATTGTCATTCACATCATATGTGGTACATGTGGTGGAATGAAACTGTGTACACAGGGTCCCAGTTACATCCAACAAAAGTAAATTGTAAAAGAAAAACAGTAATAAGATCTAAAATATGAACTAAGAAATGCGCTAAACTAAGAATACACCTAGCACTAGTAGTACAAAAACAATATGCCGAACAACATCAGCAATAACAAGGTGTGGTAGTAGCTGAGTGTCATCCCCAACACGTCCAGATCAGCCAAGGTCTTTGTTTTAAACGTTGACGTGGAAGAATCCTTCCAGGAGCGCTGGTTGCTGTTTGTCTCAAAGGGTTTTTTTGGGACTCGGCTGTTTTTTTAACTTATTTTCTGTCCGGTCCTTGAGCCTGACCATGACGACAACATGCTTTTTTCTCTTTAGGATAATTAGGGAAGTGCAGGAGTAAAGAGAAACTGTTCAGCAGATGAACAGTATTCAAAAGCGTTTCTTTAAGAAACAAGCAGAAACCTGAGAGATCAGTCGCTCCACTATGACATGTTTTCGGCTAACCAACTTTTACAAATCATATTCTTGGTGGTAAATAAACACTATTTGTATGTCAACCTGCGTAATCTTTAGCACTTTGGTAGAAACGGGAATAAACTTTTGATTATTGGAAGCACACTTTCAAACGATGAGCTGTGACTCGAGGTTTGTCCTCCTTGCAGGCTTTGAGCATAAGATCACAGTGCAGGCGTCTCCCGGTGTGGACAAGAGGAAGAACCAGGGGAGCGAGAGCACCACCCCTCCTGCCAGTCCGGGCGTCATTCCCCGCCTGCGAGCCATCAGACGTGAGGACGAACCACGGTTAGGTCTCGTAAAGAAACGCAGCGCGTGTCTTTAATGGGCTCTCGTGTCTCGTAGTGACGCCGAGCGACGGCAGCAAGACGTGGGGCCGCAGCGCCGTGTGTAAGAAGGAAGACCACGCGGCCGGTAAGAAGAATGTGCGCACCTGGGGCCCAAGCTCGACACACCAGAGAGAGCGGGTCGGCGGCGAGGAAAAGTACGTTTACCAGCTGCTTCTGCTGATTTCACTGAAATGTCAACATAAGTGTCACTTCTCTGTCCATGTTATTTGGGTGTTTTAGTTGTTTAATCTGCGGCTGTAAGTCAAACACTTTAGTGCCACTTCACAGTAAATAAGGTCCCTTTTTAAACGATTTATTGATGTTCTATAAATGGGTTATTTGTTCATATGCAAACATTTTATAAAGCAGTTATAAACCTCTGTTCATCCACTGAAGAACGCTCACTAGTTGGCTGCACATTTATTTATTTATTCATCATTTAGATTTTAAATATTAATTCAGTTCAGTTTATTTACATCTCAGGGCACTCAACAGAAACATTCATATACATACAAAAGCCAATTAGTAAAGTTCTGTATCTAAGGAAGCAGCAGACTCGTTGAATCTTCACTTTGTCACAGTCTCCCATCCTGAGCAAGCACAGTGGAGACAGTGGAAAGAAAAACTCCCTTTTAACAGAAAGAAACTTCCAGCAGAACCAGACTCAGGACGAGCAGCCATCTGCTTCGACCGGCTGGTTTGAAAGGACAGGAAGGAGGAACAAACACAGAATGGCAGGTCCAGATGTAGGTGCAGGTGTACCCCCTGTAGGAAGAAAGACAAAAAAACATTTAAGGATAGAAACAATTACAAATACAAAACAGGTACAGTAGAGTAAGTAAAGACAGCAGAAGAGTGAGGAAATGTGGTCAGTTTATCCTCCAGCAGTCCAAGCCTATAGCAGCATAACTAAGGGATAGCTCAGGAAACCCAAGCCGACCCTAATTATAGGATTTATCCAAAAGGAAAGACATAATTCCAGTCTTTAAACTGGACAATGTGTCAGCTTCACAGACAGAAACTGGAAGTTGGTTCCACAAGAGAGGAGCCTGGTAACTGAAAGATCTTCCTCCCATTCTGCTTTTGGAAACTCTAGGAACCACATGCAAGTCTGCAGTTTGAGAGTGAAGTGCTTTGTTAGGAAAATATGGAACCATAAGATTTGCAATATAAAATGGAGCTAGGTTGTTGAGAGCTTTGTAGGTTAGATGTAAGAGTTTGAATTTAGGGAGCCAATGGAGAGAAGCTAAAACTGGAGAGATGCGATCTCTCCCACTAACTCCAGTTAAGACTCTGGCAGCAGCATTTTGGATCAATTGAAGATGTTTTAAAGATTTGGACACCCAGATAATAAACCATTACAATAGTCCAGTCTAGATGTGACAAATGCACGAACCAGTTTTTCTGCATCATTTTTATATAAGATGTTTCTTATTTTAGTGATATTACGCAGGTGGAGGAAAGCGGTTTTGGTAACATTTTTAATATGCGGGATAAAAGACATGTCCTGATCAAAAATAACACCAAGATCTTTCACTTGAGGCCAGATTAATGTCGTCCAGAGAAAGTGAAATATTGAAACAATTGTTCCTAAGATGCTCAGGTCCAAAACCCAAAACCTCCGTCTTATCTGATATCAAACATTTGTCTGTCAGACACCTGCATGTGAGCACAATGAAGATTTATAGACACAAAATATGTTTGGACACATACCGTTGTTTAAATAAAAGAGTAAGTTGAACAACTAGAAATAAATTACACTTACCAGTAACCTAAAATAATAAAAATACAGAAAAAGAAAAGTACAGTACTTTATCTCGCCCAATGCAGCTGTTTTATAAAGTATTTACAAACTTGTGACAAACTTTTTTTTTTATTAAGCCTTTAAAGCCAGGAGGTGAATTTCTGTTTTATAATCATAATTTAATTTATTTTTCCCATGATGGAAGTCTTATTCTGGCAGCACCTGTTGTCTGGTTTAATTATTTTAAACTTATCTCTGTATTTTACACTCATGGTTTGATTTCACAAGGAGTTTCTCTACTTGTAGACTGAAATCACTCGGTGAAGGATGCAAAATTTATTCATCGAGTGCACCGAATCTGGGCAAGTCTCCCAAACACGCACCCATGAGCGCCGGTTTCTCCAGCCTGAACGAAATGGGTGAGCCTTTTTTGATCCGAAACATTCTGTCCGTCACTGAGTCGGTCTAATCTTTTGCTTGTGTCCACCAGAGGAGTGCTCCGAGCTCGAGGAGTCGCCGGGGTCTTTGCTGCCCTCGGACGCCAGCGTGAACGGGGCCGCGGAGGACTCGGGGCTCCTGTGGAGCAGCTTGAGGCCGAACGCGGCGCCTGCTGTTGGAGGCAGCAGCTCCAGTCTGGCGTCCGGAGGCCTGTGGATGGGCGTGAGCCACCAGGACTCGCTTCGCCGCTGCAGCCAGAGGAAGAAGAGCGACACGTTGCTGCTGGGCTGTGCCTCTCTGTTGGCGGCTGTCGGACTGGGGCAAGACCTGCTGCAGCTGGGGAAACAACAGGTGGGAAAACAGCAGCACAACAACGATCTGAAACTATTACTCGACACCAAACAAGCTGGACATCTTGAGCCAGTATCTTATTTTAATCGTAGTTTCCATATTTTAAAAGTAGATTGCACACAAAACCTGACTCCACCTTTATATGTCCCACCCTGGGCCCTTGAGCAAGGCCCTTAACCACCACCATCTGCTCCCCCCAGCGCCCTATGGCAGCTCTCTGCTCCACACAGAGGGAATAAACTTTGTGCGAGTTAGTTAGCTGTGACGACCCGAGGAAGAGAGCATCCGAAAGAAGAAGAAGAAAAAAACTAGATTGCACATGCAAGATGGTGGATGTTGTGCTTTTTTTTTTCTTGAGGAATACCTCTTTAGTTTTGAATGTAATCATTGAAAAAAAATAAGGCATCAGATTATGCCGACACTTTTCATTCATTCATTCAACCTTTATTTAAACAGATAAATCACACGGAGCCTCATTTACAACCTGTTCGGACAGGACAATAAAAAGTGGTGAAAATGACGACGTAGGGTTTGGAGACAAAAATAAAATCCTAACATGCTCTTAATCTTTGGCTGAAGGTTAACAGCATGATAATGAAAAGAACCCTCGCACAACAAGCACATATGATGCTGACATTCTGTGGGGGGTGGGGGACACAATCTTGCTTTTCTAAGACAAATGCTCAGCATGTCTCCTCGTGTTGTTCTCAGGTGCATCAGGATGAGCAGGACCTCCGAGAGGAGCAGCGAAAGAAGAAGGAGGGTCTCTTCCAGCGGACGGGTCGTTTCCGTCGCAGCACCTCCCCCCCCAGCAGAAACCTCTCCCTGTCTCTCTCCAGACATCCGGACTCGGCGCTCGCCTGCATGGACCTGTCTCCTTCTGTAACTCTCCTCTCTTTGTCCTCTTTGTCTGACTGCAACTCCACCAAGTCCCTGATCCCCTCAGACTCGGACGAGTTCCCCCCGACCCCGATGAGCGGGGTCAAAACGCTGGCGGCTCCTCCGGCTCCTGCAGCTCCTGCTCTTAACCCGCTCCTGGACCTGCGGGCCGAGAGCTTCAAGAAGGAGCCCAACCAGTCGCTGACACCCACCCACGTGTCTGCGACCATGGCTCTGAACCGAGGACACAGACGCACCCCTTCGGACGGGGCCATACGACCTCGAGCTCAGACCCTGGGACACCGCAGGACTCCATCAGACGGGAGCATGCCCATGCCTCCCCCACCGGGAGGACCCCACATCACGGCAAGCAAAGGTTCGGAGATCAATGCCTGCTAAAGCCTAAATCTGAAAACGTTGTGTTGTTGTGTAAAATGAAAACTAGAATGAAGTTATTTGCAAATCTTATACTTTATTTATAATGGAACACAGCAAACAAATCCCATTTTTAAACTAAGAAGTTGTTTCATCATTTGGAGGAAATGTGTTTAATTAGTTTGAAATGTAATAGCTCATCTCAGAAACGTTAAGGCGGAGCCATGTTTCTCTCCGTGAAGCGTCTCCTCCTCCTTTAATGACCGTCGGAGGAGCGCAGCTGCCGTAGGGAAACGTTGTCCCGTCCTGCTCTGATGTAGGATTCTGGTTCAACAGGCCTGAGTCTTCTTTGCTGGTTTTAAGTTTCATGACGTACCAGATGTTTTCTATTGGTCTACTGGTTCAGCATCTGGACTGTGCTGTTGTCATGGAGACAGTAGGAGGTTTAGCATCGTCTTGCTGAAATGTGCAAGACCTTCCCTGACAAGTTGAATAGTCCTGGTACAGGCTTATTGAAAGAAAACTACGATGGCGGTGCCTGTCCAAAGTTTTTTTTTTCTTTTTCAATAACTTTTTTCTGTACCGTCCCAATCACGTGAGTGATTTTAAAGTTGACAATAGTTGAAAAAACACGAAAGAGCGCGTTCACGAAAGTCGAACCATGAAGTAGCGAGGGACTTCTGCATTAGACAGAGAAACAGTAAAAACACAATTTAAACGTTCACGAATCCTAAAAAAATGTTTTTCTTTAACGATGACCCCTCTCTCTCTCTCTGTCGTTTTTCAGGAACGTCCGATACCCTGGACGTACCTCGCCTCCCGAACCCCTCCACCATCTACCCACCATCAGTCCCCCATCGCCGTAAAGCTCCCGCCCCCCCGATACCTGACCCGGATCCTAATTGCCTCATTAGCCCCCCGGAGCGACCCAAGACTCTGGAGTTCGCACCCCGTCCGCGGCCCACGCCGGTCCGGGTAAGACCCTGGAAGCTGGGTTCTCTGTCCCAGACCCTGAGCTCCTCGCCGGGCAGCAGCTGCGACAGCCCCCTCGGTTCTGGGGACAGCAGCTCCAGCGCAGTGCGGCCCAACCTCATGGACATGGATGTAGAGGGCCAGAATTTGGACCACACGGTCCCTCTGTGTGGAGAACACTTTTTATTGTGAAAAACATTTAAACAAAAGTTTTATGGATTCTGGCTCGTTCCAGGGCATGAAAACCTCCTGATGTCTGAGCCGAGAAAAGTGCACTCAAGGAAAAATCGCTAAAACATCCCCTCCTCGTCACGTTGTAGGCTAGGCCTAAACCCAAAACCCCGTACGGCAGTCCTGGTTATCTATCTGCATGACGCTGAGAGTCAAAGAGGCCTTTTGAAAGCCTTGACGTGAGCTCACCCACCTTCAGTCTTCACCTCTGTAGAGGCTCTCTCCCCCTGCTGCTCACGATGGGTGGCATGTATTTAAAAAGCCATTAAAAACACCTAAACTAGACTTTGCTAGCTGTTGTCTCCACCCTTCTGCTTTATCCTGTCTTTGCAGATTTGCGCTTTTCTGCTTTCATCTTGTCAGAAACTTCAGTCGTTCAGATCTTTTGAAGATCTGTAAAAAAGGGTTATGAACAGTTAGTGTCTTACCTGTCGTAGATAGCTTTTTGGCCCACCTCAGTTTGGAGAAACTGAGTTAATTTCTGACTGGATTGACAAGCTAACAGCTAATCTGAGTGAGTGTAAGACTGAATTTGGTTGCTGCTGTTCTAAAACAACTCCAGTCTCATACATTTCATAGCTGTTTGTGCAAATGCTATTTTCTAAACTCTCACTTAACCATCAATTTTGCATTCTGTGATTGTAATGGCAGCAAAAATGTGATATTTCTGCAGGAAGTAACCCAGGCTGCAATGATAGTACGACAACTAGCAGCTACTGTGATTAGCTTTTTGAAATAAGCACATAATTTTATAAAAACTAATAGGGATGCACGATATTATTGGCATGGTATCAGTATTGGCCGATATTTGCATTAAAGTTAAATATCGGCCATTCCATCAAATATATATATAGATGTAGGGCAGTGGCTTAAATATGTCAGCAGAGGCTGCCAAGGTGTCATATTTGTTCTGTGGGTTCAGGCAGATGGTGTAATTTGTCCTTCAATGGACACCGTACTTTGGCTTCTGCTACCGTGAGCAGGCAGGATTTCAATCAATGTTTGCTTATGGTTTGTAAGGTGAAGCCGCTGGCAAGTGCATCGAATAAACTTCATGGTCTCAACCACGATCCAAACCACCGTGTGTCTGACTCCTGCCTCACCCTGCACTCCGACAACAACCCTTAATGCACAACGCAGAGCTTTCGGAAGTAGTGAGGTGCCATTTTACACGGATAGGGTTATTTAAGTCACTGCCCCACATCTATACATATATATGTGTGTGTGTGTATAAGGCACTGTTTTTGTATGACAACCCAGTGGCAAAATTTGACATTAAACTTTATCCAAGTTGAAGTGTTACATCATTTTCAGCTCCCATTTTGGCATCTGCATTTGATAGTAGTTCAAATTGACAAAGACCCTGCAGAATAATGTAGTAGTTTAATTCCACAGCAGAGAAAGCTGTGTAGTCTCTGTAAGTAGTTCTAGGAAAATATATCGGTATTGGTATCGGTTATTGGCCAAATAAGTTTTAACATATCGGCGTATCAGATATCGGCCAAAAATCCAATATTGTGCATCCCTAAAAAATAACCACATAATGCTAAAGTAAATGTGATTTTAAATGTTCGGACAAGCCGTTAGCTCGTTCATCCAGCCAAAGTTCAACTCCATTCTCCAACCTGAGGTTGTTAAGGAGCTGGTGAGATATTATTGTTGACAATATTTTCACAGTACCCAACTTTAGAAGATCTGAACTATTTCTTTCAAAGTATTTGGAGCTCAAGTGGCTTTTCAACAACAAAAATAAGAGGACTTTTATTTTTTAAAAAGGTTCTCCTTGTTCTTTTGTTTGCCCTGCTGGAGCGCAAATATTTTTCATGTCGTCTTTTGCTTCTTTCCAAACCCAAAACAAGAAAAAAGCCTTTTCCCCTACTCCGTGCTGGTTACACTCACAGCGTTTTACACTTCAAATCAGAGTTTATTTTCTCAGTCTGTGCAGCCTTTTTAGCTGTTTTTGTTGGTGTGAACGCCCAGACGTGTCCCTCTTGGTGTGAACGTTCGTTCATCGGTGTCCCCTGGTTTTCAAAACATTCCTGGTTAGAGGTCAGCAGCGTGGATCTTGCTCTTGCCGGTGAAACGGATGCAGAATTAGAGACGGGCGAGCTGATTTCAGCGTCCATGTCACGTTCATCTCCCAGCGGCACTTTAAGAGGAACGCCGTGCAGCTCGTTGGTCTTCCTGTGGAATCGAAGACTCCACGGACAAATCAGCTGCAGCAGGTTCCTCACACCGGACAGTTCAACGACTGCAGGTGATATTTATTACAGTTTCTTGAGGTGTGTTTGTTTGTGTGTGCGTCATGGGATTTCTGTGCGAGTGTGTTTATTCGAATGTGGTTGAAAAGATTGAGCTCAGCGTCATTTTCCCTGTTGAGAACACTGAGAATTTATTATTGTTTTTGTGGGAAAGAATAAATTATTATTTCAATGCTCTTCCCGAGGAGATATCTGTATATATTTGTTAAAATAAGACAAGTCGAGGAAAACCAGGGGAACTGGATCATCCACGTGGTCTTCTGTATCAACGTGTACCGTTTCTGGCTTCGGTGAGAAAACTCGGTGTGAAAAGTGACGAATGAGAGGTGAATAAAAACAAAAACAAAGACGTTTCAGTGTGTGTACATCTCGTTTGTCATGCAGTTAATTTTCATTTTGCACTGCGGTAAAACAAGATGAGCACTAACTCAAGGACTATAACAGGAACGACGCAATTTAAATAAGCTCGTTTCTTTACTTGTCTTGTTCAAAGTGATATTTTAGACCTTTTAAAGTGCGGTTCATTTTGTTTCTAACACTTTTTTATGTAATTAACGGTCTTGTTTTTTCATTATCGCCCAATGCCATAAAAAATAAGTAATGATGTAACTCGCTTTGAATGTGTGTGCTCACATTTGTTTGTCTGTTAGCAAAATATTTCATGACTCGGTGGAAGGGTTTAAATGAAACTCCCAGAAAGTAATCAATGGATTCACGTCTACGACCGAATAACTTTTGGGATCTACCTGATTCAAGATGGCCGCCACTAATAAGTGAGTTATCAAACACAAAAATTGCTCAAACTCAGTCAGTTCTATGGATATTGAGCTAAACTTTGGTGTGGTGGTAACTGAGAGTAATGTCCAACATGTACTCTCAGCACTAACAAATCCCGCAAGACTGTTGCTTAAATTGTTGACGTGCAAAGCGAGGGGTGACGAGCATTTCATCAAGAACGTTTAATTTACATAAAACTCAACGATCATGTGCATTCACACAAGGAGCAGCAGTTAGCTGTAGCACTTCTGGTGTAGCCCCCAGGATTCCTGTAAGGTTTAAAGGAATGAAATGAAAACAACTATAAAACAGTTTGCACGAGCAGTTAAGACATTTTTTTTAGATTGGTCTTTCTTAGATGACAGGAGTCCAGTTTAATCCTCGCTTCACTCAGATTAGCAATTAGCTCAATAATCTGGTCTGATTATTAAACTAAGGTTGTTCACGAAGCTATCCACAACAAGTAAGACACTAATTGTTCATAACATTTCAGATAACCCTGACTCTAATGATCTGAGATTGCTTTAAGATATTAAAACAACTTAATAAGCAGAAGGTTTCATTGTACTAAAATTTCACGAGTTTTACTTTTTCTTCTCGTAGACGTATTGAAGCACCAGATAATCCTGGTGGTGATATTAAAATGCTCATTTTGCTTTATTAAAACTAAATTACCAGCTAAAACCAAACTGAAACAGATTTACTGACCGAAACTAAAACAACATCACACACCTGACGAGGGAAAAGTAGAAGAAGCTCTTTGTGACTCGAGCAAATGAAGAGACACCATAATGAAGTTTATTTGAATTGTTTCAGAAACATATTGTTCCAACGTTCTGCTGCATTGCAATAATATGACAGAACAATTCTACACATTCTAACAAGGTTGAGTAAGGCTCTCTGGACGGGTTCTTTTATCTGCAGGACTTCTTCCTACAAGAAGTCTTTTGGATGAAACGCTTCAACCCAGAAGAATCTGTCCAGAGGGCCTGACTCAACCTTGTTCCATTTATCTGCCTGGATTATTGAGCGTGCATCAGGATACTTCTGCACGTGTGCTATCGAGAACAGACACCAGTCAAAATCTCACCATCATTTTAAAGAAACATTTAGATGTTTCTGATCTTCCAGCTCATTAGAGAAAAGCAGCCCCACTAGAAACATGACCCCCTCGGGATGCTTAATGTCACACCAAGTGTTTGTTAAAGAAACAAAACAAACTTTAATTAAAGATGGCTTCTCATATCTGCTCACTTTTACTTTTTTTTTTCATTTGTAAATCTCAACCATGTCTCATATATGGTTGAGTGGGTTGAACTGTTTCCTTTCAGCAAGACGGTCGCTGGATCGAATCCATCGAATCAAATGGAGTTTGCATGTTCTCTCCGTGCATGTGCAAGTTTTCTCCGGGTACTCCGGTTTCCTCCCACATAACAACAACATGCATGTTAGTCTGACTGGTAACTCTAAATTGTCCCTAGGTGTGAGTGAGAGTGAATGGTTGTTTGTCTCGTTTGCCTTTATGTGTCCCTGTGATGGACTGGAGACCTGTCCAGGGTGCCCCCCGTCTCTCGCACAGTGACTGCTGGACATGGGCACCAGTGACCCCCTGACCTGAAAAGGAAGAAGCAGGTAAAGATAATGGATGATCATATGATCAGACAAAGGCGTCTGCAGTGATGAATGACTTCCTCTGGGTGTCACTACTGTGGCCTATGATGTCATATCTTTACCAAGTCTGATGTTTTTCTCCTCTCGCACCAGAAATGACCATGGAAGACGACGTCACGTTAATCTCGAGGTTCAATCTAAACAAATCTAAACGGCTGATGTGATATTTTACTCACAACCTCTGAGTGTGCAGATGTTACACGCACACACATACACGATGTCTTGTCAGCATTGCCGCCAAACAAACACCGTTTCAGATGCCAGCCAGTTGCCTAGCAACCCCTCTTCACTTCCATGGAGATGCTATTAAAAGCAACGGCACAGACACGTGCATTGGGAGGAGAAGTGGGAAAAGAATGGATGAAAATGAAGTGAAAAAGAGAGAGATGATGAAGAGTTGGCAGAGAGGACACAGGCTGAGCTTTGTGTTGCTTTGTTCACCACACACACCAATATTTTTTTATTTTTATACGAGTTAGTGTGTGCTGCCTTTGTTCTCCTTTTACTCCTTTCTAGACTCTGTGGTGTCCTCCTAACGTTCAGCACATCCTTTGTCTCTTCCTCTGTTGTCATTTTTTAACTTGTTCCTTCAATTATTTCTATTTTTCACTTTCATTTGTTTTCCGGTTTTTGTTTCAGTCGGTGCAAACAGATTTTCTAAGAAAGACAGATTCAGGATGCGACAGTATTCAGAGAGGACGAGGAGGCAGAAGAAAAAACACACACGAGAAAAGCAGCACAAAGTGTGTTTCTGTTCACATGTGAAGTCAACAGGGAGCCAGATTGGTTGCCAGTTGGTGTCCTCAGATCTGCAGCAGGCTTCACTTTGTCTGACTGAACCTTCACCACACCATCCAACCACCAATTAAGTCTGATTCAGAAATACGGAACAATGGAATGAACAAACCTGAGAGAGGAATGGGAACATTTGTCAAAAATCTCCACAATATGACTGAAAAATGTGTGAACGACCTAACTTAGCTGCGCGTGGCCGACTAAAACGAGCAAAAATCCAGCTGTTATGGGTCTGCAGCAGAGATATATAAAAATGTATTTTAATTTGAAGGATCAAATAACTCACCAGCTGCAATCAAACTTTAACTTATATGTAACAAATGGCTGCTTTGTGACAACCTAACAAGTGAATCCTAAAAATGTTTGAACTGTGAGTGGCACACGGCTTCTCGTGGTCAAACAAGTCAATTTTCATGTAACTGCGGTGTGGTCTGTAGGAGATATAACAAGTCATAAAATATATTTCACTTTCAGTTCACAAGTTAAATAGAACAGAAGTTGAAATGACTTCGGCTGCATTCTGGAGCGAGTCGAAAGATAAATGCAACAAGTCAGAGACACTCCGGTCAAAAGATGATTAAAAGAAGCCTGTTTTGATGTTTGTATGTGTCTGAAAGTCGTGGGAGTAAAAAAACAAGTTGAAAAGCTTAAACAGCTCAAAAGTTAGTGTAGCAATACCAGCCATCAGTTGAATACTCTGCGAAAAAAAATCTGTAAAAATCATAAAACGGAAAGTGTTCTTCTTTAAAAACCTTTAAAATGATCAAAGCCCCTGTTCAGACATAAAAAGTCCAACTTTAAATGAGCGTTAAAGTCTTTCTTCATGTTGAGCTTCTGTTTCTGACCATCGTACTGTGACTGAAAGTTCCTGTTTATTTAATTATAAAATAAGTCCAGAACAGAGGACACGATTATATGAAGTAAAATATCAAATTTGTTTACTTTAAAAGTTTACATTACTGAATGCACAGAGAGGTAAAATAAAAAGCAAAAATGATTCACTTCATGCAGCAAAAGGTTGCAAGTTGACTGTTCTCATCAAAAAAATTGCTGCCTACGTTACCCACAATGCCACTCGACTGTTTAGACAGCAAGCTCAATTTAAGCTGCCGTTCCTTCAACACTGCAGATATTTAATTAGCCGAATCAGCTGTAATAATAAAAGCAAACAAAGTTCAGTCAGGTAATCTGGACGATTTATTTTTTTGTTGAGACGTTTCGTCCTTCATCCAAAGGACTTCATCAGTCCGAGGAGCCACAACAAACTCAGTCCCACAAGCAGCTCACTTAATATAGTGGACGAACCAGTGTGCTGGTGATAAGACGGTTTCTGGTGCCTGCTCTCGCCCCCATTGGCTCCTCTGAAACAGCCATTGCCAAAGTGGTTCAAAACATCAAGGTTCATGCTTGTTTTGAACCACTTTGGCAATGGTTGTCTCAGAGGAGTAGACAGGGGAGAGAGCAGGCCCCAGAAACCATCGTCACCATCCAACTGGTTAGTCCTCCATGGGAGTGTGCTGCTTGTGGAACTCGATTTGTTTGTGGCTCCTCGGACTGATGAAGTCCTTTGGATGAAGGACGAAACATCTCAACAAAAAAAAAAACAACAACAAAAAAAAACTGTCAGATGACCTGACTGAACTTTGTTGGATTTTTTTTTTCACCTGGATTATTGAGCACGAACTTTGATAATAGAAAGCAAATAACAACAATACTCGTCTTTATTTTGAACTTTATTCACGATCTTCATTTACCAATCATTAGTGCATTCCCATCCTATTAGTTCAGTAAAACCAGTGCTGGACGCCTGTCGGATGTTTGGATGTTGGATGAGAAAAAAAGGCCTCTTAGGAGTGAGGCGAGACAAAAACGCAGTCTTCGCCTGGACGTCCCCCAGCTTCACGTCCACCGTGTGGACACAGGGACAGTTAAAAGGCTGTTCAGTTCTCGTCCTCCGTGGATCCTCATGTTTTGCACGCTCTCGTGAGTCCTTTTGTTTCACCCCTCGCTGAGAGGAGCGTCCACAGAAATACCAGCAAACACAGACACAGACACAAAGCAGCTCCTGAAGGAGTAAAATTCTCATTTCTATCGTTTTTTTCTTTGTTGATAAAGTAATTCAGTAAAGCTTTTCACGACCATAAAACTTTCCATTTCTCAATTATTATTTTTTTGTACATTTGTTTTATGTATTCACAAAAACTACTTGGACGTTTGACAAACATTTACCTTAAATGACGTCAAAGTAAAAGAGCCAAAAAACAAGAAAAGGAAGAGAAACAACACAGCCATTTAGTTTGATGTCTTTTGTTGTTGTGCTTTTTGTTTGTTTTCAAAGTGACACCGATGAAGAGATCTGCACGCACGGAGCCTCCAGGTCATTAATCACCGACCCGACTGGTTTAATGTGCAGCTGCTTAACCTCTGACTGCTGTAGTACGTCCTGTATGATAATTAGTACAGCAGGACAAAAACAAGACGGCACACCGGCGTCATGGAGAGAGGAGACCAATGGGGGGGGATTCCTCGAAAGGCCCGTAGGTGATGAGACTCTGCCCTGGCAGCCATGGAGACCGAGCCTGCTGGTGCCTCTCCTCGCTGCTGATTTATCTCCTTTGGGAAACCAGGAGACACAAAAACAGAACAGAGAGACGCAACAAGAGGGCGGAAAGTTTCCAAGTCCACTGAACCAAAAGCCCATGTGAACCGAACCAAATTAAAGGGCTCCACATGACTTTTGACTCAAAAATCTTACTTCTAACCTACAAATTCCTCAATAACCTAGCTCCATCTTACAGTCGAAATCTTATTGTTTCATATTTTCCTAACAGAGCACTTTGCTCTCAGACTGCAGGCTTACTCGTGGTTCCTAGAGTTTCCAAAAGCAGAATGGGAGGAAGATCTTCCAGTTATCAGGCTCCTCTCTTGTGGAACCAACTTCCAGTTTCTCTCCGTGAGGCTGACACATTGTCCAGGTTTAAGACTGGACTCAAGAGATTTTCCTTTTTGATAAATCCTATAGTTAAGGTTGGCTTGTTATGCTGCTATAGACTTTAGCCCTATTCGCATGGGATTAGTTTTACCTAGGGACTAAGCATCTCTGTGATTTGGACAGAAATGTGCGGGATTCGATATGTAATTAGGCAACTTTTGTTGTCTAAGCTAAATTAGGATTTGGAATCATTTGGAAAAATATAGAAGAAGCTTATTTTAACAGAACGCACTGCTTGCGTCGTCTTTTGTAGATGCTGCTACTTTCTTCACCGCAAATGGCAGCAGGTGCAGAGATGTGCGCAGCTGGTGATCAGCTGACCCATCCACCCATCCATCCGTCCGTCCATCATCTTTACCCGCTTCCTTCTGGTGCCCATCTCTAGCCATCACTGTGCGAGAGGCGGGGTACACCCCGGACAGGTCGTAAGTCCATTTCAACCAGCGGGTGAGCGGATGCACGCGGTCGGTGACAGGTTGTCCATCTGAGCTTAACGCAACTTTTTTAATCTCTAAACTGGCCGGTCGGACCTGCCTCCTCCTCAACAAGTAGATTAATATAATTTTATATTGTGCAATCAGTTTTCTTTGTGCTGATTCGTAAAACCGCATCAAAACCCGAGACCGGCCCAGCCCACACATTAAGCACGTTATATGGACCAGCGCGATCGTGACAACGCAGCGCGTTAACATCTCCGGAAGATGTCCGTAAATTTCAGCTAAATCTCAGGTTTTGGTTATCCTGTGCAAATGCGCCACATAAAAAGCTGACGTTGAGGAGCAATTTATTTATTACATGTGGTTCTTAGGTAAAACTAATCCCGTGGAAATAGGGCTTTAGACGACTACAGGACAAGTTGACCTCATTTCCTTAAATGAATTGCTAAAATTTAATAGTTTTCATTTGATACTATTTCTATCTTAACATGTGATTCTTGACCTGCCATTGTGTATCTGTTCCTCTCAAACCCAGCCAGTCAAAGCAGATGGCCACTTGTCCTGAGCCTGGTTCTGCTAAAGGTTTCTTCCTCATGAGGGAGTTTTTCCTTTCCACTGTCGCCTTCATGCTTGCTCAAGATGAGAGTCTGTGTTGGAGTTAAACTCAAAGCAGTCTGCTCCTCAGATAAATAGTGTTAAATTATTTTTATATATATGAATGTTTCTGTTCAGTGCCCTGAGACGACTTCTATTGTGACTTGGCGCTATATAAATAAACTGAACTGAATTTCTGTCACTATTTTGGGCTTGATATTTGTAACTTTTGTGCACTAACTAATCTTTGTCATAAAGGACACTTTACTGAGTCAGAATCCACATAAGCAAGAAGAAAAATATCTCTACGTGGCCAAAACTCTGTGTAATTAAACACAGGAAGTCACGGTGTGTAAACCATATCCACTTTGTGTTTAACTGCATTACTTCTTTTGACAGACAAACCTAAAGTAGGTTTGAACAACGCAGTGTAGTGATTGTAATAATGCACCTGGTGGACGTCGTACCACTGATTAAAGCTGTTTAAAAGCCAGCAAGAATAAAATGCGATTCCTAAAGAGAAACTGAGGTGTTTGAGAAAATGTCTCTTGTGTCAGAGTGTGAAGCTGCAAGGAATTTGGAGATTTGAATATTATTAACAAAATGAGTCACGGCACATTTTTCTAAACTGACTCCTTATTATTTACAAATTATTCATCTCAAAAGCTTCTAAATGAAACGTGGTTTGGCGAAGTTTGTAGATTTATCACATGGCCTGGTAAAAAGTTAGTTTTGTTCATGAGCGCAGGTGTGAAGACTTGTTGTTTTTGATTTGGAGTGAACGTCGGGAGTTCCAGCCCAATATTAAAAAAGGGGGAATCCACATCATCACAATGACGGCAAACATTAAACCAAGGGACTTCCTGTCCAGAATCCAGGGAAACTTTTGTACAAATACATGTAATGCTAAATGATACATATAGGTTAGCATCATGTGCTACTGACCACGTAGTACTATATAATTGTTGGAAAAAGTATTAATAACTTCAGCAAGATGAAATTTTGCAGTTAGTTTTGTTGTTTAAAAAAAAAGAAGAAGAAGAAGAAAGAAACAGTCCAACCATTAATTATGTGAAATCCTATTTCAGGTTGGACCCGAAAAACAATTATTTTAACCAATCAACCAATCTACGCCCCAACAGATCCACCCCGAACCTTTTTCACATGTTTCTGCTTGTCAAAAAGGCTTGTTCCTCTACACTGTCACCCACCACCCTGCTTTTATTCAGGCTGGAGGATTTAATTGAAGTAAAAATTTGAATCAGTGTTTTTCGTTAAAAAGACAAACTTTTACCAGCTGGTGTTTTATAATCTGATGAAACTGACTGTTTTAGAGTTGGAGTGAACTGGACTGTACGTAACTGGCTTTGAATCTGGATCTAGATTGAATTGAATTACATGTAGCAGCCCCGAGATGACTTCTGCTGTCAATTCAAAACATTTTGAACCACATTATAACATTTCCTTATGGGTCACTGTGAACAGCTAAAAGCTAAATGTTATTTGTTCATTACGTAACAGCGTTTTGGATTTATGCGTTTCTTCAAGTCTGTCTTCACCTTACTTGGTTTTTTCCACTTTGCTATCAGACCCAATGTAGATTGTAACCTTCTTTTTATATTTAGGAAAAGATAGTAATATTACTCTATTAACACTCTAATAGCTTGATTTTTCTACATAGAAGCCTTTTTCATGTCCCGCACCTGAAACAGCCATTAATACATTTCTGTTTTTTAGTATTTCACATCGCTTTATAATGTAGCTGCTTTTATTTTGTTTATTATATAAGTTATTTTATTTACTTTTCATTTTATACACTTTTATGATTGTCTATTGTTGTCTGTACCTCATCTGTGCTATTTGTCTAAAACAGGTCTCTCCTGTAAATGAGTCCTCGTGACTCAATGGGACTAACCTGTATAAATAAAGGTTGAATGAATTACTCAACATTGATGATCCTGGGTCCAAACAAGAAGAGAACAAGCAGGTTCCTAAATAAGACTTGCTCTAAGCTATGTGCTCACAAATCTACTTTCTTTTGGCCGTGATAAATTAGCTTTAAACCTTCCTGCACCTCCTCTAACACAGTAGAGCTTTATCGGGGCTGATTATGGCCTACTTCTGTTTCCCCGGCAGCCTCTATGTATCACGCTCTTCAACTTATGGTGCCATCTCTCCAGAGTGCCACTGACACACTTAGGTCCTTGTCTACCTCGTAACAGGTCAAAGAAATAAATTGGGAAGGGATTTTTGCCCCTAGCATGCTATTTCTGATTCGGTATCCTCCTTCATTTCTGTTTTTGTTCCATCTTTATCAAAGTAGGCAGTGAACCTAAGAGGTACTACTGTTGTGATCACAGTCGCCACCTTCTGTGTTTGCAAAGCTGAGAGTAGCTGGAATAGAGGGTATGAGCCAACCTTCTGATGGCAGCATGCTATGACCTAAAGCAGTAGGGCAGATATGATCCCTATCCCAAACACATGAAGTAACTCTCTGGAGCCACACGTCACATGCAGGAGGTGGGCTTGCACAGGAGGAATAAGGACTTCATCGTGACGTTAAAGACGAGGGGAATTGGGGTCATGCTTTCACTTTCTATCCATCCAACCTCCAGCAGAACATAACAGGCAGGTTTAAACCTGTAGAAAAGCTGTTAGAAAAAAACATATTTGCATCACTAAATGATTCAGTTTCACAAATCACAAGAGAAGCGGCGGCAGAGTTCGACAGCTGGGAATGGATATAAACAAACCATACTGTCTGTAGTGGCGTTCGTACAGCTGTCGCTAGATTGTTGTCAAGCATGGACGTTTTCTCTATCAGCACACGTTTAAATGTAGGCAAGATAAATCTCAGATAGCGCTCTCTGGTTAAAGCACAGTGAGGCTGAGTGCTCCAGCGTTGTGGTTTGAACAGATTGTGATTGGTTTCCCTGCACTAACACTGCCCAGAGTCTCCTCAGCGTCCTAATGTAGCCTGGGAAGCTTCAGCATTAGCAGTAAAAGGTTGGACCTTCGTTAGAAAAGTGCTTCTCGCCACAAAACTTTAGAGTGGATCTCCATCCGGCTGACGGCAGTTGATGGACCTCATGTGTCATTGGCTTCTTTTTTTTTTCATAGTGACATCAGTAATAGAACCAAGTGGGTCAATGGGAGGGAGGAGCCTCGACATTCTCATGAACATTAACACAACACCAGGTGGGGCTTTGGACAACAGGTTCAAGACACGCTTATTTCCACAACAACACACCCAATAACGGCAATAACCGCTTGGGAGTTTTGAGTCTTTGCTGCTTACACTCCCGCTATAAACGTATCGGTTGTATATTAGAGTGCAAGAGCAAATGAAAGACCTTAAATGAGAATTAAAAACACTTGAATTAGCCCTTGAATTGAAAGAACAGTCTAGAAACAGAGATACATGGCATCCAGGACAGAGAGATTTGACAGAGAAATTATAGATTAAGCACAGATGCAGGTTTTGTTTCCCTCTTTCTGATGAAAAGTGGTTTTTTTTCTTTTCTGCTTGTCTGTCTCGAGACAGAGCTCACAAGGAGCCCTGTTATCCTAGGGTGTTCAGTCAAATTGGGTGTGGTCTTGATATACGTTTCACACACCCCCTTCACTGTGCCCTGCTTGAACTTTAAAATGCACGCGCACACCCACCCTCCTGCCGATGTGTTCGAGTTTCCCAACCCCAAAAATTCTCCCGGAGCGTTTGATAAAAGATGGAGAGAACAAAGGCAGAGAGAAATAAGAGAGCGAGATCCTAAAAGTATGTTCTGCTCTTAAAACATTTAGCAAATCACGCAAATGTCCATTCGTGTGTCTAAAAGCTCAGCTTTAACCCCAGCACAATGACGGGTTCTATGAATATAATACAGCATCGTCTCAGTTTTTTAGTTGGTTTTCTGCGTCTAAGAGACAGGAGCCACAGCCCCCAAGGGAGAAATCAAAAGGAAAAGAAAAAAGGAGGAAGAGGAAGTAGCAGACAGTTTTTGATATGCGCCCTGCTTGTGTGTCACCAGGTGGGTGGTTGGGTCTCTTCTGTCTGTGCTGTTGTCTGGAGTCAGAGGAGAGGAGCCGGAGAAAGGGAGGATCGAGTAGGATTGTTCAAGGGGTCAAAGACAAGGGGTCAGGAGGTCGTAAAGGATCAGCCCTGGGTCTCCTTGCTGCTTTCTCGATCCCGCTGTCCACTCTTGTTCATCTTCATCTCTGTCAGCTGGATGTATCGCAGCACGTTGGTGTCTGAGATGGAGATGAGACAGCAGATATGAGCAGGAATCATCCTGAGTTTGTTCTATTTTAACTAATAAACCACCAGAAAACAGAGTTACTTTACAAACAAAGGCACCTAAGGGTTAAAAAATACTTTCAGAATCAAGCACAGAGCAGTGTGTTCATCTTTTGGTAAAATAAAAAGGCTTTACAACTCAATTTATATATAAAAATGTAGCTAAGAATACAGGGGAAACACTTTGATTTTAAAGACAGAGTTGCTATCCTTGTTTTAGGAAGTTTTTCTAATTAGCTAAGTACAATATTATAGTAAAATATTAATACTAATGCTACTGCCATTAAAAATAAGTGTTAGCTAGTACAACTTTTCCAATAAATGCTAATCATAATTTAAAAGTCAGTTTCAACAAAACATTACCATTGAAATACAATCTAAATTTGATCGACATCACAGTCATGTAAATGTGGTAAAATTACACCCATCTCTTTTTTAAATTCAACCTTTATTTATACAGGCTAGTCTCACTGAGCCACAAGGACTCATTTACAAGAGGGACCTGTTCCAGACAGAACATATAAAGTACAGACAATAATAACAATAAACTACAGTAAAAATGCAGTTAAAATAAGAGTAGTGCATAAACCAATAAAGCAGGGTGCAATACTAAAAACAAGAACACATCTGCCTTAATTTTTCTATTTACATTATCAAATGTTTGAAACCCCTTATATAAATTAAGGTGGACAACTTCAGTTCCTGTTGCAAGGAACTCAGTTCTGTTTTTTTTTTTGTTTCAACCTCAAGAAAACAAGTGATTTTCAGTGGTGGATGCTGACTTCTGATGTGATGTGGCTCTTTAAACGTAAGCTGAGCTGGACAAACCTGACCAACTCCAAAAGAGGCAGTTGCGTAGCTACGTTTGTGTGCTTTACCCTGCCAGGCCTGCTTTAACATGAAACTCTCATCATTTTCAAGTCAAACAGAATTTTATTTTCAATACTGATAAGGATGAATGCATTCCAGAGCGTAGACTATTCCATTAAATGCTGTTAATTGATTTTCACCTGTGGGTTCGCGGTTCTTGGCGTCACACAGGTGGCGCAATGCACATTCGTAATCACCCAGGTGATAGAAGGCGATGCCGGCTCGATACATGGCCTTGAAGTGGTCTCTCTGGTGGCTCAGCACCTTCAGACAGTACTCCTTCACTCGCTCATAGTTCACCAGCTCCGACTGTAACAGACAAGCTGCAGGAGGAAGATAGGAAGGAAATTAATGGCCTGTAAATTTATGACAGGTTAAAAAAGACACATTTATTTTAAGTATTGGAAGTTAAGAAGACAGATTCCTCCCATAATGAGATTTGGAATATTCTGTTGACATCTCTGTGCTTTTAATAAAGCTACAGTAAAATTTAGCCATCCCAGTACATCCTCTTGGTAGCGGACTATAAATAGTCAGGTCTGAAGTCTCACCATGTAGAGAAAAGACAAAAAAATAAAATTACACAAGCAATCTGAGCCCTTGGGCAGGAGACTGGGGTCTCAGTTGTTGACAGCTTTTGCTAAACTTGTCAGAAGAACAGGCGAAACAGAAGCCTCGAAATAATAAAAATCAAGAGACCAACACAGAACAGAAAATATTTGAAAATTAGGTGTACATTTTACTGTAGTTATGTATCTTATGCGTTTCACAAGCAATTGTCAGCAGTTCTTAGATCAGCTCAGGTCGGAGTAACTTCATTAGTAACGACACACAAGTGAAATTGCACACACACACACACACGCACCCACGCACGCACGCACGCACGCATGCACACACGCACACACGCACACACACACACACACAGCTTTTAGTCCATCAAAGCTTTTAAATGCCAGCTGATGGATCAGATATCTGATCACTTACTGGTTCTCTGCTGGTCACAACCCCACAAGCTTTTACCCACCCTCCCCCTCATCTCTATCTCTGCCACTTAAGATACTTTAAAACAATTTCCCTCGATCTCTCCTTGTCCCTCCACACAAGTTTCTCCCACCCTTTTATTTCCTCCAACTCTGCCCTTGATTCAGGCATTTCTGTGATTAATGTGAGCATTAGCTGAGAGGCAGGGTGAGTCAGGAGTGAGAGTCAGAGAGAGAGGAGAGGTCGGGAGGAGGAGGCGCTTGTGTGGGAGGCTCGGGTTAAGGCAGGGTGAGGAGTGGACGCTTGTGGAAGCAACAAGGTGAGGAGGAGTGTGTAAAAGTAGTTAAGTCCAACCTGTGATCAACAGGTGGGGTGAGGAGCAGCTGGGACTGAAAGGGTGAGAAAGGTCAAAGGTTGAATGTTTTGTCAAACCAAAACATTCAACGTGTTCACACACACGAAAATATAAACTGACCTTAACTGGCAACAAGGCATCTTTAAAACAACAAAAACTTGATTATGGACATAAATATATGACAGTTTATTCTGTATGTCTTGGTGTTTATTGGTTGATTTTTTTAAACTCAAATATATATATATATATATATATATATATATATATATATATATATATATGTATATATGATCTGGGCGGCACAGTGTCTCGGTTGGTAGACCTTTCATTCAACCTTTATTTATATATTTATATAGGTTAATCCCACTGAGCCTTGGGGACTCATTTACAAGAGAGCCCTGATGCCTCTTAGTGAGAAGGTCGTCGGATGAAATCCCGGCTGGGGGCCTTTCTGGGTGGAGTTTGCATGTTCTCTTCGTACATGCGTGGGTTTTCTCCGGGTACTCCAGTTTCCTCCCACAGACCAAAAACATGCATGTTAGACTGATTGGTAACTCTAAATTGTCCTTAAGTGTGAGTGAGTGAATGGTTGTTTGTCTTGTTTGTCTCTATGTGTCCCTGTGATGGACTGGAGACATGTCCAGAGTGTCCCCTGCCTCTCGCAAAATGTCTGCTGGATATGGGCACTAGTGACCCCCGTGACCTGAAAAGGAAGAATCGGGTAAAGATAATGGATGGATGGATGGCTATATATGATCCTTTAAAGTAGTCTTAATATGTCTTCAGCTTTTTAAAGTTATTTTTGTAGCATTTTTTAAAACTCATTTTCTGTCTATTTGTTGTGTTTCATCCCTGACCTGTGCAGTATATTGTGTAGTGTGAGCTTGAAGAAAGAATGAATTGAAAGTGGAACTAAAAAATCATCTCCAGCAGACAAAGGGTGACAGGAATGGTTGAGTTGTGAAAAAATTGAGCCAAAACCCCAAAGATGTTTCTTTGATAACAAAGCTAAACTGTTTTCAAAAAGAACTCCCAAACCAAACCATAGACTACATGACGGTACACAGACCATCGCACGTAGACTGAGCAAACCCAAGGAGCTCATATACACAGGAAGCAAAGCATAGACCTCCAAACCATGACAGACAGTCTCTGAACGTTGTTTCCAAGAAAAAAGGAAACAGTCCAGCAAAGGGTTGAGACAAGACCTGAGATGCATCGTCCTTCAGTTGATCATTTACTGTAGGACAAGTTTTCAGCTAATATATGTTTGGAAATCACCTTTTTTGTGATAAAACACAACTTTATGTGGTATTTGTTTTATAAATTCAGCAAATGAAATAGGAAGAAATTGGGTCTTTACAACAAAGTGCCTAAAGTTTCTATTTAAAAATGGCTCTTCACTAATATGTCTGTTCTGTGTCTGAAAATGGTCAAGTAATGGACTAGAATTGAATAAAACATAAACCTGTCAAAGTTTTCAGAAAATTTTTATAAAACCTTTAGAAAGTCTGAACAAATATCGGCCAAAACCACTAAAAGATTACAAAGAAAATTTAGCAGCTGAGAAGCAAAGAACTGTTTGAAGACATGAGGGATGACAAAACTTTTGCACAGCAATGGTTAACAAATTGTTTAGCTTCTGACCCACAAAATAAATATGTTAAAGACTTGTCCGAAGTATCCTTGGTTGAACTATACAAACGCTGCTGAAGAAAAGTAGATGAGGCCAATATGACAACTTACACTACTTCCCTCCCTTTAAAATATGCTGGTATTATTTATTTTTATTTAATTTCTGGAGATCATCCCCTCCTGGGGACCACTGGTACTAGCTATTTTAAAATATATTTTAAAAAGTGGATGAATGAACATGTACACAAACTCAAACACAACGTTTAATTAAAAATGCAACAACAAAAAAAACCGGACAACCTCTTATCTTCCGCGAGGCTCATGACTCAGCACAGAGACGAGCAGGAAGGTCAAAACCGTTTCCTCTCCTCAGTGAGCAGATGTCTGCTCAGCCCATTACAGCGCGACTCACCTCACAAGCCTTCTGCCTTTGCTGCACACCTTTCCCCACAATCATCTCCTCCATTTGTTTTTACAACTAGACCACTCTCATTCCTGCACGCCCATCCATCATCTCCCTCCAGCAGAGAGCTTTGAGAGGATTCACTTACAATCCATAATGGTTTAATGGCCGACTTCGAGGTTTCACTGGCGCTGACAGACCAACACCGATGCATACAACAGTTACAAATAACAAACACACTGTGACTCAGGTGAAACAACCACGAGGGTTAAAGGTAAAAGATATACCTACAGACAGGACACAACACTCTTTCTAGCACATGGCTTAAGAGGATTATGGATGAAAAATATGTGAGGGATACGTCTGGCTGGCCGCGCCCAGTCGGCCCATTAGGCAGATGGATGGAATACCAGTAGAAATGTAGAGTGGTGAGAGGCATTAAGGGTATGATAATGACGGGATCAACGGAACAGGCTTGGCAGTGACGCAGACAGAAACAAGCCCAATAAAAACGTCGGAGTGATTTCACTGGAGCCGCACTGTCCCCTTCACTAAAGGACATCATGTCCCGTAATTTAAGGGCCAGAAAGTGTAGAGTGGGCAACAGTTGTCGTGATAAAGCATAAAACATCTGGAAAATATTGAGGGATGTTTTAGCCTTTTGTACTTTTTATTCATTTTATTTGTTTATGTCATTATATAGTGATAAACTACAACTTTACTGCCATTCACCTGCCAAGAATTTCATGTAAATACTTGTCTGTATGTCCCAAATTTGGCTCACATTGTCTTATTTAAACAAATAAGTTTGCATTCTTAAGAGTCTTTAAAACATCTAAAAGAAGTATAAATCACTATAGACTATAGCTGTAACATATAGTTAGTTTTCATGGCATGAAAAGGCTTTTCAAAATCCCTGGACAGTTGTGTCACAGTTGGCCAGAGGACTGGACTCAGAAGTCAGAGAGACACGAGCAACTCAAGAACTAAAACCGATTTATTATTTTATAAAAGCAAAACCAAAATGGTGATGCAATGACAACAGCAAAACTACCCACAAAAGAAACAAAAAGTAATCTTCAGGAACAAAACTGTGACATAAAACCAACAATGCACTGCTGGTGAGTGAGTCATGGACTGAACATACAGGAATGAGGTAAATGGGAAAGTGGAATCACTAAATACTAACTGGGAACAGGTGAGAGTGGGCGTGGCTTCTGATTGAGCAGAAGAATTAAAGTGAGGGGAACGTGAGTGAATAAAGAGGAACACAGTTAAACAAATCTAAATCCAAAAATCACAAAACATGAAACAAATAAGTGATGAACGAAGCAAACAAAAACACGGATCCTGACAAATTTAAACATTTGTGCCTACTGGATAAATCAGACATTTAGGAACATAAAAAAGACAGAAACAAAGTGCAGAAAAACAGCATGAACACTCGAGACCCGAGGGGGTACTTAAAGCAAAAATATTTTTGATAAATTAAAAGATTCTGCAGGAGCAAATAAATTAAAATAAAGTACAAATCAACAAAGACCAAAACAATGACTGCAAACTCCAGAAGGATGTAAGACAAGTTAAACATATCCAGGTTCTTGTTTCGATTGACTCAACAAAACCTGAACCTCCACCCAGAGCTGCAGCAACAGTGGTTGTGATTTTTCCTGGTTACGTCAGACTTTCCTCTTCCGGCTGAGCACAGTCACAAAATAGGAGTGCTTCAAGCATCAATTGATGCTTCTTCCAACAAAATATACTGATCACTCAATATCAACAAGGGAGAAAATAGCTAAATTGTGCTGACTCTCAATACACAACAGAAGATTAAGTGGATGGAGATGTAGAGAATATGAAAATAATTACAGGAGAAAAAAAACGTAGCTACATTTAGGACAAGAGACATCTGTGCAGAAAATTCTTGTAACAATATTTTATAAAAATCTTTTAAACCTCCATCCATCCATCCATTTTCTTTACCCGCTTATTCCATTTTGGGTCACGGGGGTCGCTGGTGCCCATGTCCAGCAATCACTGTGCGAGGGGCGGGGTACACCCTGGACAGGTCACAAGTCCATCACAGGGACACATAGAGACAAACGAGACAAACATCCATTCACTCTCTCATTCACACCTAGGGACAATTTAGAGTTACCAATCAGCCTAACATGCATGTTTTTGGACTGTGGGAGGAAACCGGGGTACCCGGAGAAAACCCACGCATGCACGGAGAGGACATGCAAACTCCACCCAGAAAGGCCCCTGGACCGGGGTTTGAACCAAGGACCTGCTCGCTGAGAGGCAGAGGCTCTACCAGTTGCGCCACCGTGCTGCCATCTTTTAAACCTTTAAACCTTAAACTTGAAAGGAGCGAGGCACAAAACTATGCTGAGCTGAAGTGAAACTTTGACCTCCTCATTAGATTTTCCTCTGCAATATCAAAACAGTCGTGGTTGGGTGATCTTTCCTTTGATCAAACGTTCCTACACCGGTTTTGTTTAAAACTAAATTGAAGATAAGAGGGTTTAAATAAAGAGACTGCACAAAGTAAAAAGGTGATTCGGACAGGACAGATTTATCTTAATGACATTCTTCAATGAAATGAACAATAAAAATGAGCTGAGGGTGCAACGCTTTAGTCTCAGTGCCATATTGTACTGTATATTTGTATCTTTCTGCTAAATCCAAAAAGGAGCAGACTGAGAAATTAAAAGGAAAACTTGAAAAACTTGTGTAAATGTTAAAAAGCAAGAAAAACTCCAAAGCGAAGCAGCTGTGAGGCGTTTAATTCTAAAGTGTCAAACCTGAAAAAAAGTCTGGAGTCAAGCAGAAATAACACCAAAGCTTCTGAGAACAGAAACAGCAAAAAACAGATAAAAGACAGCAAGCTGGAATGAAAAGAGGCAAGAGATTAACAGAGGTGGTAAAATGTCAGAATAGTAAAAAAAAAAAAAGGAACAGCACACTTTCTGTCTCGAGTCAAAATACATCGTTTTGCCTATTTATTCATTGATTTCCTATTTATCAGCTTTACTAAGGATGTTTCTTTCTCTGGACTCATGTCCTTCCCTCTGTCTGTGTCTCCTCTCCTGTCACTCTTCATCATCCACTCTGTCTGGCTAATTCAAGGCCACTAGTGGCCCTGGTGATTAGTCTGCTGTCCATCACCTTGTAATTAGTTCTGCGGGAAGATAATGGCAGATGGGAAAACCCATTACTCTCCCCGATACTCTTACAAGAACATTCACATTTCTGTCATGTCTTACTGCATGCATCCTCGTTCACTTCAACGAAAAGTTCTCTAACTGCTTGTGTGTATATATATATATATATGTATATATATGTGTATATATATATATATACATATATATATATATATATACATATATACATATATATACATATA
>NC_056503.1:31429449-31442578 GCF_014905685.2 Nematolebias whitei | reverse complement strand
ATATCGACCTATATCTATATATTTATGGTTGATTGGCCTTGGACTTTATAGGTCTATATCTTTTCTCTATCTTTTTATCTATTATATTTTATATTTAAGTTTATCCTCCGAGAAGAGCTGGAAGAAGTGGCTGTGGAAAGAGATGCGTCGGCCTCCCTGCTCAACCTGCTGCCCCCGTGACTCGAAATCGGAACAAGCGGAAGATGATGGATGGATGGATAAATGGATGAAGAGGTCATAATAAGTAGTTGAAATTACAAAAATCTTAACAAGCAGCGTGGGGTGGGGTTGTGTGCACATGAAGTCTCAAGAAATGAACTTATTTTGTAACCAATTGTCATGAAAGCTTTGTGGCTTCATGAAGCTTCGTCTGGCCATCACTACATAGGATACTCAAGGAGCAAGAAGCTGGATTGTAGGAGCATGTTATGGACAATGTTCCAGCAAATTCTAGTAGATCCAAACAGCCTTAAGTAGTGTGAGATCTCATCAGCAAACCGGAGACAGCTGTGGGCAATGGGCTCTGCCCTGCCATTCAGGAGCAGCAGGAAGGTGTTAGTGCTGGAAACCCCCAGAATCCCCACATTTTCAATATAACATCCACATGGAGGAATCCAAGAATGTTGCTCAAAGCATCACACTGCATCTGCTTGTTTGCCTTTTTGGACAAATGTGTTTTTGTAAGTAAATTTTCCTCAGGTAAACAATATTCATTGTTCATCTCAGATGTAAACATGATCAAGTATTTTTGTAACTGGACGCAGCTCAGCATCTTAACCCTGACTGGTCTGCACAGCCTCCTATACAACGAACTGTGACAGTGACTTCTAATATTTTTCATCACAGCAAACAATATGTGCTCTGAAGCTTGTCTCCTGAATCAAACATTTAAAGTATCTGTGGAAGACAACATCTTACTATTTAAGAAACTTGGCACGATGTAGATTATTTTACCCATTTTGTCACCTAAATGGCATTATTTTATTTTGAACTTGGCAACAGTCTCTCAAAATAATCCAAATATAATATTATTCTCTACTTTCTGTGTTGTTAGCCATTCTAACAGTGCTGTGGTCACAAGCAGGTGTTCCACTTTGTCATCACTTCCTGTTACAGCACGTGAATATCTCAACAAATATTATATTATAGCTCAAGTGCAATATGTTATTAATGTCATCTTTCCAAAAAAGTGTCCATATTTATTATGAAAATGTGATGTCACAGGCACTTTAAGGCTATAGTTTACACCAGTTTTACCTCTTTGGTTGATCCTGTACCACCTCATACCAGAAAGAAAACATTAGCATCAACAACTGGTTTCACTCTCAGTTATGTTTCATCAACCACCAAAAAGATCACGTTTGCTCTCAATGCTTGACCAGCAGTGGTGGGCACAGCTAACCAAAAAGTTTGCTTCGCTAACCCATATTCAGCTAACTAAAAAATTTTTTTTGCTAACACTAAACTTCTAAACAGGTAAAAAAAAAAAAAAAGTGAAAACAAACACTAAATCGCTAACTGCTAAGACGACGGTTACTTAGTCTGCGTCACACGTCTTCATCTCCTTCCAACTGAAGCTGCGTTGACCAATCACGTCTTGTCATGTGTACAGGTAGTAAGCCAATAGCGTGCTAATGCACTCTTCAAGACACGCCCACAAAAGACACGAAGAAGCATGTGAATTTTTTTAGCTGACTTAAACTTGGAGAAATCCAACTTAGCGGAAGCTAATTCTGCTAACGGTTTCCAAAGTTAGCAAAAGTGCTAATCCGCTAAATGAAAAATTTGTTCCACTAATAGAGTCGAGCTTGAATGTTTTGCACAAAATGCACATGGCCTTGTCTGGGATGGCAACATACGTGAGACAGTTGCAACAACAGATGCTGTCCATCCAACTGTCGATAAATTTCCACTTACCCATGATTTAGTCACAAAAATAGCTAGTTAGCAAGCATGTATATTAGCAGCTATAGAAAGTAGCCTCAGTTGCCTCGAGTCAATCAGTTTGAACCATAGACCATATAAACCAGTGATCCTCACTATTTTTTTCAAAAGAGCCATATTGACAGATCAAAGTCAAGGGGAGAGCTGCAATATCCACCCAAGTCACTCAAATAAAGGGAAAAAATTAAACAGCCCACCTATGAACAAAAAAGAAACACAGTCAACACATTATCTGTTTAAACAAAATGTACCTTAGTACTGAGATGAGATGAAACTGTGGTGCATGTCCTTGACTTTCTTCATGTTGTATTTGTAATTTGTTGTTGCAACCACAGTGAGACATTCAAGATGGGCATGGGTCAGTTAGTCTCTCTGTTTTTGGTTGATAGTGTTCATGGTTGAAAATGTTGACTCACAGGTGTAAAAATTTCAGCTTTTAGCTGTTACCCCAATCCCATGAAGAAAACACATCAACAATAACAATGAATATGCTGTAATATGGGTACAGATGAAGATGCCCCCTTCACATTTCCGCCTGCCCCCTCATGTAACCATACCTAGAACCGGCCCTGTAAGATGCTCCTACTTCCTTCACTGCAGATGACAGCAGATGAGGAGATGCACGCGGCCGGTAATGATCAGCTGATTCATCTGAGATTACAGGGAGTTTTTTGTTTTTTTCACGTATTTTGGCCGGCGGGTCAGCAGCCGTGCGCGGCCGGTGATGATGAGCTGATCCATCTGAAGCTTAACAGGACATTTTTTATCCTCTACCGGCCAGTCGGACCTGCCTCCTCCTCAACAAGTAGATTAACACAATATTATTCGTAAAACCGCATCAAAGAAGCCTGAGCCGACATGCGCAATTATTGCGCAACGCGCCAGCACGTTTTAAAAATGTACTGGCTGTGCTGGCGTATTGTTGTAATCTGTCACAAGAGCAACCAGTAAAGCATGGCGAACCGCAAGTGGCTCGAGAGCCGTGCAATGAGTATCCCTGGTATAAAAGAAAACGCAAGTTCAGAATGTGAGGAAGAAGTCTGCTCTCAACCCACTGTAAAACGTCTGACTGACAGAAAAATCCTGCAGGAATAAAGAAAAACAACGAGATAATCAACAGGAAATTGGTTGGTCCACTATGTGAGTGTGCTGCTTGTGGGACTGAGTTTGTTGTGGCTCCTTGGACTGATGAAGTCCTTTGGATAAAGGACGAAACATCAACAACAAAAACTGTCCAGAGGACCTGACTGAACTTTGTTGGATACCTGGATTATTGAGCATGAACTTTGACATATCAGATTAAATAGCGCTGTTCTGACTAAATTCAAGACCCTTGAATAACATATTTAAGACCAACCTACGGTGCTTTTTTAAAGTTTATTGTCCACTGGCACAATATTGCTGTGGGAAAAAAGGAGATCCCAAATTTCCAGAGAATTTTATTCATCTAATTACTTCATTCAAAGGATGTTTTCTGACTCCACCACGTGAATCTAGATGTTCTGACTCTGGCAGTCGACAGCCTTACTTTATGAAATGACCTTCGTATTAAATTGTTCGGCTCTCCTAAAATAGTCACTGAGAATTAATGCTCTGCTATTTAAATATTTATAAAATGGAGGAAGTCATTGGCCTAGACTTGAATCTGTACGATAAAATAATTGAATGCTCTCTGCCTACTTTCAGTGTTTCCAGTTTGATCCTCTTGTCTGTACAGCAGGTAGAGGATGTCAGCAAGGAAATAAAATAAAGAGCGTTGTCCTGCTCTTGTGATGTGATTCTATTAAACTCATTTTAGCTGACATACGTTTAGGGTCTGAGGGGAAAAAGAAAATCTGGGACCTTTAATATCATCTTATTATATGAGCCAAAGCAGGCAATCTAATCGTAGATAAGTGGAGTTTTATACAGCATAAAAGAAAAGCGACCGTACAGCTGTGTTCCCTGACAGCAGCATAATTTTGTTGGCCAGGCCATTATCTGATCGGTAATGTCATCTGCAAAATCTCAGCAGACTTGTTGTTTTATCTCAGCAGACAAAATGTGTTACTTAATATTGTGATAATTTTACTACATACTGGATGTTGAGGCAGTCTACAAGCCGGTGTACTGTAAGTCCAACCTTTTCAATATTTTGTTACAAGAAAGATGGAAACATCTCCCAAATGGTTTGGCTT
Source organism: Nematolebias whitei (assembly GCF_014905685.2). Taxonomy (NCBI): domain Eukaryota; kingdom Metazoa; phylum Chordata; class Actinopteri; order Cyprinodontiformes; family Rivulidae; genus Nematolebias; species Nematolebias whitei. Next base: position 31,438,457 of record NC_056503.1, on the reverse strand, counting down.
GCTACCCAGTGGAGTTAGATTTCCTTTGTGTGGCGGTAAAAGATTTGAACTGAGTGTTTTTTTTTTAGTAAATTAATAGGAAAAACATAATGAGTTTTAAAAATAGTAATAGTTTGCTTGGTAATAGTGAGTTATGTTTGAAACTTTGTTAGAATTGAGATTTTAGAAGTAAAGTATGAAGACATTCAACAATATGTGGAAGGACATAACTAAAACAGTCAGCAAAACAGGAAATAAGCAAGTCAAAAATAAAATTTTTGGTGCATTTTATACAAAAAACTATTTTTTATATATAAAACTGCACTAATAAGAGCTATTGGAGTTTATCAGAGCAACTCAGCCATAAAGCATGTTTTACTAAATCAGAAAGTTTAACATTACTTGAAAGTATGAAAAACTTTTCACATGTAAGTGGGTTGAAAGTGCATTGACACACTGGGTTTGTTAAACAGGACACAGTATACATGTTTAGTTATTTGCCATCTAAAAGATGAAAAATTAATTAAACTGTAATAAAAAAACTGATCAGTGACTGAAAGAAAATGTAAATATTAATTTATTCATGTGACAGTAAAAAACACTAAATGTTAATTTTTAAGTTAAAATTATTGCCCACTAGCAGCACGGTGGCGCAACTGGTAGAGCTGCTGCCTCTCAGCGAGCAGGTCCTTGGTTCAAACCCCGGTCCAGGGGCCTTTCTGGGTGGAGTTTGCATGTTCTCTCCGTGCATGCGTGGGTTTTCTCCGGGTACTCCGGTTTCCTCCCACAGACCAAAAACATGCATGTTAGGCTGATTGGTAACTCTAAATTGTCCCTAGGTGTGAATGAGAGAGTGAATGGTTGTTTGTCTCGTTTGTCTCTATGTGTCCCTGTGATGGACTTGTGACCCATCCAGGGTGTACCCCGCCCCTCGCACAGTGATTGCTGGACATGGGCACCAGCGACCCCCGTGACCCAAAATGGAATAAGCGGGTAAAGATAATGGATGGATGAATTATTGCCCAATAGGAAACGTCAGAAATACTTCAGCCTTCATGTGTCAGCTTCATCTTTCTACATTTCTGGTCATTGGAAAATGAGCACGTTTGCCATTTTTTGTTCCATTCAATGAACAAATTCTTTGTCACTTACAAATATTTTCTCAGCAATTCCAGATGAAAACCCAAGTTGTGTTTTAATGATCTCAGCATCCATGCAGAGTCTGTTGCACCACTTCTGTGGAAAGTGTACAAAGTAAAAGAAACCTCTCTGGGGTGTGATAGCTGAGGCCGCTATAAGAACCCACAGAAACTTTCATATGATTAAACCGTCACAGTGACGTGAAACGAGCACGGTCGTCACTGAATCCTCTCAGGGGTTATTCACAATTTTCAACATTTTCACCAGCATATAGAACATACGGTTTCTGAAGACCCCCAGTCTTCAGTGAGTTATCTTCGTTAAATCATTGTTAGTTGAAGATAACTGTTTCAATCAGGTTCAGATCATTCAGAGTAATTCATCCATCCATTATCTTTTACCCGCTTCTTCCATTTTGGGTCATAGAGGTCGCCGGTGCCCATGTCCAGCCATCACTGTGCGAGGGGCGGGGTACACCCTGAACAGGTCACAAGTCCATCACAGGGACACACAGAGACAAACGAGACAAACAACCATTCACTCTCTCTCTCACACCTAGGGACAATTTAGAGTTATCAATCAACCTAACATGCATGTTTTTGGTCTGTGGGAGGAAACCGGAGTACCCGGAGAAAACCCACGCATGCACCGAGAGAACATGCAAACTCCACCCAGAAAGGCCCCCGGACAGGGATTTGAACCGGGCACCTGCTCGTTGAGAGGCAGCAGCTCTACCAGTTGCGCCACCGTGCTGCCCTGATAACGAGTTATGACTGAAAATTCCCTGTAATGAACGTATTCAGCCCTCAGCTGTTGAGATTTGATAAACATTAAGAGTAAATAAATCAAGTAGTCTACATACAGTTAATCAATCAATTAGATCTGATGTCATCCCTTGAACAGAGGCTTAAAACAGCAAGTATCACCCTTCATTCTTCTTCCTCTTCCACTGAGATAGTCCTAAATGCTGGATCTGCAAAACAAGCTCCAAACAGCCTGAACACTTCTGCGCGGACACAAACAGCATTTGTTAAGGACGAGTTTTTGATGTCGACCTCTGGCCGTGCATGCAATAAAACATTCGGCGTCAGGCTTGAGCGGGTCGAGCAGGGGAAGCTAAGATAGCAACCAACGTGGCTTTTTTAATCAACTCTGCTGGATAAATATAAACAGTAAATTGGTTTACGCTGCGCTTGCTGGAGCACGGGGAGTTAGATATGTATAAAAAGCTTTAGTAAATTCTCCTTACTACGGCTGACAGAGGATGAATATTTTTCTAACTCTCTTGGAGGATGTCAGGGAAAGGGGAAATGTTTCAGCTCTCTCTCAGCACATGTAATGACTTTCAACTAGGGTCTAAAAAAAGCCTTGACAGACACTTTCAATTTACACAGTATTACACACAACTATCAGACCATGTCAAGAAGGGTTTTTTTTACATATCAAGCATGATATTCACACACAGAACACACATTTCATGATCATGAGAAAAGTTATCAAGTTAAATCCCTGAACAGTACTCACATTTTAATAGTTGTGATTTGAGGAACTTGTAAGTTTTACCTTAAAGTAGAGGAACTGCCTTTCATACAACATATCTGATAACTTGATTTGCTTAATTTACAACAATAGACACATTGTGTATTAAGTTTGGTGCTGATAAACAACAGGTCCATGTTACACATGCAAAAAAGCTGCGTGCTCGCTTCGAGCTGATTTATAAAATTGAGCTCAAAGTGATGCTTTAGTTTTTAATGCTTTTAAATCAACTTTTTATATTTCTGTTAAGTATTTCAAGCCATCATTGTCTCGTTTTGTACATTTTGATTTGATCAATAAAGGATCGAAAGACAAAACGCAGAGCTTCAGTCTTATTGTGTTTAGGCAAAAAAAAAAGTGCTTCTGTTTCTATTTTTCTGTCTCGATGCCAGTTTTTTATTATATTCCTTTCATTTTTCCATTCCTTTTTGACAAATGACTGAAATCTTTCATGCTTTTTAAATCTTGTTACAGTGGCCATCAGGGCACTGGTATGAATTACTTTGGTATCAATTGGATCTATTAACATGAATTAAATAAACGCTGCTTCAAAAACTGTTAGGTAAGCTCTTTCCTATTCTTTTCTACTTTCCCCTCTCTTTTCCTATAATATTTTCACACGTACTGTCCAGTTCCTCTCAGACCACAGTGTTTACCATTTTCTACATCTTGAAGGTTTAAGGTGATTCAGACGCCGTCCAGTGGACGGTACAGGGTAGAGGGAGTGCCATCTGCAGCTCTGGCACTCAACGCTCATACGGTTCTCTCTGACCATCCCTCCAATGGCAGACGTAAGTGCAGAGGGAGAAAAAACACCAACCAAACCACCCCCCATCTAAACCCTCAAAAGGCATCTCCCTTCTTTCTCATCCTGCTCTAGAAATACATGGCAACTCCGCCCATCTTCCCCTTCCCAATACTTCCTCGTTCAGTCTCTTTTTCTGACTATCTCCTGCGCTCCACCACATCTCCTGGAGAATGAGCTGGCAGAAAATAAAAAAGCAGTTTTCTCGTCTCATGTTGTAAGCAGGCATTGACTGCTCTCTTGCTCTGTGTCAGTGGACAGGTTAAAAAAAATCCACCCCCCCATCTGTGGCGTCATATATCAACGTTATTTGACTGCAGCGCCAACATCCCCCCCCCCCCCCCATCTGTGGCAAGACTTGGTTTACATTGTTTGTTAAGGAAGTTTAATGACATTCATGACTGTTCTGTGTAGGAAATGAATTTATTTTGTTTTCGATCCATAAATCACAGATACTTATGTCTTTGTTACTATATCCTTGTAGTATTGTGTCCTGATTTAAACATTAGCCTATGACCTCTATGACTTGTGTCTGAGGCTCAGTGTACTGGACACTTGTTGACAAATACCTTCAGAAAAAACTGCATACTTGACAGACCTTGAATTTCTCCTTTTGGCTAGTCCCTTCTTCAGGGGTCGCCACGGCAAACTAACTCACATGAAGACTCGGCAATTGTTTTTAAAACATATGTTTTAAAAACCTTCCTGACGCAACCACAGCCCACCAAGTTACCACAGCTCTCTGTGTGGAGCAGAGAGATGCCCTCTAGGATGCTCCGGGAGCAGATGGTGGAAGGTAAGAGCCTTGCTCAAGGACCCAGATTGGGGCAAATGAGAGTGGAGGCAGGTGTGAGTGCTTCACTCACATTTTGATGTTGTCGGTCCAGGGGTAACTTAATATATTAAATCAGTATACCAACAGTAAAATACCTTCAACAAATATTAGCTTCAGAAAAAAATTACTGTGAAATGTTACGCTTATGTTGTCTTCAGATCTACTGGGCTGCTGTTTAATATACCGTACTACTTTACATTATTAGAGTTTAGCATATATCTTAGATCTTGTAGTGTATTGTTTAGCATTGGTTTAGTGTATATTTTAGTGTACTGTATATCTTAGAACCATATATACTGTTTCTTTTTATACTTTATAGTTTTGCTATTTTTGGGTGTAACTGGGACCCCGAGCCCCGAGTACACAATTTCATTCCACCTCATGTGAATGTGATGTGAAGGACAATAAAGAAACTTGAACTTGAACTATCCAGGGTTTCTGTTCATTTGCCTGGTACAAAGAATAAAAAGCAAAGTTGTTGATAAGGTGTTGAACATATGAGCAGCAATCAGCATCTGAAGGTTAAAATACAGTTTACTGCTACTGATCTACATTTAAGCATCAAGCAGCGGTATTAATAAGTAACAATGTTGTTGTCTGCTGGATTAGAAAGGAAGTCATTTGTTCACACTCAGCTAAAAATATATTATTGCTCTTAGCTTATTCTCCTGCAATTATGTGGTTTTAAAAAAATAATCAACAAATGCATGTCGTCCTGAGAGTGGAGAGGTATCCTGATGGCTCCAGGTCACCTGAATCCTCAAGGACAGACAGATTCAGAAAAATATCTTCATTATGTGTTTGTGAAGTCCAAGTTAACATGTTTGTGTTTATGGGTGTAGCTGAATGCTGCTCTCTGAAAATTCTTAAACAATTAATTTATAAATTATTAGAAAATGACTTGAAGGAACAGGCATAAGTATTTTTAATCTTATTTAGGTTAAATATTGGTTTTTAAAAAGCTGTTAACTAACTGATCAGCTAAGTGAGTAGCTCCTGGAGGCAGAAATTGCTGGATCATCATTGTGTACTGTAAGCTGCATAGTGGGGGAAAAATGGTGGATGGTAATATGAAATTGTACACGTCACCTTCTGCTGCTTCTCTCCCAAGGTTGTTGACTTATGACTCACACACAGATTGAGTCATTCAGATTAACAAAAGCAGTTTTCAGGCAAAGATCAGAGTGAGGGGGAGTAAATGAAGAGAGAGTGATCACGCCACCATAAAGCTCCCTGTTTTATACTCTCAGCACTTTCTAAAGAACATCTGAACTCATTTCACCTTAATAAAGCTTCTAAACAGCTTTGTGCAAGTCCCAATTTGTAGGAATCTGTAATTCCTGATGTTTAATGTTATTTTTCATAATGAATACTATGAAAATATATATTTCCCTCATTAAAAGTTCATTTTCAGTTTGTCTGATTTCAAATATTTCCTCATACATCTTTTTGTGTGTTTTTCACATTTGGAATTAGTAAACAACTCTAGCAGCAAACAACGCTTTAGTAAAAGTTTTCACTGCTGAGGTGTTAAAACCAAAGACTGTATTGTTTTTTTAAAGGAGCACTTATAGACAGATCTCTAACTGAATGAAATTATCAGAAAAAGTTTAAATAATTACATTTGTACTACACTGTGGCATTATGCAGCCCATTTGAGTCAGAGTTTGCTTCAAAAATCCAATAATATCTTAAAAGCGTGGTTCGTATGAAAACATAAATGGCAGGAGCTACAGTAAGAAAGACTTCCTAAACTGTCTTGTGTTTTAATTGGTAGAGTAGCTAAAATGCTTGGATTTAGATCACTAGCGAAGAGACAAGTATGACTAAAATCAGAAAAGCAACTCTTTCAAATGATTGGGACTCTGGTCACTGTAGGATCTGGTTGTTAGCAGTATAAAAAGTACACAAAGATTTATGTTTTAGTGCAAAAAGGCAACTGGCCCAGACGACATCCCCGGAAAAGTGTTGAAGGAATGTGCTGATCAGCTCTGCGAGGTGCTGGCAGACATCTTTAACACCTCACTTACCCTGGAGACAGTTCCCACCTGCCTGAAGACTGCCACCATCATCCCAGTCCCAAAAAGCTCTACAGTGACTGGTCTGAATGACTATCGGCCAGTGGCCCTCACCCCGATAGTAGCTAAATGCTTTGAAAAACTGGTCATGACTCGCATCAAAACAACCATCAACATCAACGAGGACCCACATCAGTATGCATACCGTGAGAACCGATCAACAGAGGATGCAATCTCCTCTGTGGTCCACACTGCGCTCAACCACCTGGAGCAGAAAAACTCTTACGTCCGTATGCTCTTTGTGGACTTCACATCCGCCTTCAACACCATGATCCCACAAACCCTGATGGACAAACTATCCACACTAGGACTAAGCCCCTCCATTTGCAACTGGGTACTAGACTTTTTAACAAACAGACCACAGTTAGTGAGGATCCACAACCTCTCCTCCTCCACCATAACCCTCAGCACTGGCTCTCCTCAGGGATGTGTGTTGAGCCCCCTCCTGTTTACTCTGCTCACGTATGATTGTGCAGCTACCCATCCAGGCTGTCACATTGTAAAGTTTGCAGATGATACAGCGGTGGTGGGATGCATCATAAACAATGATGAGTCCAGCTACAGGCAAGAGGTGGAACACCTGGAGAGCTGGTGCAAAGAGAATAACCTTCACATCAATGTGAAGAAGACAAAGGAGATGATTGTCGACTTCAGAAGGAACAAAAACATCTACACCCCCCTGAACATAAGAGGATCTGCGGTGGAAGTGGTCTCCAGCTACAAGTACTTGGGTGTACACATGAATGACAACCTCAGCTGGAGCAACAACATCACCAGCCTGATCAAGAAAGCTCATCAGAGACTCTACTTCCTCAGATGGCTGAGGCGAGCTGGTCTGGGAAGCTCAGTCCTCACCTCCTTCTACAGGTGTGCAGTGGAGAGCATCCTGTGCTCCAGCATCAACGTGTGGCATGGAGGCTGCACAGCTGCAGAAAGAAAAGCTTTGCAGAGAGTGGTGAAGGCTGCACAGAAATCTGTCGGAATCAGCCTCCCCACCATCACAGACATCTACACATCCAGATGCAGGAAGAGGGCCACCTGCATCATGAAGGACCCCACTCACCCAGCACACACACTTTTTGCCCCACTCCCCTCAGGAAGGAGGTTAAGGAGCATTAAGTGTAGAACCACTAGACTGAGGAACAGCTTCTACCCTGAGGTTGTTAGATTCATGAATCTCTAACTAGAATAATCACTGTGAAAAACCATATCATGTTGCTGCTGATCTGTTTCATGTTGCTGCTGATCTGTTTCATGTTGCTGCTGATCTGTTTCAATGTTGATGTGTTCATGCGTGCACATCTGCTCACAGACTCATGTTCATGTTTGTGCTGATGTTCAATGTTTTATGTTATGAGTGCTTAATGTATATTTAGTTGATGTTTTTCTTAGTTCATATCTTAGATGTTATTACTGTTTTTCTTATGCATTTTATTGTTGGATGTAACTGGGACCCCGTGTACATAATTTCGCTCCACCACATGTACCACATGAGGTGCGAATGACAATAAAGAAACTCTGACACTCTGAAAAAGCCCTTGCTACTGAGATGAATGCGCATGTCAGAATCTAATGATGTACGGTAAAAAAACATCTGTCCTAAAGTACAAAACTGTGAAAAATGTGAGGGGTCAGGAGATTTATCTTTATACTGATAAAGGTGCATGTGTGTTGCACACGAAGCAGGAAGTTCAGGCGTGAACATGAAGCTCTCACAGTGATCCAGTGGATTTATTATACAGTAGTCCCTCACTACTTCGCGGTTCGACTTTCGTGGACTCGTTTTTTTGTGGTTTGTCAACGCACAATTAAAATATTTTTTGAAAAAAATTGTACAGAACATGATTGTCATCTTTAATATTACTCACATGATTGGGACAGTACTGAATACAGTACAGTGCAGTAAAAAGTTAACGAAAAAATTAAATATTTCAGACAGGCGCTGCCAATTTGTAGTTTTCTCTCAAAATGCCTACACTGTATTCAGAGTCAGAGTCAGAGTCAGAGTTTCTTTATTGTCATTCGCACCTCATGTGGTACATGTGGTGGAGCGAAATTATGTACACAGGGTCCCAGTTACATCCAACAATAAAATGTATAAGAAAAACAGTAATGACATCTAAGATATGAACTAAGAAAAACATCAACTAAATATACACTAAGCACTCATAACATAAAACATTGAACATCAGCACAAACATGAACATGAGTCTGTGAGCAGATGTGCACGCATAATGACTACATTTCCCAGAAGCCAACAGGGCACCACCCAGACGCCCTGTTTTCTTCTGCTGAGCTACTAGAGTGAAACTTTTGATATGATCAGAAAAAGTTGGGTGCTTACTACAGTGACTTTGGCGGCCAGTGGATGCAGAGAGCTGTACGGAACCCACCAAACCAGACCAGAACCAGACCAGAAGCAGAGCAGAACCAGACTTCTAGACCAATCAGTGAATATTGAGAGCTGGTAGCCAGCCCACAAGGACTTCCGAGCGGGACACGCACCGCCGAAGGTCTGGTCCTCCATCCAGAGCTCACCAGGACCCTTTTCATCTCACAGACCACTCAATCGGACCACCGGTACCGCGCCGGCCACCCAAATACCCCCCACCCCCCAAAAAAGCACTGAGGC
>NC_056503.1:31426766-31429439 GCF_014905685.2 Nematolebias whitei | reverse complement strand
GGTTTAGAACATAGCAAAAGTGTGGGAAGGGTTTCTAAAGCCTTAAAATACATTTAAATACTAAAATAAATATAATGTCGCAACTTCGCAGATTGGGGGAGGGGTCTGGAACCTGACACCGGCAATAAACGAGGGACTACTGTTCTGAGACATATCACTGACCTGGATTGTTGTGCTTGTCCTGTTAAGAGAGGACTAACTAAACAGATTCAAATTCGTTTCCAGAGGTCATCTTAATTGTGTGATTAAATAATTCCTTATTGATGAATATCCTGGTTGTAGTGTTTGGAGCCAGAATGTAAACAGGACATGAGGATCTCCAAAGAACAAACTGACTTATCAATAAACGAAACAAAAGGACTGACGTGGCAGCAAACTTACATATTCGCAAGAGGGAAACCGAGACTGTAGCATATGACCATTGATGCAGAACTGATGTGAAGGTGGAAAGAAACTGAATATGGAGAGCTATGGATGAGTGAGACTGACTGCAGCTGAGACTAATGGGGAATGAAGAGCAGGTGAAGTGGGCGTGGCAGGCTGGCTGAGGATGAATGAGAAATGGCCAGGGAACACAGGGAAGCCAAAACAGGAAAAAAATGCAAGTAAGGAAATGAATACTAGAAACACAAAAAAACAATAAACTTAATAAACCACAAAAAAATTAAAACAAAACTGACAGATTGTGAACAATCTCCTCCTGACATTTAAAAAGACCCACTGACTAAATTACTAAAACCGTGTATTCACATATGTCAACAAGCACATGTGTTTTATCATTGATCTTTTTGCTAAATTAATAAAGACAACTTTTGCATCTAACCATCCTTATAATTGCTATATCATAAACATGTGAATACACTTGTTGGTTAGCTTGGATAATTATTTGATACGAACTTGAACACTGTGAAACTCTCACATTTAAGGTTATATTCTCACCCTTTTTCATCTTCACATCTCTAGTTTGGGCTTCATTTTCCGATAAGTGTGTTTATATGTGGAATGAGAAGAGAAATTTGTTCCATTTTCTTTTGAGTAGAAAAGTAGAAGTATGGATGAATGTTCCTATGGACTAATTTGAAAATAAACTGGAGATTTTTGACTTAATGTGTGCTTTTCATCAGCATCAAAACACAACGATTTAAAAAAGTAATCAAAATGATCTGATCTGTCCATCTACATATAATTTATAAAACTAATCTTAAGGAAAATCATAAACTGTAGCTGTGATGTTGATTGAATTAGTCAAAAGACTTCTGCAGTAATTTTACCATATTTATGCAATATCTTAAATTAAATCTATTCCATTTGTCAAACAACTGTGAGATGCACAAGCTGGAAGACATTTTCTCGCCACAACAAAGTCAAAAAGCTGAAAAAACACATCAATTCACGGGTACACGTCAACATGATGTGTTTAAACAAATGTAACAATGTCAGCAACGGGTCAGAAAGAGCGAACAAACAGAGCTGAGAGCAACTCTTCTTCCCTCTGAAAACACACACACGTCATCTGCATCCCCTGAGACTGATGCTGTTCCTCTGGCCTTTGAATGCAGAGACAAACAAACACACAGACAATTTTCATACACGCACGTACACAAGCAGCTGCTGACACGCAGTCCCTCTTACATGTGCGATTGGTTCTGGTTTGCTTGTTGCCCGTCTGTCATACGCCAGAGTCAAGACAGTGAGCCAATGAGACGGCAGCTTCCCACTCAGAACCACGGTGACCACCAGCTGCCCAGCAGAACTCTGGGTAAACACGTAGGCTGCCAAACCCAGTTACACAAGGGGGCCAAAATTAAAAACTTCGTCCAAGCCAAGGGCCAATTTCTGTCAATATTTATTAAAAAATTATAGTTATCTTGCTTTTAAATGTAATATGAGAAATTATTCTTAAAGAAAAACAAACTGCCTTTTCCTAATGATTTGTCAAGTTTAGAACATGCCTCATTAGCTTTCACTTTTTAGGCCTTAATCTCGATCAACATTTTCATGTATCAACAAAAAAGGTTAAATCGTGTCATCTGGACCAGTTTCTTTAAGCGAGAAACATTTTGTCCCCCATCCAGAGAACTTCCTCAGTCTGCGGCCTGCCAACCAGATCTGTCCCATAGGTAGCTTTCACTGCTGTGTTTCAAGCCCGCTTCCTGTTGAAGCATAACACTGAAGCCTATCTATGGGGCAGATCTGGTTGGCAGGCCGTAGACTGAGCAAGTCCTCTGGATGGGGGAAACCAGGAAACCAGTTAAAAATGAAAAACCTACCTAAAAAAAACCCAATCATTTGACTTTGAAATAAGAAACGAATACAGAAAAAGCAGCTCATTAAAGCACTCTCTGTTGCTCGGACGAACATAAACTCAAGTCAGACATCCGACGTCTTTTCTTGAGACGTTCATCAACAGGAGTTTCATCGGTCTTGTTTGACGCGCACTGAAAAAGTCCAACTCATTTTTCTTTGCTTCAAAGTTGGCCAGCTGTTATGAAAAGTCTGCACCAAGCACAGTGAGCTTTATTTTGTTTAAGCATAAAGAAATGCAATAAAACTATTTTATGTTTAAAACATTATCTCTGGGGACATATAAAATTTTAATGAGGGCCAGATTTGGTTTGCAGACCATGAGTTTGACACAACAATGTTAAAACAATGATCTGAAAAAAAAAAAAA
>NC_056503.1:31421978-31426666 GCF_014905685.2 Nematolebias whitei | reverse complement strand
AAAAAAAAAAAAAGAAGTGTATAAACGTTTTGTTTAATAAAAGAGAACATCCGTCTTTTCTGGTGAAAATGAGCCTTTTATTGTTTTACTAAACCATCTGTGACTGGGCTGAGGTCAAGACAAATGACAGTTCGTTAAATATCAAATTTAAATCTGTCAAATAAGTCTTGATGTTGTAAGCCTCTAGTTTTTAAAAGTATATATGCAAATTAAAAATATGTCCAAGTGAAACAAAAAACCTGTCCTGATGCATGCTCAATAATCCAGGTAGAAAAATCTAACAAGCTTAAGTCAGGTCCTCTGGACAGATTCTTCTTTATTGCAACGTTTCATTTTTTATCCAAAGGACTTCTTCAGTCTCAGGTATCCGCAACAAACTCAGTCTTATAAACATCACCTTCTCATAGTGGATCCATTATGAGGTCCACTACAAATTATATTTTGTCATATTTTATGTCATTAAACTACTTGTCAGGTTCTTGTCTTGTGAGCATGTGCGTTAACTAGGGGAAGCACTGCTGACCATACTGACATGCACCGCTCGCACCTTCCACTGGTGTAAACAATGTATCAGATGCACATTAATTCACTGCTTAATATAGCCTAGAATGAATATACTGTTTACTCCTGACACAAAAACCATACTGCTCTGCTACTTTATGGAATTACTTAGCCTATTTTAAAGGCCACCTATTTGTGCTGATTTCCAGCTTTTTGTATTTACAGAGTACACCGGAAAACCTCTGAATAATAAGAACTTGTGCATTTACCTCATTTTATTATTATATTGCTATGCAATTTATTCAGGTGAAAACTTTAGACCTTAGCACCTTCATATCCTTGTTAAAAGCCGACATCTTCTGACTGGCTGTCAAAAATCTTGTAGATTAATAAAAGCTTCAAGCTCTCGTTAGTGCAGGTTCCCAAAACAGGCTGTAAACCTACTTAAAAAAAAACATTTTTTTAACCTCACAATCTGATCTAGAATATAAAAGTGGCAGCTCAATAATACACAGTATTAAAGATTAGAGCAGGATACCACTTTTTTTAGTAAATATTAAGCTTGTCTGATATTTGTGCCACTTTTGTGCTCACAAGCTGTTTTGAAATACGTATATATAATTAAGGCTAGATTTTGTTGGGAACATGCGATATAACTGGATAAGAAAATAGAAAATAAAGAAGGGCTATGTGGCTGGTAAAATGTAATTCTGAATATAGTATCTCGTTGATCTTTAAAATTATCTTTACATGTGGACAAACTTCATGTTCACAATACTTCCCATGGCATGATTTTAAATAATGTCCACGCCAAAAGGATTATTGTTTGACTTTGAGGGTGTGCTCTGCCTGCTGCAGGACCACAGCAGTTTAAGTAGTTGATGCATGTCTAAAAATAAATCTACGATGAGTCAAACTGACCTTATTGAACAAAAAGTATTGAACGCAGCTCACAGAAGATTCATTTTATACACATTTCTTTAACTTACATCAACAACTGACTCTGTGATGTCAGTAAAATTGGACAAATTAAAACAAACTGTCCAATTTAAAAACAAATCTACATTCTTTAAGGCATTTGTTTTGGATATAAAAACACAAGCTTGTATGCAAGACACTCAAATTTTATAGTGACAGGATTAGAGTTTTCTGTTTGTTCTTTTGCCATCAGCCACATTCTCCTCAGTCTGCCTCTGCTCCTTCAGCTCCAGCTCTCACCTGTCTCCTCCAGCTGTCATCCAGCCAGGTGTTTCCGTTCAACTCCACATCACACGTCCGTATATTCACTCAGTTTTCAGTCCTTCCTCGGTCGAGTACTGTTGTGCCATGTCCGGCTCTCCTTGTGTTTATTTAAGATTTACAATCAATTTTTTTGTTTGTTTTAACTTGAGCTCCTCATGTTGGTTTGCATTTCTGGGTCTGACACATCTGCAAACCATGACATCTAATTAACGTTTTGTGCACAATATAGGTTTTTGACTTTTCATAAAATTGCGTCATTCACCACAGTGACTGACAACATGACAGGATGATGGGTGAGGGTACTCTATTATTAATTTTTAGAGAAATATTTCTAAGACTTTTTTTTCCATGTACCTGCAGACATTAGTAATAATTACTTCCTATTTACTATAATGTACTACATCTTACCTGTAACTTATTTTGACTAGTTTGCTACACTATTTTGTTTTTTTTCAAATAAATTTAAAGGAGCATATAAAGGCATTCTGTGATGATAAAGTGGTGTTAAATTGAGGTGGCTGTCTAAGTATCCACACACACTCGAATCAGCAGTAAGGAAACAGGGTGAGCATTAATACAATGAGGGAAAAAGCCCAGTCACGGTTGCCATGGTGAATATGGACCTCTGCTGGTGCTAACGGTCCACTCCTCCGCCTCTTACCCCCTTTCTTCTCCGGTGCTCACTGCTCCTCCTTTCCAAGTCTGCTTTTCCTCTTCTTTTCAAACGTATCCTTCCTCTCAATCTGTTGTTTATCTGGTGCTTCATTTCTGTCTTTCCCTCGTTCTTTTCTTTTTGCTTCACACACTCCCCTTCTCCCTGCCTCCCTCCATCTTTCCTTCATGCCACAGTGGTTTCCAACAGGCTCCAGACAACAGACGACCTTCAATGCATGGTGGCAAACTGACTGGGCAGCACCGACGTACAAACGAGACACAGTATTGTCACATCCAAGGACCAGAACACAGCATTTACACTGAGGTATAATGATCTATAAATAATGGAATACAACGGCTGTAGTGCACAAGATTAATCAATCTTGTCCGCAGTTTCCTCAGGATGCCAACGTTCAACAGGACCAGTTGTTCAGGCTGCAGACTGTGGTCACTGGTCTCAGCAAAACACACATTCATTATTAATGGGATTTTTCTCTGCTTATTTTTTACTAAACCACTGACAGAAAATACAAGCAACCCTGTGTGAAGACTATTTTTTGGAAAAATTTCCTGTTGCTTTTTATGCAATGAGCCAAGTAGACACCATAAATAATTTCACGTGATCTTCTAATAGTGAAATTTGAAGAATATAGGTTTAATATTGATGTTTTTAAACACAACTGCAACTTAATTTCCACCTAAAAGATCAAAGTTCTAGAAAAAAATAAGGTTAGGAAAAAAAAGAATGTCTTGTAAAATGATCAATACGATTATCAGTAAGTTTTTTTTGGTATAATTGTTTGCTTTGTGGTTTCATAAGTTTTGTTGTCAAATTATTCACGGTACTTGCATTAATTTAGATAAAAACTTGAAAAATGTTACATTTGAGTAATAAGTTCTGTGTGGGGGTTCACAAGAAGTTTGTAAATGTTTATTTTAGTGAACTGGTAAACCTGTTAGCTGATGAGACAATGGCTTAAAGATGCTGCTGCAGGTTATAACCATTGTTGTGTTGTTAGCTGGTAATTAGCTGTGGCCACCATCTTGAAAGGGATTGACCCCAAAAGTTAATAAGTTGTAGATGTGCACCTAATGGATCATTTCTGAGAGTTTCCTTAAAATTTGTGGTTTGTGAGATAATTTGGTTATAGACAGATACAAGCCAGGTTTACTATTATTATTAATATTATCATTAATCGTGAGGCTGCAGGTTTGAACCCAGCTTGTATATAGAAGGGCATCCAGCGTAAAACAAACGTCATATCTCTCTTGTGAGTTTCCTCACTGAGGAGAACCCTTCAGAGGGGAGCACCTCCATCTCCATCTTCTACCAATCTGCAGTCAGGATGTGGAGGCAATAGGTCCAGGAGGGAAACCCTCTCTCCAGCAACACTTTCCAGCTCCTCCTGTTGGATCTCAAGGTGTTCCCAAGCCAGAGAAGATATATAAATCCTCCAGCGAGTGCTGGGTCTCATCCCGAGAAAATCAAATGCCCGAACCACTAGAGACGTTTGCAAACTATCTGAATCTCCTTTGAACCAAACAATGGGAACTGAATTGCAGAAAATTGAGAGCTGTTCCTTTTTCTGTTCTTTTTTTAACTGCTTTTAATCGCTGTATATCGTTGTCTGTCTAAAACAGGTCTCTCTTGAAAATGAGTTCTCATGACTCATTGAGACTACATGTATAAATAAATGTTAAATAAAATATAATATCTACTTGTGATTTTCTCGTGTTTTCCTGACACGCACGCTTCTCTTTTGCTTTTCCACTGAGATAAAGAAGAACAGCCAAAGGAGAGCAGCGCAGCAGATGTATTTATACAGGAAATATGAGCTAAGGTGGGGGTGGGGGGAGCGTTTGACAAGTCACATGGAACAACTCTTACGCTGTACGTTATAGGACCAAGTCACTATGTTGGCCAAACGTACTGATGTTGCTATTGTTCAAAACTGAACAGCTCTTTGAAACCAACAAATATCTCATTTGTATGAACCACCTCAGTGAACTCCTGTCAATGCAGAGGAGCAGCGGCTCTAATAGCTGCCCCCGGATGACGGAGCTCCTCGCCTTATCTCTAAGAAGAAGCTAATTTCAGTCACTTGTATCCAGGATCTATTCAGTCATGATGCATATAGCTCATGACCACAGGAGAGGGTTAGAACAAAGACAGTCCAGTAAATCAAGTGTTTTGCCTTTCATCTCAACTCTCTCTTCACCATGACTGACCAAAGCAACACTCTCATTACTCAGGATGGAGCCCCAAGCTGTCAACTCTTCTCCCGCTCCAT
>NC_056503.1:31417002-31421878 GCF_014905685.2 Nematolebias whitei | reverse complement strand
CAGAGCATATCAATATATCTGGACATCCCCTGGAGTAAACAAATTGTTGAATTGGATCAGTTCAGGATAAACTTTGGTGATGTCATCACTTTGCATGAAGTACCTTTAACTAAGATCATATTAACGGTTGTGGTTGAACCCTTAAAACGTTCTGTCAGCACTTGGAGGGTCAGGGGAGTGGTGGCGCAGAGGTTAGAGAAGATGGGCCTGTGATTGGAAAGTCGCAGGTTCAACTCCCAGTGCCGTCAACATCAAAATGTAGGTGGAAAAGGTGAAACACCCACACCTGCCTCCATCCTCATTTACCCCACTCTGAGCCCTCGAGCAAGGTCCTTAACCACCACCATCTGCTACCCGGGTGCCCTAGATGGCAGCTCTCTGCTCCACACAGAGGGCTGTGGTAGCTCGGTGGGCAGTGGTTGCGTCAGGAAGGGTATCCGGCGTAAAAATAATTGCCAAGTCTTCATGCGAGTTAGTTCACCCGCTTCGGATGTTATCAGCCATTAAATGGCCGTTATTAGTTGTTATCATCCCCATATGTAGCGGTCAGACTGCCCCTCCTGTACCTCCCAGTGGGTTTAAAGGTACGTTGTTAGGGATGATAAAAGGCTCTATTTTTAGCTTTGTTAGCGCTCATAATAACTTCACGTGGTTAGGTTTACAGTGAAGGGTCTGGCAGTTAGGTTTACAGTCTTGGTTAGGTTTAGGCACAAGGGTAAGGGGGTTAAGTTTAGGGTTGGTCCTCAGGGTCAGGTGTAAGCTTATGTTTAGGAAAAGGGTTATATAAGCTGAAAACAACTAAAAAGACACTTCCTGGTTTACCTCCGTGTGACGCTGCCTATTATCAGCAATAATAACGATAATAACGTACCTTTAAACCTACTAGGAGGTAGGTGGGACAGTTTGACCGCTACATATGGGGATGGTAACCTCTAATAACGGCCATTTAATGGACTGATAACATCCAAAGCCGCTCTTTTCTCTTAATGAACATTTTAGAATTAAAATAGCTTTTAAAATATACCACATACTTTAGCTTCTGATTGTTTGTTTTTGTATGAGTGCCAAGTACATTTACCATTTTAGCTGGTATATTTTTACTTTTACTAAAGTACAAACTGTGAAAAATGTGAGGGGTCAGGAGATTTATCTTTATACTGATAAAGGTGCATGTGTGTTGCACATGAAGCAGGAAGTGCAGGCGTGAACATGAAGCTCTCACAGTGATCCAGTGGATTTATTATACAGTAGTCCCTCGCGGTTCGATTTTCGTGGACTCGTTTTATTGTGGTTTGTCAACGCACAATTAAAATATTTTTTGAAAAAAATTGTACAGAACATGATTGTCATCTTTAATATTACTCACATGATTGGGACAGTACTGGATACAGAAAAATTAAATATTTCAGACAGGCGCTGCCAATTTGTAGTTTTCTCTCAATATGCCTACACTGTATTCCCGCTCATAATGACTACATTACCCAGAAGCCAACAGGGCACCGCCCAGATGCCCTGTTTTCTTCTGCTGAGCTACTAGAGTGAAACTTTTGATATGATCAGAAAAAGTTGGGTGCTTACTACAGTGACTTTGGCGGCCAGTGGATGCAGAGAGCTGTACGGAACCCACCAAACCAGACCAGAACCAGACCAGAAGCAGAGCAGAACCAGACTTCCGGACCAATCAGTGAATATTAAGAGCTGGTAGCCAGCCCACAAGGACTTCCGAGCGGGACACGCACCGCCTAAGGTCCCGTCCTCCATCCAGAGCTCACTAGGACCTTTTTCATCTCACAGATCACTCAATCGGACCACCGGTACCGCGCCGGCCACCCAAATACCCCCCAAAAAAGCACTGAGGCGCTCAAGAGCTACATAGAACCAGAGCAGAACTGAACCTCCAGACCCATCGGTGAACCTGAGAGCTGGTAGCCGGCCCACGAGAACCTCCGAGCGGGGACGCACTGGTAAGTAAAATTTAGTAGCTACACATACGTATGTTGTTAAAATGATGTATAGGTTTAAGGGTTTAGAACATAGCAAAAGTGTGGGAAGGGTTTCTAAAGCCTTAAAATACATTTAAATACTAAAATAAATATAATGTCGCAACTTCGCAGATTGGGGGAGGGGTCTGGAACCTGACACCGGCAATAAACGAGGGACTACTGTTCTGAGACATATCACTGACCTGGATTGTTGTGCTTGTCCTGTTAAGAGAGGACTAACTAAACAGATTCAAATTTGTTTCCAGAGGTCATCTTAATTGTGTGATGAAATAATTCCTTATTGATGAATATCCTGGTTGTAGTGTTTGGAGCCAGAATGTATGTATGTTTTGTATGTTTTATTTATTCATTTCATTTCATCCAAACAACAAATATAATACAATTTAAAGAAAAGAAAAAAGATATACAATCACAGAAATAAAATGAAAGGCAGCAGAAGAAGAATGAATTCTTATAATATCTGCCCCTTGTCCCCAAAATATATTCCAAACAAAATTACTATACAAAAGCAAGATGAATTAATAAAAAAATAAAAAGATAAAAAATAAAAACTTAGCTAAAATATAAGATCAACTGTAAACAATTTTTATGAACTCACATTATACTTAATATTTAAAAAAAACAAACAAATTTTTATCATCTTCTTGAATATGTACATAGTTTTGGCTTTTTTAATATCAACCTCCAGATCATTCCACAATCTAATACCCTGAGATCTAGTGGATCGCATCTTCAGACTGGTGCGACACCACGGCTTCACAAACATCTCCATCCCCTTAAGATAATAATTACTTTCTCTTTTAACAAATTTCCCTTGAATGTTAGTAGGTAGTATGTTTTTGTTGACCCCATACATAAACAGTAAGATATTGTAATCAACCAAGTCATAAAATTAGCTGATGAAACAATATATTTGACGGATGGTTATAATCTTTTCTGGTAATAATTCTTATGGCTCTTTTCTGTAAAATAAAAATTGGATTTGTAATTGTTTTACATGCTTTACCCCAGACTTCAATACAGTAAATTAAATGTGGAACAATAATGGCATTATACAATAGAAACATTGCTTTATCATTGAATAACTCTCTAACTTTGTACATTACTGCAATCGATTTTGCTATTTTAGTTCTTAAGTTTTTTACGTGAGATCTCCATGTTATTTTGTCATCAATGATGACACCCAGAAATTTCACCTCATTGACTCTATTAATTTCAATTCCATCGACTCTAAATGGAGTATCAAGCACTTTCTTGTTGTTACTAAAATTCATATAATTTGTTTTATCAACATTTAAAGATAATTTGTTTAGTTGAAACCAATTTTGTATTTTCACAAATTCTGTTTGTGCCATCTTCAGCATTTGCACAACATTTTCACCCACACAAAGAAAAGTAGTATCATCTGCAAACAAAATACATTTAAAAAATCCAGTCACATTTACCAGGTCATTCACATATAAAATAAATAGCTTAGGTCCAAGTATAGAGCCTTGAGGCACTCCACATGTAATATTACAGAATTCAGATTTTACATCATTTATTTGAACAAATTGTTTCCTTTTTTCTAGATAACTAGATACCCACTGCAATGCATGCCCTCTAATACCATATTTATTTAGTTTTTTGAGAAGAATATTGTGATCAATAGTATCAAATGCTTTCTTTAGATCAACATAAATACTAATACAATATTTTTTTTGATCCACAGCAGTCGTTATCTGTTCCATTAAATCCATGAGTGCCATTGACGTACAATTTTTAGGTCTAAACCCATATTGACTATTACTTAATATATTTTGCTTATTGATAAATTCATCTAATCTAGTGACAAATAATTTCTCTAAAATCTTTGAAAATTGTGGCAACAACGATATTGGCCTGTAATTATTAAACACACGTTTCTCTCCACTCTTATATAATGGTATTACCTTGGCAATTTTCATGTTATTTGGAAATACCCCTGTTGAAAATGATAAATTGCATATATATGTAAATGGCTCAATAACATAACTCATAATATTCTTTACAAGCATCATATCCATGTCCATCCAGTCTTTTGATTTTTTATCTGCAAGATGTTTTACGATAGTCATAATTTCTTCTTTATCAGTTCCCCCAAGAAAAAAACTGTTTGTGTAATCTGTAACCGTATGGTTTGCATTTTTATCTATATTTGGGATTTTTGCTGCCATACTTGGGCCAATATTCACAAAATGTTCATTGAATCCATTTGCGATTTCATTTTGGTCATAAATTTCTTTGTCATCCTTTACAAAATATTGTGGAATGCTCGATTTTGTTTTATGATTATTCAGAACACTATTCATTATTTGCCATGTTGCTCTCATATTACCATTACTTTGGTCTAATAATTCACTGTAATATTTCTTTTTATGCTTTCTTATAATCCCTACCAATTTATTTTTATAATTTTTATATCTCTGTTCTGCTTCGTTTGTTCTTAATTTCAGAAATCTAAAAAAGTTAAATCTGGTCCTCTGGACATTCAAAAAAACAAAAGAAAAAAAAACAACAAAGCAAATCAACAAAAAAATGTAGAAACATTTCGTCTTTCATCCGAGAGACTTCCTCAGTCTGAGGTGCTGTTTTCAGCTCAGTCTCTTAAATAGCACCTTCTCAGAGTGGATCAACCAGTTTTGCTGCTGACAACCAAAACCAGCTGATCACATGCTCAAGAAGGACCATCAGCCTAACAATGGATCATTAGCACACTGATGGCTGTTTACTGTTCACAGAGGGCTGAGTGATACTAGCAATCACAGCATTGTAAGAGGGGGACAGTTGAACCCGGAGGCCTCCACCTCTGTTTAATGATGGATGATTTCTTTTCACAAAGATGGCCTCCTTTA
>NC_056503.1:31414522-31416902 GCF_014905685.2 Nematolebias whitei | reverse complement strand
ATTGGGTATAAAAAGAGCTTCTCAGAGTGTCAGTGTCTCTCAGAAGCCAAGATGATAAGAGGATCACCAATTCCACCATTGTTGCGCAGAAAGATAGTGCAGCAATACCAGAATGGTGTTACCCAGCGTAAAATAGCAAAGACTTTTAAGTTATCATCAACCGTGCATAACATCATCAAAAGATTCAAAGAATTTGGAACAATCGCTGTGCGTAAGGGTCAAGGCCGTAAAACTCTACTGGATGCTCGTGATCTCCGGGCCCTTAAACATCACTGCACCTCAAACAGGAATGCCACTGTCAAGGAAATAACAGAATGGGCTCAGGAATACTTCCAGAAAGCATTGTCAGTGAACAATCCACCGTGCCATCCGCCATTGCCAGCTGAAACTCTACAGTGCAAAGAGGAAGCCATTTCTAAGCAAGCTCCACAAGCTCAGACGTTTGCACTGGGCCAGGGGTCATTTAAAATGGAGTGTGGCAAAATGGAAGACTGTTCTGTGGTCAGATGAGTCACGATTTGAAGTTCTTTATGGAACATTGGGACACCATGTCATCCGAACCAGAGAGGACAAGGATAGCCCAAGTTGTTACCAACGCTCCGTTCAGAAGCCTGCATCACTGATGGTATGGGGTTGCATGAGCGCTTGTGGCAGGGGCAGCTTGCATGTCTGGAAAGGCACCATTAATGCAGAGAACTATGTTCAGGTTCTAGAACAACATATACTCCCATCTAGACGTCATCGCTTTCAGGGAAGACCCTGCATTTTTCAACACGATAATGCCAGACCACATTCTGCAGCAATCACAACATCATGGCTACGTAGGAGAAGGATCCGGGTACTGAAATGTCCAGCCTGCAGTCCAGATCTTTCACCCATAGAGAACATTTGGCGCATCATAAAGAGGAAGGTGCGACAAAGAAGGCCCAAGACGATTGAACAGTTAGAGGCCTGTATTAGACATGAATGGGAGAGCATTCCTATTTCTAAACTTGAGAAACTGGTCTCCTCTGTCCCCAGACGTCTGTTGAGTGTTGTAAGAAGAAGGGGGGATGCCACACAGTGGTAAAAATGGACTTGTCCCAACTTTTTTGGGATTTGTTGACGCCATGAAATTTGGAAACAGATTTTTCCCTTAAAATGATACATTCTCTCAGTTTAAACTTTTGATCTGTGATTTGTGTTCTATTCTGAAAAAAAATATTAGATGTTGGCACCTCCACATCATTGCATTCAGTTTTTATTCACAATTTGTTTAGTGTCCCAACTTTTTTGGAATCTGGTTTGTACTTTATATTTTTGCTATTTTGGGGTGTGACTGGGACCTTGAGTACAGTTTCGTTCCACCTCATGTACCATATGTGATGTGAATCACAATAAAGAATCTTGAACCTTGATATTAAATTGTTTTAAGAATAAATTAATTATGTAGTTCAGTATTAAAAATGATCAAAAATAAGATATCTTAAACTAGGTTTCTGCTATAATGGATTCCTTACTTTTTTTTTTTACTAGTAAACATATTAGTTTAGAGTTTTAATTAATATTATTTTATATTTGACAAGTTGCCGATTTTCATCAAGACAAAGGCTACTTTGCTTTTGTTTTAAATGTAATTTTTTTAAGTGATTTTATTATATGCTGCAACAGCCTGCCTAAAAGTATATTTCTCCTTCCAAAGCTTATCAGCTGAAGTCAGCAGGTGCTTCAAATTGGACACAAGATGTTCAAACTAGGAACGAGAGTTAAAGCAAAACTTGAATTATGAATTTATTTATTTGTTGATTTTTTTTCTCCATTAAAATTGGGGACAGCTGACACTCACAGAGATATGCTTCAGTTAGTCTAACCGATTAAAGCCATAAAAAGTGTCTTTGACCAGATCTGTATCCAGTAGATAAGGTTCAGTAAACATGTTGGAGGATATTGATCCATTGGCATCATGTTTTTAAGAAATAATCGCTCGTGCCAAGGCATTTCCACGTTGTTTTTCTCTTTCTTGCCAGTAAAATCTTGACTGCAGTAACGCCTCACGACTCGTTTTTTTTCCTCCCACAATGCTGTGCGCTAGGGGCTGTCTGTGGTGCTGAAGATGCGCGTGCCTCGGTCTGCGCGAGCATCTTTCCGCGAGGAGTTGTGTCTTCGACGGTTGGACGGCGGAACGTTGAGCGATTCAGGATGTTCCCACCGCCGCCACCGGCTTCTTAAGTTTATTTTAAGACTTTTTTTGTTCTTTAAAAACAGGCAGCGTTTTTTTCAAGCTCCAACCACAACGCGGAGGCGTCCGTGAAGCGGCTTTATTCGCTGCTCTTCGACGCTTTTGTCTCTTTCGGGTTCCCGCCTGCCGCCGTCTCCGCGTGCCATTTATGCACAGCACGCT
>NC_056503.1:31409141-31414422 GCF_014905685.2 Nematolebias whitei | reverse complement strand
AGGAGTGGAATAGTCTGCGAGGTCACAAAGGACCCAGGGTATCTTCTCTGTTACATTGGCTGATGTTCATGTTCATGAGTTCACCATCAGGAGAACACTGAACAACAATGGTGTGCATGGCAGGGTTGAAAGGAGGAACCCACTGCTCTTCAAAAAGAACATGGCTGCTCATCTACGGTTTGCTAAAGATCACATAGACAAGCCATAATGCTGTTGGAAGAAAGTTTTGTGGACGGCTGAGACCAAAATAGAATATTTTGGTTTAAATGAAAAGTGTCATGTTAGGAGAAAGGAAAACTCTGCATTCCTGTATAACCTCCCATCTGTGAAACATGGTGGTGGTAGTATCATGGTTTGGACCTGTTTTGCTGCATCTGAGCCAGGACGGCTTGCCATCATTGATGGAACAATGAATTCTGAATTATATCAGAGAATTCTAAAGGAAAATGTCAGGACATCTGTCCATGAACTGAATCTCAAGAGAAGGTGGGTCATGCAGCGACAATGACCCAAATCTGACAAGTGGTTCTACCAAAGAATGGTTCAAGATGAATAAAGTTCATGTTTTGGAATGACCAAGTCAAAGTCTTGACCTTAATCCAATCAAAATGTTGTGGAATGACATGAAGCAGCAGTTAATGTGGAGAACCACCAACATCCAGAGATGAAGCTGTTCTGTACAGAGGAATGGACTCAAATTCCTCCAAGCCGGGAAACGTTCTCAGCTATCACCACACCAAATTTCAGCTCAATATCAATAAAATCTCTAATTTGGTTTCTTGTCCAAGAGAAATGATAAATTATGAGAAACATCTAAAATATTCCGTACATTTTTATTATTTATTTCTGAAAGAAGCAGTTCTCTGCTTAGTGTTCAGTGTATTGTACTGATTGCTCCCCTCCAACACCTCTTTTTATTTCATCGCACAAGATTGTGATGGTTCGGACTTAAAGTTGTTTTTTATTTTTTATTTACAAAAACACCATTAAAATCATGAAGTAGTCCTTCGCTACTTGGCAGTTTGACTTTCGCGGACTCACTCTTTCGCTGGTTTTCAAAATAAGATTAGACATGACACACAGTTGACTGACTGATGGACGAGCCGCACAAGCGGCATGGATTGTTTATTTAAAATAAATAACTTTCAATGAGGGGGCAGCACGGTGGCGCAACTGGTAGAGCTGCTGCCTCTCAGCGAGCAGGCCCTTGGTTCAAACCCTGGTCCAGGGGCCTTTCTGGGTGGAGTTTGCATGTTCTTTCCGTGCATACGTGGGTTATCTCTGGGTGCTTTGGTTTCCTCCCACAGACCAAAAACATGCATGTTAGGCTGATTGGTAACTAAATTGTCCCTAGGTGTGAGTGAGAGAGTGAATGGTTGTTTGTCTTGTTTGTTTCTATGTGGCCCTGTGATGGACTTGCGACCTGTCCAGGGTGTACCCCGCCCCTCGCACAGTGATTGCTGGACATGGGCACCAGCGACCCCCGTGACCCAAAATGGAATAAGCGGGTAAAAGATAATGGATGGAACTTTCAATGGTTTAACACCTGCTGCACCTGTAAACACCATTCTCAATAAAATATTAAAGTTGTTGAATGGATTGTAGTGCAGAGGTGCCGGCGTTGCAGAGACAGAAACAAGTGAGTCGTTGGGCCTCTTCAGCCTCTTTCTGGCATATTTATTGAAGACCTTCAGTGCTGTACGCACACAGCTTGTGTTCACAGAACGCCATTTTGTTTCTTCTCTCAAGACGTAATAACCAGAGCCCTATAAATATAAATTTGCATCTCTTTATAGGGCTCTGGTAATAACGTAACGCAGGTACATACCAGAAATATACAAAATAAAATACAACAGTAGGTGGCAGTATTAGAACATCCTGATGCATGCTCAATAATCCAGGTAGAAAAATCTAAAAAAGTTAAATCTGGTCCTCTGGACATTCAAAAAAACCAAAACAAAGCAAAACAACAAAAAAATGTAGAAACATTTCGTCTCTCGTCCGAGAGACTTCCTCAGTCTGAGGTGCTGTATTCAGCTCAGTCTCTTAAATAGCACCTTCTCAGAGTGGATCAACCAGTTTTGCTGCTGACAACCAAAACCAGCTGATCACATGCTCAAGAAGGACCATCAGCCTAACAATGGATCATTAACACACTGATGGCTGTTTACTATTCACAGAGGGCTGAGTGATACTAGCAATCACAGCATTGTAAGAGGGGGACAATTGAACACGTAGGCCTCCACCCCTGTTTAACGATGGACGGTTTCTTTTCACAAAGATGGCCTCCTTTACTCCTCTCTCAAACCATCGTTCCTCTCTATCCAGGATGTGCACATCTTCATCCCTGAATGAGTGACCTCTGGCCTGGAGATGAGTGTAGACCGCAGAGTCCTGGCCTGATGATGTTGATCTTCTGTGCTGGGCCATCCTTTTGGCCAGTGGCTGTTTAGTTTCCCCGATGTAAGACTGATCACAGCCCTCCTGACACTGAACAGCATACACAACATTACTCTGTTTGTGCCGGGGGACTGGATCTTTGGGATGAACCAGTCTTTTCCGTAATGTATTTTGGGGTTTAAAAGCCACTCCAGGAGATATGTTTATATTTAAAAATTGTAAACAAAGGAAGAAACAAAACGATAACTCAAACATTTTTGAGCTATTCAGCTGCAGCAAATTGTATATTTTGTTTGTAATTTCTATTAGTTTCAAGATGTGCACCCCGCCGCTGGATCTATCTTTTAAAGATCTCAACAGCACAAGAGGTGAGTTAATTAAATTCCTAACAGTAGGAAATAATTAGTGCTAGGAATGCGCGATATAAATGGTAGAAACGATAGAAATTGAGCCTACGATATAGATCTGTCTTCTAACGGCTAACCGCAGTAATGCTGTGTCTGAAGTAAAATCAGAGCTGTCAGATTTAATCGTTACTTTTTTTTAGTTGAAAACTGTGCGCAAGTGGCGTTAGTCTTTCCTTCGAGAGCTAAGTAGCGAAGCTACAAGCTAACTGCAGCCGGCTTGCCGTAGTGTTGTTGTATTCTGACGCATGCGCAACACGCTGTGTTCCGTCGAAAGTTTTATTTTCGTCGAAGTTAAAGTAAGTGTTGGTCATCTTTAGAGAAAGCTGCTCTCTGATCTGTGAAAAGAACGCTGTGTTGTGTGATTTTATTGCGAGACCCTCTGGTCAAAGCCACAGTCATTTTGTGTCAGCTCTCCATTAAAGCAGGAGTCGCCAACTAGAGGTTTGGAGGGTGAAGTGTTTTCAGTGTAAAATGCTGCTCTGTTGCTGTTCATTTCTTAAGTAAGACTGGAAACTGTTAAAAACATATTCTTTTGTTTAAAACATATGGCTAAAATTACATTTGATATCTTTTGCACTGTTTTGCACTACAAGAAGGAAGCCTAATACTTGATTTGTTTATTATTTAAAAACTCTGTGGACCTACTAGTGGAATTTTCTTAATTCAAAATATATGATGGCAAAAGGACACCCTATGCTTTTTTTATTTAAGCAAGTTTTATACCAAAACCATATCGCGATATATATAGTTATCGCCACCCTTCACAATATATATCGTGATATGAATTTTATGCCATATCGCACATTCCTAATTAGTGCACTTATTTTCTTATTATTTTCTTTTCCGGTAATATTCCATAAGACTTAGAATACTTTTTTCTATGTTGTAATAAAAAACAAAGTGTGCATCAACTAACCAGATTTGCTTTGTTTGTTTTTCAGCTGCGATATCAAAGGAGCCCACCCAAGACCGGCACCCTCTAACCAAGAATTCAGACGGGAAATACGAGACTCGCTCGATGCGTCTCAGCTACAACAACCTGGCTGACACCGTTGGTCTAGAGTTGGTGCTCACCTACTTCCTGGCTGAGCCATACAACATTGGCTGGCTCGATCTCTCCTTCAACAAATTACCGTACATAGACGAGGTAAGAATTTGAGTTGCCTTCTGTACTTGCTTTATAGAATAGAATAGAATAGAATAGAAACGGCCTTTATTGTCCCAAGGATGGGAAATTCCAGTGTATCAGCAGCAAAAGATAAAAAGATTTCACACAAAAATTCCTAAAATGTTAATAAACAATACAATATATAAGGAATAAGATAAACAATATCAATAATAATGTTCAATATGTATTGGAACATTGAGAATGGCAGACTATTTACAGTACAGTATTATAGGCAGAGTGTGTGTTTTAGCAGAGGTCAGCATGTATTTAATCCTTATTAGTCACTCATGTTTGTCTGGGTCGTCTTTTTTTAAATTAAACTTTTCAGTCACTTTTATAGTTGTAACTAACAACATTTAAATATCATTTAAATGTATTTACACACTATTCTTTTTAATAATAGAATAGAAGACCTTTAATGTCATTGCAGCTGATTACAACAAAATTTGGGTTTGCTTCCCAGAGCAAAACTAAAATCGGTGTACTTTGTAATATAAAACAAAGCAAATGTGTGTGTGTGTGTATATATATATATATATATATATATATATATATATATATATATATATATATATACATACATACATACACACACACACACACACACAGTGGGGTAAAAAAAAGTATTTAGTCAGCCACTGATTGTGCAAGTTCTCCTACTTAGAAAAATGAGAGAGGGCTTTAATTTTTATCACAGGTACACTTCAACTATGAGACACAAAATTAGGAAAAGTAAATCCAGGAAATCGCATTGTAAGATTTTTAAAAAATTTATTAGCAAATTATGGTGGAAAATAAGTATTTGGTCAATATCAAAAGTTCAACTCAGTACTTTGTAACATAACCTTTGTTGGCAATGACAGAAGTCAAATGTTTCCTGCAAGTCTTGACCAGGTTTGCACTCACTGTAGCTGCTATTTTGTCCCATTCCTCCATGTAGATCTCCTCTAAAGCAGTAATGCTTGGAGGCTGTCACTGGGCAACATGGACTTTCAACTCCCTCCACAAATTTTCTATGGAGCTGAGGTCTGGGGACTGGCTAGGCCAGTCCAGGACCAGTGTTGCCAAGTCCGCTTATTATAAGCGACTTTGGGCTTGTTTTTTTCTAAAGTCGCTTGCAAATCTTGTGAGTCGCGGTTTGCGGATTTTTGGGCTTGTTTTTGTAAATGAAGCCGCTTATTTGGGCTTGACTTTATTTCCGAGTGAAACTAGTTGATTATCTCCCATCTCCGCACAATAAAGCAAAAGACGAGTGGCAGGTAGATTGTCCCATCTTCGCCCCCGTTTCCTGTTTATCGCTCCCGCC
>NC_056503.1:31403012-31409041 GCF_014905685.2 Nematolebias whitei | reverse complement strand
CCCTCTTTTAATAATTTTAAAGAAACTGACCTAAAAATATATATTGCTTCTATTGATATGCTTAATTTTAATAATAAGAAACTTATAAGAACAAAAACTCTTTTTCAGAAATTTAATTTTATCCCATAAGCAGACCCCTTTATTGTTTTGTTGTTTTGCTGTTTAGTTTTATTGTTTCAGACCCTCGGCTATTTATGCTTGAATTTTATCTTTGTATAGTTACCGAGATAGTTGTATTCACATATAGTTAAGTAATGTGAGGTCTAGTTTAATATGTTTTGTGACAGTTTTGTATCATTTGTGTGTGTGTGTATTTTGTTGATTTTGGTTTGGAAGAATTTTGTAATGTTCTCTAATTGAAATAAAGTTTAATAAAAAAAAAAAAATAAAAAAAATTGGCGAGGAGGCGCACACTTGTGTCGTCACTCGTCTTTTCACAACACAGCAAGCAGCCATGCAGTAGCCGCCCGCAGCCACCAGAGAGCCCAAAGTGAAGAGACCATGAGCTCCAGTAAGTGGGGAAAATATGGAAAAAAAATATAATAAGGAGTGGGAGAAAGATAGCACACTTAAAGAATGGATTCAACCTCAGATGGGAGATGTGTCAAAAGGCATTCTGTAGGTTTTGCAAGTGTGAAATACGTGCTCACCATGCTGATTTAATTCAGCATGCCAATACTGAGAAGCACAACAAAAACTGTGCACCCTTCTCCTCCATGAGGCTCACAAACATGGGTTTCACTGCCCCAAAACACAGTGAAACAAAACAGAAATGAGCTAAAAATAGCCACCTACATAGCCTGTCACACATCAATCAGTGCTGTACCCATCTTGGAGAACTCATTGGATCCACTTTGGCTGACGGTGAGATCAAATTACACCGAACAAAATGCACTGCATTAATAAATCATGCAATAGTTTATGTTTATGTGTAATTCCATAATAAATATGTTTATACTGTGTTAAAACGGCCTCTGTTTTACACAATGGTGGATTGCCAGTTGGGCTTTTTTTTGGGCTTTTTTTAAGAGCCGATTGCTTGTTTTGGGCTTGTTTTCATAGAGCTGGTTGCTTGTTTCTCTCGCGAGATCTGGCAACACTGTCCAGGACCTTGAAATGCTTTTTACAGAGCCACTCCTTCGTTGCCTGAGCGGTGTGTTTGGGATCATTGTCATGCTGGAAGACACAGCCATGTTCTATCTTCAATGCTCTCACTGATGGAAGAAGGTTCAGGCTTAAAATCTCACGACACATGGCCCCGTTCATTCTTCCTTTAACACGGATCAGTCATCCTGTCCCCTTTGCACAA
This sequence comes from Nematolebias whitei, assembly GCF_014905685.2. NCBI lineage: Eukaryota > Metazoa > Chordata > Actinopteri > Cyprinodontiformes > Rivulidae > Nematolebias > Nematolebias whitei. Next base: position 31,407,732 of record NC_056503.1, on the reverse strand, counting down.
AAACAGCCCCAAAGCATGATGTTTCCACCCCCATGCTTCACTGTAGGTATGGTGTTCATGGGATGTAACTCAGCATTTTTCTTCCTCCGAACATGACGAGTTGAGTTTTTACCAAAAAGTTCTATTTTGGTTTCATCTGACCACATGATATTCTCCCAGTACTCTTCTGGATCATCCATATACTCTCTGGCAGACTTCAGATGGGACTGGACATGTACTGGCTTGCAGGGGGACACGCCTGGCACTGCAGGATTTGAGTCCCTCTCTGGCATACGTTGTAGCCTTTGTTACTTTGGTCCAGCTCTCTGCAGGTCATTCATCAGGTCCCTCCATGTAGTTCTAGGATTTTTGTGCACCGTTCTCATGATCTTTTTGACCCCACAGGATGAGATCTTGTGTTGGGCCCCAGATTGAGGAAGATTATCAATGGTCTTGTATGTCTTCCATTTTCTTACAATTACTCCCACAGTTGATTTAGTCACAGCAACCTGCTTGTCCATTGTAGATTCACTCTTCCCAGTCTGGTGCAGGTCTACAGTTTTCTTCCTGGTGTCGTTCGACAGCTCGTTGGTCTTGGCCATGGTTGAGTTTTGGAGTCTGACTGTTTGAGGCTGTGGACAGGTGTCTTTCATACAGATAACCAGGTCAAACATTAATACAGATAACGAGTGGAGGATAGAAGAGCTTCTTAAAGAAGAAGTTACAGGTCTGTGAGAGCCAGAAATATTGCTTGTTTGTTACTGACCAAATACTTATTTTCCACCATAATTTACAAACCTGGTTCAAATCCCTGTCCAGGGGCCTTTCTGGATGGAGTTTGCATGTTCTCTCCGTGCATGCGTGGGTTTTCTCCGGGTACTCCAGTTTCCTCCCACAGACCAAAAACATGCATGTTAGACTGATTGGTAACTCTAAATTGTCCCTAGGTGTGAGTTAGAGAATGAATGGTTTTTTGTCTCTGTGTCCCTGTGATGGACTGGAGACATGTCCAGGGTATACCCCGCCCCTCGCACAGTGAATGCGGGACATGGGCACCAGCGACCCCCGTGACCCAAAATGGAACAAGCGGGTAAAGATAATGGATGGATGGATATACACACACACACATCAGGTCTCTCTTGTAAAAGAGTCCCCTAGGCTCAATGGGATGAACCTGTCTAAATAAAGGATGGATGGATGGATGGATAGAAAGAAATGTGCAACACATGCAGATTGATATTAAGATTAGCATTCCATGTATTTGCATTTAATCAACACTTTTCAGTGAAAGATGCTCCCAATTTCCCATAAAGTCCTGGATTTTGTTTTTGTTTCCATTAACCAAAGTGACAATAAATGTTTGTGTTTCAGTGCATTTGTAAGCTGAAGGAGCTCCGCGTGTTGCACCTTCACAGCAACAAAATCGATACTCTGACGGAGATCGACAAACTAGGAGAGTTGCAGCATCTTCACACCATCACGCTGCATGGAAACCCCATCGAAACCACCAGCAGAGACTACAGGTGACAAGCTGACTGGGTTGAAGTTTGCGTTGTTGTCGTTGAAACTTGCTTGGCAAGTCATTTGGCTTGAACCCTGCAGGACATGTTTAAAAGTGAGCCAAGCTGCTGAAGAACCCAACTTGAAGATGCCATTCCAAAGTCAATCCATGAACGGTGGCTGAAGCCTTGAAGCTCAACCAGACCTAAATATGTATCATCTGTAAAATGTAGACACCACTGGCATGAAGATGCAGCTAATTTTACAATCTGTGCAGATTGATCTAAATCCATTCTTCCAAAACTCAACCTAATTCTGCAGTTTTATCATGTAACTCTGCTTGTTTTGCACAATCAACCCAAAACTATAAAAAGGCACAATCTCAGGCAGTATGCCACTTATTTATTAAATTATTTCATACAGCTTCAAAAATGTGGAAAGGATTTTTTAAATAAAAGTAAACGAATCCTCCTAATAATCAAAGTACAATAAATACATGTTTTACTGAATCATCCTAGTTAAATGCTAATTTAATTTGTATGTGTATTTGCAGGAGTCGTGTGATTTTGACGTTGCCTCATCTGAAGTCCATGGACTTCAGTGCAGTGACTCCTGGGGAAAAGGCTTTGGCAACATTTAAATGTAAACGCACCTAAAATGGGCAAAAATCCTGAGGCTAGTTACGCCAGTTCAGTTAATTAATAAACATTTTTCTTTCCAATTAATAACATGTTCCTGATGAATCCATTTATTGTACATTTATTATGACGGTTTGAAGTTCAAAGGCTTGAATAATTAGAAGGTGAAATAGTACAAACCTCTGACTGACAGACTTTTTTTAAATACATTTTTGTGTATTTTATTATACTCTGTTAATCCCTAATGGGGAAATTCATTCTCTGCCTTTTCCCATCACACATGTGGAGCAGAGGGCTGGCTTCTTAAGCGCACAAGGAGTAGATGGAGGGTCAAAGGTCTGTGAGGGTGTTTCACCTTTCACACAAACTTTTTTTGGTGCCAATCTGAAGATTTTACCCAAACCCTGACCCGGACGTGTTATGATATAGTATCATCCATTCATCCCTACATCCTTAAACTTTTCCTTGTCCAGCCCATAACTTCTGATCCGCTCCAGATAACGTAATGAAACTTGATACACATACAGATACTTGATATACACATATGAATCATCACTAGATGGAGTGTCATGTATACGTTTCATCACCCCAGCTTCAAGGTTAAGGTCATAAATCAAGGTCAAATATTATACAAGGTCTTATTATACAAGGTGGTCAATCTGTGTGGGAACATGATGTCTCATGCTCCCAGAACCACTCTTTCACAAGTCGAGCCCGAGGAATCCTGGTCATTCAGTATATTCAGGTAGTCAGCTGACCTCATTCTTTGAGCACATGCTGTTGCTGAATCTAGACCTGACCAACTGCAGCAACCACTGCCCCCACAGGCTTGTACAGTAGTAGTGATGGTAGTATAAAACAAAAGCTTCAAAACATGCAGTAAAATTACATGGGACCACTGCTTCAGAGCCTGTTTTGGTGCGGAAGAAGTCACGTGACACATGACGTCTGAAACACAAACTGTTTTGTTGTTGGAATGACTGGTTCACGGTCCAAACAGCTGATTCCCTGGCACTGACTCGTCTCGATTCTGACAGGTGACTGGCTCAGGTTGAGACAGTTTTGAACTGAGAGGGTTCAACACTATAAAACAGCTCTTAAATGTTAGCAATGTGTTGGAGAGCAGGTGTTTTTGCTGTTGTGTTGTTGAAATAGTTGAAATAGAGTAATTATGAAGGCAGCCAGGTAAAGAGGTCGTTCTAACATGTGGATTCATTCTGCTTGCTCATGATAAGGTGGTTTTGAATTTGAAATAGGGGGAGTGGTGGCGCAGAGGTTAGAGAAGGTGGGCCTGTGATCGGAAGATTGCCGGTTCAAGCCCCGGTACCGACAACATCAAAAATGTGGGTGGGGCAGGTAGGTGAGGTACCCACACCTGCCCCCACCCTCATTCGCCCCACCCTGGGCCCATGAGCAAGGCCCCTAACCCCCATCTGCTCCACAAACAGGTCTCTCTTGAAAATGAGTTCTCGTGGCTCAATGACACTACCTGGATAAATAAAGGATAAATGAAAATGAAAAACAATAAATGTAAAAAAAAAAGTTATAGTAATGTTCAGCAGTTAAGATATCTAACCCATTTAACCTACGTACTTAATATAATTACAGTAAAATGATGTATGTGATTTTAATAGTCATAATGGGCTCAAATTAAATTTGTATTTACATTAGTCTATTGCTACAGGTGCAGTGTTTAGTGTGTTCAACTGAACTGAAGCATCATGATACCTCCTCTATGATTAGACACTTCAGCACCAAACATGTAGATGCTGGAGACGTCATTTCATTATTTTAAGAATGATAAAGACTCTGACGCTGCCAGTTACACAAGCACAATACCAGTGCAACGATTTTATTAAATCTCTTCAATGCACGTTTATCAGTCTTTATTTGAAAACATGTAAGCATAAATAAATGTTCAAACCAGATAACATAGAAAGTTGATGAATTTTAAAAATCAGTTGTTTTACCACAGTAGTTTCTTTAACACTAGTCATTGAAGTTCTTCGGAGTGTGACACCAAAAGCACAATTTGACAGCAGCATCGCAAATTGCCACAAGAGGTCACTGTAACTGAAGCTTCAACAAATGAAGCTATTTTTGAAACATTTGGCCCAACTGGTTCAATGCTTCATAAAAGCTTCATTCACTTTACAGTAGGCCACATTTTTTCCAGCCACATTTCTTCCTCGAAGACGATGGGTTCGCACTTTCCTTCCAGTTCTTAATAATGCGTTGGACAGTTCTTAACCCAATTCTAGTAGTTTCTGCAATCTCCTTAGATGTTTTCTCTGCTTGATGCCAATAATTTGACCCTTCTCAAAGAGACTGACATCTTTTCCACGACCACACGATGTGTCTTTCATCAAGAACTGAGAAGCAACTCATTGCACCAGTTGGGCTTAAATAACTTGTTGCCAGCTGAAAGATTGCAGAGATTATCCAGTAGGAGGCTCGTACCCATTTGCATCGGTGATGACAAGTCTGCACTGAATAAAATTTGCTGCTTTAAAGCAGAATGAACAGTGATAAAAATATTTTACAATTAAAGTATCATCTTGAGGGACAAATAAATGTTACCAAGGGCCAGATTTGGCCCCCGG
>NC_056503.1:31401721-31402912 GCF_014905685.2 Nematolebias whitei | reverse complement strand
TCTTGAGGGACAAATAAATGTTACCAAGGGCCAGATTTGGCCCCCGGACCTCGAGTTTGATGTGTGCTCTAGAATGACGTCATCATGAGTTCCAGCCATGTATTAAAAAAGGGAATCTTCAAGCTTCACAGTGATGCCAAACATTATAAGATGGGATTTCCTGACACTGCAGCAGCCAGAGAAAAATGGTCTGTTTTAAATAAAATTAAGGGGATTATTTCTGAAGACATACTTGTTATAAATCTTTTATTTAAAAGGTAGATCTGGAAGATTTTAATGCTGTTTTAGTTGCACTTATCTTTTGAACACCGCTTGCTCACAATGGCTAAATCTTTATTTTTGCCTGTGTATAAAACACACAACACATATATATGATAAATATCAAATCTTTACAGCACGGTGGCGCAACTGGTAGAGCTGCTGCCTCTCAGCGAGCAGGTCCCTGGTTCAAACCCCGGTCCAGGGGCCTTTCTGGGTGGAGTTTGCATGTTCTCTCCGTGCATGCGTGGGTTTTCTCCGGGTGCTCCGGTTTCCTCCCACAGTCCAAAAACACGCATGTTAGGCTGATTGGTAACTCTAAATTGTCCCTAGGTGTGAGTGAGCGAGTGAATGGTTGTTTGTCTCGTTTGTTTCTATGTGGCCCTGTGATGGACTTGCGACCCGTCCAGGGTGTACCCCGCCCCTCGCACAGTGATTGCTGGACATGGGCACCAGCGACCCCCGTGACCCAAAATGGAATAAGCGGGTAAAGAAAATGGATGGATGGATGGATCAAATCTTTACCTGAAAATATCCTTTGCTTTTATTAACTAATTTTAAGAATTGTGTTATTTTTGTTTTTCTCATGTTTTTAAAAGATCCAAGTTTTCTTGAACAAACCAACATTCAATTAAATTAAATTACTGTATGTAGAGATTAAATCTAATCTATCGACACAAAACTACCTGGGTCATTGCAGAAAAATGTAACTTTCTACAGTCTGTATGACAAAGCAGCCATTGTATTTGATTTCACATAATTTACAAACTTCAAATTCATTTCAAGTTCATTTATACAAGCGCCTTGGTGGCGATCTCAGTCGGACTGTGATAATTGGGTTATTTTCATCTCTTGTCTCCTTTAAAACATTCATCCTTGTGAGGGCGTGTAGCTGCTGCTGCTGCAGGACAGAAAGATAAAACGTGGAGCAGA
>NC_056503.1:31400085-31401621 GCF_014905685.2 Nematolebias whitei | reverse complement strand
AATATTCTCTAAACTAATGAGTGAGATTTTTCTGTATAAGCGATGCCCTGATGGATAATCTTTTCTGTTTTCATATTGTCTGCCAAATCAGAACAGTTTGTCCTCTCATCCTGCCTCCAGCATCATTCCTGCCTCCAGCATCATTCCTGCCTCCAGCATCAGCCCTGTTTCTAGTGAACCCGGTGAACCAGCGCCAACAATGCTGTCAGCAGTAAACACGCCGAGTGTTTGGACCTGGCGGGCCGGCACCGCTCACCTGTCAGGCTGTCGTAGCACTCGATCTCGGTGCTCTCCACGGCTCTCCGCTGCTCCTCGGTCAGCTTGGCGGCGGCTTGGCTCAGCAGGTTGACCTCGGAGCCCGTCGTCCCGTCCACCACATGCACCCCCTTGAGCTGCAGCAGCGCCCGGTGGTACTTGCCTATCGCCTCCCGGAATTTCTTCTCCTTGTAGCAGCGATGACCCTCCGCCTTAAAGTCGATGGCTTTCTGGATCTTCAGCTCCATCTCCGTTTCAGCTGAGCCGGCCCGATACCCGCCGTCTCCCCCGGCGGCCGCCGCCAGGCTACGACCGCCGGTTTCCGGGTAGCTTTTCAGGCTCTTTATAGGATGTTGTTTAGCCTCCATGTCTCTCAGTGGACGCAGTTGGAGCGGGCCATCGTGCTCGGACACGTAGGTGTGTTTTGTCGGGAGGACCGGAGCAGCGTGCTGTGCATAAATGGCACGCGGAGACCGCGGCAGGCGGGAACCCGAAAGAGACAAAAGCGTCGAAGAGCAGCGAATAAAGCCGCTTCACGGACGCCTCCGCGTTGTGGTTGGAGCTTGAAAAAAACGCTGCCTGTTTTTAAAGAACAAAAAAAGTCTTAAAATAAACTTAAGAAGCCGGTGGCGGCGGTGGGAACATCCTGAATCGCTCAACGTTCCGCCGTCCAACCGTCGAAGACACAACTCGCGGAAAGATGCTCGCGCAGACCGAGGCACGCGCATCTTCAGCACCACAGACAGCCCCTAGCGCACAGCATTGTGGGAGGAAAAAAAACGAGTCGTGAGGCGTTACTGCAGTCAAGATTTTACTGGCAAGAAAGAGAAAAACAACGTGGAAATGCCTTGGCACGAGCGATTATTTCTTAAAAACATGATGCCAATGGATCAATATCCTCCAACATGTTTACTGAACCTTATCTACTGGATACAGATCTGGTCAAAGACACTTTTTATGGCTTTAATCGGTTAGACTAACTGAAGCATATCTCTGTGAGTGTCAGGCTCCACCTGTGCGCGTTTTCTGCCGAGGCAGAAGGAGACGCACAGAAACACTGCAGGTGTTACACTATATTCTGTGACCACCGTATATTGTGATCGTGGCTTGGAGGTAACCAGGAAAACCTGGAGTGGAGTTTTAGTGGTTTGAGTATTCTCCTATTAATCAAGTGGAATGGATTCGTTCACGAAGAAAGAGAAACTGCGCCGCCTGCAGAACTAATGTTCCATAGTAAGTGTGTGTGTGTGTGTGTGTGTGTGTGTGGGGGGGGGGGGGGGC
>NC_056503.1:31398863-31399985 GCF_014905685.2 Nematolebias whitei | reverse complement strand
TGGGGGGGGGGGGGACTTGTCCCCTTCACATATAATGGTTGCGACGCATATGCGCACCACATGTAAACGAAGCGATATTGACCTACATTAATTAGGCTGCAGCCATGAAGGTAAATAGATATGGCAGAATGAGACAAGAATCTCGGAGAGGACATTTAGGTGGAAGTGTGAGATTTAGTCTGCTGCTAAACACGAAAGAAAAGAGTGATGGAAATCAGGGCTTGAGCAGAGCAGGATCTCATGAAGACATCTGCTTTCAAAGCTTGTGCAACTCCAAACTGGTAAGTTTAACATTTCAACCTAAACTGTCTGTTTAGATGCTTTTCTGCTCGAATTGTTATGGGGATGAAAATTGTGTTAATTTTGTTTTACTTGGAGATTATTATTATTATTTTGACGACATGGTCTTCCAGCACTGAGTACATAAAACAATTTTCAGTGTTTTGCTTATAACATACAGATTAACAAGACTGTTAAGTTATTTTCTAAAACATATATTCTAGTTTTGTCCAGATTGTGTAAAACTAGAGGTATGAGACTTAAAGAGGACACCTTTCTGTTGCCATATTTGCAGGAGCCATGGATATACAGTAGCCTACACTTAATTCTACAGGAACACATTCAATTAATTTTGACAGTATCCCAGTTAAAGTCATAGCTAAATATCTTGCAATCCATCTAACCAAGAATTCTCTAGTATAATCTAAAAGTTAAATGTACAAATGATGATCCTGCTGCTGTTGAAACTACATTTTTTCCTTTGTGGGTGAACCCAATTCTGGTTTGATCTTAAAGCCTACATTTGTCATACATACCATTACTGTTTATTTGGGGGTGGCATTCTGGAAACAAGCATTTTTAATTTTTTTTTTATCTTTAAGCAAATGGCAAGTATACAACAGACAATCGAATGGAATAACACTATGAACAAACAACCAGGGTTAATTAGACAAATATTTGCAAAGATTTACAGATAAAAATTGTCCTGAGGACCTTTTTGTTGGTAGAGACAGTTTTCTAACAGTTACACATCCTTTATAAAATGAAAACATGTTAATAAATTTACATTTATGAATGTAAAATTTGGCCAAAAGTATTATCAAGTTTATTACAAAAAAAAAA
>NC_056503.1:31333619-31398763 GCF_014905685.2 Nematolebias whitei | reverse complement strand
AAAAAAAAAACGTTTAGTATTCTTTCTTGGAAATCTAGAAAAACAAAATAAAACATTTTCCCAACGTAAGGAAAAATCCCTTAAAATATGCTTATTAATAAACCTGCTAAACTCCTTCCAAAACCTGCGTGTGAGAGAGCAATGCCAAAAAAAGATGCATTACAGCTTCTGGAAGATCACAAAAACTGCTAATATTTATGTCTCTTTAAATTTTACCATAATGTTTAGCAGAGTAAATTTCAAACAAGCAGTTCTTAAATTAATTGTGAGAAAACCGATCAAAAGGCCTTTGAAAAGAGCTTTGAGCATCTTGACAAGATCGAAAGGTGCTATACAAGTACAACCCCTTTAATTAAAAAACAAAATGCAATTGTTATTGAGCATGCATCAGGATAAAATGCAAAAGGTTTAAGAAAATTGCCATTTTTGAAGATTTGATTAAAGTTATTAATGTGATGGCTTCAGCGCCAGCAGGATCCTGTTAGTTCTGGAATGTGACATTTGGCCTTTTAAGAATTACACTTTCAACATTTTACATATGTACAGTTCAATAATACCTTGACACACCCAATGGAAACATTGCGAGTTTGCTCCATAGTAACAAAACCAAAATATACATTTAGAAAAATACAAATATAAACTTTATTGTTTTGGGTATAAATTTAGTTAAAACACTTGGGAGTGGGCATCTTTAGGAGGAGCCACCTTTCCTTGACACCTTGGCCTTTGGGAGCAGGCTTGACTGGCTGTTGGGGAGCACACCACCCTCGGCGATTGTGACTGCTGCCAGCAGCTGGCTGAACTCGTCATCGTTCTTCACAGCCAACAGGATGTGTCGTGGAGTAATGCGCCGCTTCTTGTTGGCCTTGCTGGCTTTTCCTGCCATCTCCAGAAGCTCAGCACAGAGGTACTCCAGGACAGCTGCCAGGTACACTGCAGCACCGGGGCCAGTTCTCTTTGCGTACCTGCCTCTTCTGAACAGCCTGTGGACGCGGCTTACTGGGAAAGTCAACTCTGCTCTGGCAGACTGGGACCTGGCAGGTTTTGGTTTGCGAGCAGATCTTTTTTCTCGGCCGGACATCTTTGGGCTGTCTTTAAAAAAAGCAAAAAAGTAAAACAAACGAGTTTCAGTGAAAGCTAAATCCCCACATGGCACCAAAACAGTTAAATTCACGACATTCTAAAACGAACCCACTCATCAGCTCACAGCACAGTCACTGGATATTAAAAAAATAAAATTAAATTAAAAAAAAATCAAACAGCTTTTTATATCAGCCAACCATTAATCAGTTGATTAATGACACCTGGATCGAATGCTGAGCCTGCGTAAGGAGTTAGAAAAAATAGTCAACGTTTTATTTGTAATTTGTCTCTTAATATGATAAAACCTCAAAATTCAAAGCTATCTAGAAAAAAAAGAAACTCATCTGCATAAAAGGAAGTGCTGTATGTAACTCAGATTATAAACTGCTTGTGCTTTAGTTGATGGTATACTTTTTTTTAATACTTGTTTGATCCATCATCTTGTTTGATGATATGAACTCATGCTTTAACTTTATTTATTTTTCACTTTTAGTGGACACATTCTATGCACTTAAACATCTGTAGAAAAGTTACAAACGTGAGAAATGGTAGCACAGTGTATTAAAAAACCCACCAGCAGATGACAGCACAGGCCACAGATCTCGCATCATCCTGGTAAAAGTTTTTGCTGTTTTATTCAACTTCATTGGGCTTTTTTAAGGACTGATCCTTTTCAGATTTACACAGTTTGTGTGACTTTATTTTGTCCTTGCTCTGTGTGTTCGCAGGAGTGACAATTAATATTCAGCAATCACTCATTTCATGCTGTAGAGTGCTACTTAGTACCAAAGTTCATGCTCAAAAATCCAGGTATAAAATTCAACAATGTTCAGTCCGGTCATCTGAACAGTTTCTTTTTTTGCTGAGACGTTTCGTCCGTCATCCAAAGGACTTCTTCAATCTGAGGAAACACCAACAAACCGAGTCCCACAAACAGCACACTCCCATAGTGGGGAAAAAAAACACTACTTATTACTACTTAGTGTTTATTCACAACAATTTTAGAAACAGTTTTTCATAGAAATGTCTCGTTGGAAGTCTTCTCTGTTATTTACCTGTTATTTGTTGGTACCATCACAAAACAAGGTCTCACAATGTCACCCTCAGTCAGATTAACAGCTTTATTGATCCCAAGTTCACATGCAGCCTACCAGTTAATAAATTAACTTCTGGGGGGAGGGGGATAAAGCAGACTTAAAGAGTCAGTAAATAAACCAGAAACAGAGGTGCTGAGCTGGTGTGGGTCTACTCTTAGCCCTCGTCTTGATGCCTGTGTGTGTGTTGGGAGTTTTCCCCAGTAGATGAGAAGGTAGCTTCCCTGCGCATTCGGGTGTGGGGACAGACTCTGATGGTTGTTTGTGCCTATGCACTTTCAAAGTATCCAGCCTTCTTGAAGTCTTTGGCAGGGGTGCTGGAAGGTACACCAGCTGGGGACTCCTTTATTCTGCTGGGGGACTTCAATGCCCATGTGGGTAATGTAATGACAGTGTGACCTGGAGGGGCATGACTGGGAGGAACGGCCTCTCTGACCTGAACTCGCGTGGTGTTCTGTTGTTGGACTTCTGTGCTACTTGGTCCATCACAAACACCATGTTCAGACATAAGTGCACGTGGCACCAAGATCATAGATCAATGATTGACTTTGTAGTCGTGTCATCTGATTTGTGGCCATTTGTTTTGGACACTCGGATGACGAGAGGAGCTCAGCTGCCAACTGATCACCACCTGGTAGTGAGTTGGATCAGAAGGGGGAAGATGCAGGACAGACCGGTAGACCCAAGCGGGTACTGAGGGTTTGCTGGGAACACCTGGCAGAAGAACCTCTCAGCAAGATCTTCAACTCGCACTTTAACCGCACCCCAGCTGAGACAGGGGACATTGAGTCAGAGTGGGCTATGTTCCATGCCTCGATTGTTGAGGTGGCTGCATTGAGCTGTGACCGCAAGGTTGTCGGTGCTTCTTGCGGTGGTCATCCTTGAACTTGGTGATGGACAACCTGTGTTAGGGAGGCTGTTAAGTTGAAGAAGTTGAAGAAGCAGTCCTATCAGCCTTTTTGGCCAGTGGGACTCCGGAGGCAGTTGAAGAGTACCGGAGGACCAAGCGGTCCGCAGCTTTGGCTGTTGCTGAGGCAAAAGCTTGGATATGGGAGGAGTTTGGTGAAACCTTGGATCTCTGTCGGTTCCGAGGAGTTTCTAGCAAACCATCAGGTAGCTGAGGGTGCAGTTGACTTCAACCAGTGATGTTAGGATGGAAGGAATACTTCTCATACCTTCTCAATCCCACCGGCACATCTTCCATGGAGGAAGCTGAGTTGGGCTACTTTGGGGTTGTTTTTTCATTAACCATGGCTGAGGTTGCCAACATAGTTAAAAAGCTCTGCAGTGGGGCTCTGGGGGTGGATGAGATCTGCCCCAATGTCCTTAAGGCGCTGGATGATATGGGGCTGTCTTAGTTGATACGCCTTTGCAACATTGTGTAGACATAGGGTACAGTGCCACTGGATTGGCAGATGGACCCTTTGCTATGGGCTGTTCAGTATCTATACAAGCGGTGCAAGAGTTTGGTTTGTAATGCCATCAGTAAATTGGACCCCTTCAGGGTAGTAGTTGGACTCCACCGGGGCTGCCTTTAGTCACCAATTCTGTTTAACTTTCAAGGACAGAATTTCTCAGTGCAGCCAGGGGGCGGAGGAAGTCTGGTTCGGCGGCCTCAAGATTCCCTCTCTGCTCTTTGCAGATGATGTGGTTTTGTTGGCGTCAGTGTGCCGTGATCTCCAGCTCTCACTGGAGTGGTTTGCAGCCAAGTGTGAAGTGGCTGGGATGAAAATCAGCACCTCCAAATCTGAGGCCATGGTCCTCAATTGGAAAAGGGTAAATTGCCCTCATTGGGTTGAGGGTGAGGTTCTGCCTCAAGTGGAGGAGTTTGAGTATCTCTGGGCTTTGTTCCCAACTGAAGAAAGAATGGAGCGTGAGACTGACAGACGAACTGGTGCAGTGTCTTAAGTATTGTGAACTCTGTACCATTCTGTTGTGGTGAAGAGAGAGCTGAGCTGTAATGCAAGAGCCTCTGTTTACCGGTCAGTCTCGTTCCTACCCTCACCTAATGTATGGCCACAAACTTTGGGTAGTGAGCAAAAGAGTTATATTGTGGATACAGATGTTTCAAATGAGTTTCCTCTGCAAGGTAGCTGGACTCTCCCAAAGAGATAGGGTGAGTTCAGTTATCTGGGAGAGACTAGCAGTAGAACAACGGCTCCTCCACAGAGAGGAGTCATTTGAGGTGGTTCAGGCATCTAGTAAGGATGCTCCCTGGGTGCCATCCTAGGGAGGTGCTTTTGCCTTGACCAAATAGGAAGAGACCCCGGGGAAAACCCTGGACACGCTGGAGAGACTGTCTCTCGGTTGGCCTGGGAATGACTTGAAATCCTCCCAGAAGAGCTGGAAGAGGTGGCTATGGAAAGAGATGTCTGGGCCTCCCTGCTCAAGCTGCTGCCCCCAGGACCCGACTTTGGAACAAACAAAAGAAAATGGACGGATAGATGGATGAATAGTTGGATGGGTGGGATAAATAAGCCAATATAATGAAGTTCTTTAGGTCCCTCTGTGTTTTGTTTAAATATATTTTTGCTTTCTGTGTTAGCTGGTCTAACAGCAGTAATAAAGAATAAAGTGCTTCAAATGTTAATTTCATTAAAAAACCCTTCAACACTTACAGCATGTGAAGCAATGAAGCCCACAAAAGTGAGTTATTTATACTGAAAATGACCCTACAACAGTCCTTTTATTATAAACATTCACTGACGGCGAATCAAACACAACAGAAACTCAGGATTGAGTTGAAAAATGAAGAAATACTTGAGTATTCACTAGACTTTTTGAGTTGAGTGTGCTTGCCTGTCTTTAAGCAAAATATCTCAAGAACAACTGGATGGACTTAATGAAACTTTCAGAGAGGAGTCACTGAATGCATATCTGATTTATTTTTGAAGTCAACCCAATTCAAGATGGCCACCACAGCTAACTGAACTTAGCCTTGAAAGGGATCTAGTCTTATCTCATTTTCTGTCAAGGCAAGGAATATTAAACTAAACAAAAAATGATTGTTTTTTTTAACATCAGATCACATAAACCTGATTTACGGCATGAAAATAATAAATTTATAATAAACCCTTACATGTGCTTTTAATGAAACAATGCATTGTCATTATCTCCACTGTCCAATTTTTTAGATATACATCTTTTATTCTAACTATTTTGCTTCTGCTTCCATGTACTGATGTGCAGAGATGGAGAAGAAAAAGAGAAAGACCGTTTGAGTTCACTTTAAAGCGTGGCAACGAGCCAATCGCAAAGCAGCAGGAAGACAAATTAAGCAGGGACCTTCCCAGCAGGTCGTCCTTGGACCGATTGGATGCGATTCTGTTTAACCTCTCAACATCCTCTTCACACGAGGACGACAGCCGTTAGTGCATATCAGTGTAACGCTCAAGCAAGCTGCTGAGCTGTTTCCTGACTGAATTTATTTGCACTCTGCAGAGACCACTGCGCCGTATTAGACCGCACGTTGTAGTTTTTTTATTTTTATTTTTTTAATCATGTCAGCCGCCGTCATTGAGGAAAGCCATTGATTTTCATGCAGTTCTCCTGAGGATTTTGGTCTGGATAAAGGCTGAAGGCCTCCTGTATTTATTAGCAACAGTAGTTACTAACAGTGAAGTTTCCAGTCGGCTGCAGAGAGAAAAGAGAGGAGATGAAAGAAAAAGCAAAGGAAGCCATGAATGCAAAACCAGAAGTCACGGCTGCTCACAACTTTTGTTTGTATTTGTCAAAAATTTTCTATAAAAATAAATGCTACACTCATAAATTTCCATTTTTATTAAACTGACCATATTGCTTTTGTCTTTCAACAAGGCAAGTTATAGTAAGTAAGTTGTAGTTATAGGAGGTCACACTTTTTGATCTAAAATGTAAAAATGCCCATTTCTTTTGAGCAATAAACCTAGATATAGCTTTTAGGAGGATTGTGTTTTTACTTTGAGGTCTTGTTGTTTCCTTTTCCTCAAAAACTTGGAGACGGTACCAAATATTTTTAAAGGGAATAAACATCTGCAAACTTCAAGGGTTGTTTACTTCTGTCATGTGTACAACTGTACACCGTGCCGAGTAATGTGGGCTTATTAAACAAACAAAGTTTTGACTTGATATAAATCTGTTTGGATTGTGGTAAAGAATAAGACGGCAGGATTTTTTTTAGCTCCTTTTTGTTGCACTATTCTACAGCCTTGCACCTGATGTGGCATAATTCAATCTTTGAAATGCAGCAACTTTTCAAATCTTCAAATCTGCTTTCTAAACGATTCAGTGACTGTTCACTTTATTATCATCTTTCATTCAAAATACTAAGCTGTCAAAAGGTGATTGTGTGGCTCTTCTTACAGTCTGAAGTTAATAAAAAGTGAATTATTGAGTCATTTTCACCGAAACTGGACAGTGAGTCAAGCTTTGAGTGGTTCCACTTTAATCATAAAACCTTATGGATACACAGAAATGCCATGTGCAACGAGGCTCTTGGAGAGAAATATTTACTGAAGCTTTCGTGCACCTTTTACCAGGTTTTGTGCAAGTTTGTGGCTGTATTTATCAACCAATTACAGTGCCAAACTAGCATTTGTGAGATTTAGATACAGCGATCTTTGTACCTTTTTAAAAAAAAAAACTTGTATATGTACGTCAAAGAAAAAAATTTAGGATATATTTAAATGAACCACAAAAATCTTTGTGCAAGTCACCACATATATTTCCCACTACAGCGTGAACTTTTACACCTCACTTATGTGCGTTTCTGAGACAGGTGCATGGTGTATTCAGCAAGAGGGGAGACCATAAAGGAAACATCTCAGTGTGTGTGTAACTGTCTTAGTAAGCCAAAATAAGTATTTATCAGAACAGCTGTTTACTTGTAACTGGATCAGATAAGCAGCTTTGGTCATTATGGAAATGAGCTGCTTGTCCCAGTGTTTCTGGGTCAGTGTAGTTTTGGAGTCTCACCCAGAGAACCGGACTCCCACTATTTCTGAGTTGCAACCAGACGCTAAGCAACCTCAGATAAAAATGCCCGCTAGTCTGTTGCCTCCTGAGAAAAATGCCTGTGAGGTTGTGATTGTTTTTCCACAACTGCTTCTGAAACCATCTTAATTCACTTCTACTTAACAGACTTTTATAAAAGGAAGCTATTTTAGGAGCTAAACATATTCATAGGGTGAACTCTGTATATAGAAAGGTGGGTGACAGTGTAATTGCTGGTGTATGCATTGGTCTGTGTGTTCGCGAAATGAACCACTGGCCACATTTTAAGGCAACTCTCAGAAAGTAATTCATCCATCCATCCGCTTCTTCCTTTTTGGGTCGCAGGCAGGGCTTAATTTGAGCTGGATTCTGATGGAACAGGATACAGGAACTCTCTTATTTTGACAGGGTGTGTTCTGGTAACTGTTTGTTTGCATCCGGTAACTCTCAGGCTTACTAATAATAAAGTTCTGAACAAATATGACTGCCTTGCATGACAAAAATTTATTTTGGATGTAAATGGAAAAAAAAATACAAACACTAATTTTAAACACAACAGCCCCTTACGAGCTTCTTAATATCACATATGAGCTGCCCCTTCAAGTAGCATTTCTGCATTTACTCTTAAAAAATCTCTGCCCCTAAGAGTGGTGGGGGTGAATGCCGAGCTAACCAGGCAGTCATGCGCGGGCAGGAGCCCACAGGCAGCCACCTGGAGGTTTCACATCTGGAGTCGGACAACAACGAGGGACTGTGTCGGGCTCGGAACTGTCAAGTAAGGGGCGATGATGCTTGACAGAAGCAGAGTGTTTACAAATGTAGGTAAATGTAGATATTTAACAACCCGTTAAAATACACTAAAATGCAGGAAATCACATTTATTCAAAATTTTCTGGGGGAGGATCCCAGAAAGGACAAAGATAAGGATGTTAAGGAAAGTATGTTCAAAGATGACATGAAAACTCCACCCAGAAAAGTCCCAGGCTGGGATTTGAACCGGCAATCTCCTCATTGAAAGGCAACAGCACTACCAACTGTGCCACCATGCAACCCTCAGAAGGTTACCCTTTAATGAAAATCTGATTAAATTTTGAAGTCAGTCCTATTCGAGATGGCCACCAGAAATAGCTATACAGTAACTCAGGCAATTTTACAGACTTAGAGCTAAAATTTGATGAGATAGTAGCTGAGACTCTTGGAGTCAACTTTGTCTGTCTGTTGGCAAAATAGTACATGGACCACTGGACAGATTTGAATCAACTGGATTCAAATTGGCTATTGCAGCTAATGGCAGCTAATCCTTAGTAAACACGAGAAAGTTGTAGCTCTGTCAGATATACAGATTAGTTTATAGATGGTATGCTAGTAGCTGAGGTTTATTTTCAACACAGAGTGTTGCTAAATCACATGAGGTTTTGACACCAGGTTTAAAACTGGTTTGTGCAAGTCTATGGGCAATATGCATTTCCTTAAGGAGTGCTAGTTTATGGTTTGAAGTGTTTTGCCAATCCATTAAACAATAATCTAGCTATCATAAATTGGTATTTAGAAAATAAATCTTCCAAAGACACTTGTAGTGCCACTCATGGAGTTGATTTAGATTATGAAATTAGGTAATTAGATGAAATTCAGGGCAGCTTTTTTCCAGTTTCTGCTTTTAGGATCAAGGTAAAACCATTATCCATCCATCCATTCATCCATCCATGCCTGACATACTTTCTTCCTTTCATAATTACTTCCATAATTATTTACTTCCATACTTACTTCCATAATTTCTTATTTCCATATTTACTTATCGGTACATTCATTTTTACAGGTTACTTCCTCAGACAGTTCCTTCCTCGTCTTTGATGCACGGCTCAGATCTTGCTCTAGATCAATCATTACTGACATGCAGATAAAACAGCTGATCCTTCTCACGGAGAACGACTTAGAAGTGAATCCATTTGAACTGTGTTGAACATCATGGGCCAGAAGATAATGGTTTAAAAATACACATGTTGGTTTTGTGGTTTATTCTAACTTTCTTCTTCTGGTTGCAGTTTGAGTCTCAGATTTCCTCAGTGAAAGCAGAGGAAATTAAATCAATAAAAAAAAGTCATAATTTTGAATAAACAAAAAAAAATCTGAAAGCCATACTTACAAGATTAAATGTAATATTTTTATGCTGTAGTGATGTAATTTAACACATAAGCATTTGCACAAGACATTTAACATATGAAAAACTTAATACAGTAAAATATATTGAACAAAAATAAACGCAACACTTGTTTTTGCTAATTTTTCATGAGCTGAACTCAAAGAGCTAAGACTTTGTGTACAACAGGCCTTTTTCTCTCAAATAATGTTCACAAAATTTGTATAAATTTGTGTTGGTGAGCACTTCCCCTTTTGCCGAGGTAATCCACCTCACAGGTGTGGCGTATTAAGATGCTGATTAGACAGCATTATTATTGCACAGGTGTTCCTTAGGCTGACCACAAAAAAAGGTCATTCTAAAATGTGCAGCTTTATTATGCAGCACAATGACAGATATTGCAAGTTTTGAGGGAGTGTGCAATTGGCATGTTAACTTTTGCACTCTCCACAGAAAGGTTTAAAAAAAAAAAAAAACAGTTCCTCCCATGTTGGCAAGAATGTCCATGTTTTTTGTCTATCCTTCTTAGTTTTCTGTTCTGGTCCTTTCAGTCTTGCTCCAAATGGATTTAAACAAAATATCTCCACAACACAGAAGGTTTTGCTGCAGCTAGGCCTGTCACGATTATTCGCATGATAAATGAAAATTATCGACCTCATTTTCATTCATCATCTTTATCGTTTTGTGTCTCTCGCTTTCTACTGGACAAAAACCTCAACTCCATTGCTCTTCACTGACCCCTCCCTTTCTCTTTAAAATCCATTTTAACGATCCAAACATTGCGTTTTTGGATCGTTAAAAGCATCTAAGCTGAGAAGCTAAGCTACGAGCTAAGCTAACAGGCCGACCTCGGGAAAAAGCCTCTGTCTTGTCGAAAGCTGTTTGAAAAATGCTATGCTAAAGAGCTCAAACGACACTGTCCGCCATTTTGAAAACCGAAGAGAGACAGCCCATGTCATGTCAAGGGGCCTCCCTCACATTTTTCTTAGACACGCTGCTTGCACCCTCCCTATCCATCCTTTGGTTCAGACAGTCTTCCTGCTATCTGGTGGTCGAAAAAAGTGCTACACGCAAATCGTAAACTTTTCTTCTTAAATTTGACATTACTGATTGTCAAATTTCAATAGATATTATTGTTTATTGCAATAATTTCTGACACTATTAAATCACCTAGCAAAATTATTTATCGTGACAGGCCTAGTTGCAGCTACTGCATTTTGAGCTCACGTCAAGTGTTGCTGGTTGAATGCCCTCAAACCAGTCTAATGTGTCCACAGGATAGAAAATCTGAAGCCCCCAAATTAAAATTCTATTAGAGCTGGCTCTTTGGATCACTGGACAAGTTTCTATCATGTGTAGAGTTAATGTCGACCCCAAGTTAGCACACTAAGAAGGAAGACAGAGCCAGGCGTACAAAAGTAAGTGATTTATTTACAGGTGCAGCAGCCTCGGTGCTGGAAGGGAAAAAAGGACAAGGCGAGTATCTTGGTTCACTCAGAGATTTTGCACCAATGGTTTAAGTAACAGTAGAGGACATTTTCTTACTGTTATAATTTGTAGGAGAAGCCAGGGAGGAGAACGAGACAAAGTCCAGGGTTATCATGGAGGAGTAGAAGATCCGGAGGAGGTAAGGGTGTAGAGAGGAGCAGGTTGTATCAGTGTCTGTGGTTTTGTAGTTGAAGGGACAACGTTGATCCACAGGAGAGCTACGAAGGAACGAGGAGGTCTTGGGAAAGACTCAAACAAACAGGACGTCCCTGGAGAAGATCACAAGAGGTTAGTACTTAGTGAGAAACAGGTTAGTCAGCTGTCCATAAATTACCAATGGCAGGAAATGTCCCACTGGTAGAACGTCTGGCAGGAGCTTTTCTACATCATCAGAGCAGTCTTCTCAATCAGCGGCAGGTGGTGAGAGGTGGTTGATTGGTGCAGCTGTGGAGAGAGTGAGTGTGGCCGAGAAAACCCAGGAATCCTGCAGTTTCCATCCTCTTGATGAACGTGTCGCTGAATGGTGCCTCATAACAGTAAATGGGTAAAAAAACTGAGAATGAATTACTTAAAATCATTTCAAATTCCATACAAACTTGTCAAAAAAAAAAAGTTGTTTGTTTGTTTGTTTGTTTGGGGCAGATGGTGGAAGATACAGACTAATAAAAATATCAGAGAAAAGAACCAAAGTGTGAAAAATGAACCTTTTCTCCTCCTTTGGTTTTGGCCATTATATGTTCACACAAGTTTCTCAATAATTAGAAAAACACTTCTTTAAATAAAAGAGAGAGAGAAAGAGAGAAAATACAGGATGAGATTTAAAATTGGGTCAGAATTGTATCTGGCACTGAGCACCTACATTTGTGGAGTGACCAAAAGCCCTCAGATCTTCTGCCACGTCATTTGAGGAAGGAAGAAAAATGAAGGACAAAAGATTTTCCATCATCCTGCTCAGCCACCCATCCGTCCATCCCACCTGTGCAAAACTCCCAGTCCTCTCTACTTTTTAATTCTTCCATCTGGTGTTCTTCGCTTTCCTCTTTTTCTTCTCAGCTGTAGCTTGTTTTCAACTTGGATCTTTTTCTTCAGATTAAAAAAATAAAATAAAATCGGAGCCTTTTCCTGTCCTGTCTCTCTCCTCCTTACACCCTCGGTACCTCATCATCTAATGCACGCGCTCACCCAAAGAGGCATTCGCACACTTCATTTCTTTAAATATTCATTTCCGTCTGTCTGTGATGTGTTTAGAGGAGTTTCCTGTTCCCAGCCCTCCCATTTCCCTGAGAACCACCATGTAGGAAGTGACAGTTCTGGCAGTGGTTTCTTGTGCCCTCAGACTGGTCACACTCCCACCTGACAGAGGTCGACAGACATGAAAAAAGAAGGGTGGAAAGACACAGTCCTGGCGTGGCGGTTGCAGACCATTTAATAATAATGATGTCTGGATTTTGTTATAAAAACAATGTTTGTTATAGCTTTTTCCCAGGCAATATCCCTTTCTTTACGAGACCATCTGCACAATCTGGCTCACCGAGCAGGAGGTTTCCCAGAATTTTTCTAATTATTTTCACAGTAACTAGCAAGTTTGCACTTAGAAATTTATGGCTTGTTTTAGCCAACATAAACATATGAAACTGATTGGTTCAGAAAATATCTAAATATTTCATTGGAAATGCTAAAGACAGACACAAAAACTACAACATTTAGCTTCCTGAGTTTCTTCACCCTCGTTATGTTTTGTTGTCAGCATTTCATTTAATAAATAGATCAACAATCACAAAAACAAACAAATAATCCTTGAAGAAAACAATCTTGAGGAATTTGTGGAAATGTCACGTCATTCAATACACACTTACAATGTTTCCAAATATCTGGCGTCTGTACTCATCCCTTTAGTTGGCAGCTCAGAACACCACATACAGAACACCATGGACTTTGTGGATAAGGTGAGGGATGTCATCATGGAGACTGATGAAACAATGGTCTCTTGATGTCACATCACTCTTTACGTGCATTCCTGTTGATGATGTAGTAGAGGTGGTCAGTTTAAAATTAAAATCAGACACCACGCTGAGCAGCAGGACCACACTTTCTACAGAACAACTGTATCAACTCTTGAAACTGTGCCTGCAGTCAACCTACTTCACATATGGGGAGCAATATTATAGGCAGAAACATGGGTGTGCTATGGGGTCTCCAGTTTCTCCTATTGTTGCCAACCTGTACATGGAGGAGGTAGAAAAGAGAGCCTTGACGTCCTTTTCAGGGACACCACCAAGTCATTGGTTCAGGTATGTTGACGACACCTGGGTTAAAATTAAATCTCAGGAAGTCCAACATTTCACTGACCACATCAACTCTGTGGATAAATACATCAAGTTCACACGAGAAGATGTAAAAAATGGCAGGTTGGCTTTCTTGGACTGTGAGGTCTCAGTCTCTGATAGAGGACATTTGCAAACTGAGGTGTACCACAAACCCACCCACACAGACCAGTATTTGCAGTTTGACTCCCATCACCCTTTGGAGCACAAGTTAGGAGTCATCAGGACTCTGTATCACAGAGCAGACAGCATCCCCACTAGCTCAGGAGCCAGGCAGAAGGAGAAATCCTACACAAGACAGGCTCTAGAGCAATGTGGATATCCTAACTGGGCCTTCCTGAAAGCAGAGAAGAAACCCAAACAGGACTCCAGTCAGCCAACAGGTGAAAAGGAGGAACCCAGACCCAGACCAGTGGTCATTCCGTATGTTGAGGGGGTATCAGAGAAACTGAGACGTTTATTTTCTAAACATAACGTCCCAGTGACTTTTAAACCCCAAAATACATTACGGCAAAGACTGGTTCATCCCAAAGATCCAGTCCCCCGGCACAAACAGAGTAATGTTGTGTATGCTGTTCAGTGTCAGGAGGGCTGTGATCAGTCTTACATCGGGGAAACAAAACAGCCACTGGCCAAAAGGATGGCCCAGCACAGAAGATCAACACCATCAGGCCAGGACTCTGCGGTCTACACTCATCTCCAGGCCAGCGGTCACTCTTTCAAGGATGAAGATGTTCACATCCTGGACAGAGAGGAACGATGGTTTGAGAGAGGAGTAAAGGAGGCCATCTTTGTGAAAAGAAACCGTCCATCATTAAACAGGGGTGGAGGCCTCCGGGTTCAAATGTCCCCCTCTTACAATGCTGTGATTGTATCACTCAGCCCTCTGTGAACAGTAAACAGCCATCAGTGTGCTAATGATCCATTGTTAGGCTGATGGTCCTTCTTGAGCATGTGATCAGCTGGTTTTGGTTGTCAGCAGCAAAACTGGTTGATCCACTCTGAGAAGGTGTTATTTAAGAGACTGAGCTGAATACACCTCAGACTGAGGAAGTCTCTTGGATGAGAGACGAAACGTTTCTACATTTTTTTTGTTGATTTGCTTTGTTTTGTTTTTTTAAATGTCCAGAGTACCAGATTTAACTTTTTTAGATTTTTCTACCTGGATTATTGAGCATGCATCAGGTTACTCTGGTGTCATTACTCAGTATTGAATTAGACAATGGTTTTATAGCCTATTAGATAACCATTGTGAGACATAGATTTATGAATGTTTGAAAATGATACAATTGATGTTTGATGTATCAGATGTTTTATGTGTGGTATTTCAATGTACATTCAGGGGCCCTTCTGAATTCTATTTTGGGGCACCCTCTGCCACAGGCCAGGATGAGGAGCCGTCCACCTCCTCTGCCACACAGGCCTCTTCAGCAATGGTTCTGGAGCCTCAGGAAGAGAACAATCCACCTCAGCCACAAATGTGTCTCCCCATTTGCCTCTTCCTCCTCCCAGCAGAAATCTTCAGGTGTGTGTGTGTGTGTGTGTGTGTGTGTGTGTAGAGGGTGGTTGCATAACAGTTAGCAGCATTGTGCAACAAGTGTTCAGTTGTGCAGTTTAATTTGTGTTTCTTGTTTGAAAGGTAATGGAGTATATTTACTTACTGAAAGAAGGGTAAGGCTTTACATGACAGTTGTGCAGTTTAATTTGTTTCTTGAAGTGCAGCAGTGTACATTGTCTTATTCAAAAAAGGTTCAGACCTTCCTTGACAGTTGTGCAGTGAAATTTGTGTCTTAATAGTGCAAATGTTGCACACAGATTTTCTTAAGTGTTCTTCTGTTGGTGCAATTTAGAAATGCCTTATTTTAATTGGGGTTGTTTTCTGCAGTATTTATTTTTTGTATTGTATACTTTTAAATTCATGGTGTACAGTATTTATGTTTCTAACTCTCTGTGTTTATAGTTTTATTCTAGTTTCTTTCATTTCAATTAAAAAAAATAAAACAGTAAAAAATATTTTGAGTGTGTCAGAGGTACGATCTGTGTGATTGTCCATGGTAATCTAAATGATATGTCATGGTGTAGCCGTGTGTTCGTGTCCCTGAAGATGGAGGAGAGTTGGGTGATGTGGGCTAGGGGAGGGACAGCACCAGAGGGGTTGCTTGCCCTGAGCACCAAACATGCTAGGACCGCCCTTGGATGAGTTGAAAGGTAAAGCTCTTGATTTACTGGTCAGTCTACATTTAATCCTCATGTATGATCCTGAGGTATGAATCATGAGATAAATAGGATCCCAGATACAAGCGGCCAAACTTAGCTTCCTTCAAAAGGTGGTCAGGCTCAGCCTTAGCAATAAGTTTAGGATCTCCACCATCTAGAAGCCTCTGCTCCTTCACATCGAAAGGAGTCAGTTGAGATGAATTGGGCATCTGAGCAGGATGCCTCCTGGACACCTTTGGAAAATTTCTGGGCACATATCACTAAGAGAAAACCTTAGGGCAAGCTCAGATTTCTCTGAAAGGATGATATATCCTCTCTGGCTTGGGAACACCTTGGCATCCTCTAGGAGCTGGAAAGTGTTGCTGGGGAGACAGATGTCTGGATTTCTTCTATGGACCTGTTGCCTCCACAATCCTACCACTGATAAGTGATAAAAGATGGAGCTAGAGAGCGTAAGGCACAGTTCAGTTGATTTTTCTAAATTCTTAGGTTTGCACCAGTGGCTGGCCTAGGCAAGGCCAAGACAACGTGGATCACTGCTGTGTTTAAACAACTTGTTTATTTTTTTAACGCCTTTGAACCCCAAATTTTGCATTACAACATTTTTCCAGCTGAAATAATATGATAATCTTGGAAGGAGGGCCCCAGGCCGCACCAGATGTGCTACAGCTAGCTATGATTTTTGCTTGCAGTTAACTTCAAAATTCTATGAAAATGTTAACTGAATTTAACTAACAGCAATATAAAGGTTCATAACATTGTGTTTGCATTCACTGGTGGGAAATCTTTGAGATTGGAGTTGTTTTAAGATGACAGCAATCCATTTTGGTTTTGTTCCTGCACAAATAGCTGCTAGCGCCTCAATCAGGGCAGAGTTGGTCTTTCTTAAAACATGTTTAACAGCTAACATCTATCTGATATGACAAGTGATTATACTTGAGCATAACCTATAAACTGTCTGGTTGATCAAGAAAGACGATAATGTCAAAGCACTGAAATATAAGACTGCGACTGTTTAATATAAACGTTCCCATGCTTGCTATTGAATAAACAGTGCTGTTTAAAATGGCGCAGCACTTCTTCAGTTTGAATTTTCTGTGATTGCTGGCGCTCTCGATAAACTTGCCATTTCTTGTTCCGTATATGTACTGATATATTGGATATACTCATGCTTCCTCCTGCTGTTGTTACCATTGTTGGTGATTTAATGAAGTCAGCCCTCCCAGCCTTGAGTTCCTGAACGGCTTCCTAAATAAATGAATTCAAATGGACTGAGAGGGATGTTTATAAGACATGTTTTTAGTGTTTCCATCCTGTTACCAAACCTCAATCAGGACGTCTCCCTCTTTTTCCCTCCAACTAAAATATAATACAACTTCATGATAAGTTCAAATTTTGAAAAGAGTTTCACTGAATCTTGTTGCCAGCCTTTTTCAAAATGCATATGAACACCTGCTAGAGCGCTCACTATTACCACAGGCTTTGCTGATGTCCCGTAAGCGTTCGAATGGAAATGCTCCATGGCTTCTTGGCTGGCTTTTCTCTGTTTCCTTCCTATTAGTTGTTGTTGCAATCTGCCAAATAGTATCTCTACACACTCAGAAATACACACACACACACCTGATGTTGAGTCAGACCTAGTTTTGGGAATCTTCAATACCATGTGGCAGCTTGTTTTTATTTCAAGAAGTGCTTCCAGTCAGTCAGTGACATCTGGATTCAGATATATTCATCTATAGGAGCTGGATTTTGAATCAAGTGAAGTTTGTGTTATAATAACATGAGAGAAAGGTTGGCATCAACAACAGGGAGGAAAGATACAGCTGCTAAAGAAATAAAACTGGCTAACTAATCTAACAGGCCATAAAAAGTATTGCGTTTTACCAAAGGTATTATTTTTATAATGTCCGACCACAACCTAAAATCTGAAATAATCTGTCGTCTGAACATTGTACTCAAACAAGTAGTCTGTTGTCTTTCTGTATGAGACATCACATAGATAATTTCATGTTAATGTGAGTAAATACCATGACTCATGGCAAACTAAAAGTAAATATAAAAGTAAATGCTTTGTGATTGTGTTAACATTTTCACAATCACTGTACAAATGGTTTTAAACTACATATCCTATCTTACTGCCTAATTTAGTTAATGCACTCACACTGTACATAATTTGCTAGAAAAATAAAAATTGTTCTATGTCTTGTGGAAAAAAACAACTGCTTGAATCACTCTGATGCACATATGTCAAACTCAAGGCTCGGGGGCCAAATGTGGCCCTCGTCGACATCTTATCTGGCCCCCAAGAAGATATTTTTAATGTAAAATACCTTTATCACTTGAATTTTTTTTCACTAATCTTTGATTATGATGTCAAAAGTGCAACAGAGAACGTCAGATGAGACCAATCAAACTCTTTTTGTGGAACCTGTGACCAAGAAAAGATGTTGGGTACCTAACTTGAGTCAATGTAGATTCTGAAACTGACCCTTAGTTTGAAAAATGTTTTTATTTTGGCCCTCTTTTGTGAGTTTGACACCCCTGCTCTAATGTTTGAAGTCTTCTGCAGAAGAGCAGAAGCCATTGGACTGAAGGAGGTTTTATATTGGAAGGGTTCAAACAAGAGTTTAAATGCAAGCCATAATGATTTAAAAAACAAAAAAACAAACGGTGACATTCTAACACGGGTAGCACGGTGGTTCAGTTGGTAAAACTGCTGCCTCTCAGCAAGCAAGTCACTGGATCAAATCCCGGCCAGGGGCTTTTCTAGGTGGAGTTTGCATGTTCTGTCTTTGCATGCGTGGGTTTCCTCGGGGTACTCTGGTTTCCTCCCACAGACCAAAAACATGCATGTTAGACTGATTGGTAACTCTAAATTGTCCCTAGGTGTGAGTGAGTAAGAGAATGGTTGTTTGTCTTGTTTGTTTCTATGTGTCCCTGTGATGGACTGGAGAACTGTCCAGGGTGTCCCCCACGTCTCACACCGTGATAGCTGGATATGGGCACCAGTGACTCCCTGCGACTCGAAAAGGAAGAAGCGGGCAAAGATAATGGATGGATGGATGGATGGACATTCTAACACCTAAACCTCTTAGTTATTACCTATAGTTGTTCAAATGTGTGTTTTGTCACACATGCTTTTTAAAAGTGACACAGGAAATATTTGGTGAACAACAATGACAAGATCTGTAAATGTCAAACCTTCCTCAAAACTTATCATTTGTGATGATGCTTCTCAAAAAAAATAGCAAACAAAACAAACAAACAAAAAACATAAAACAAAACAACCTCCCCACTCCCACCCCCACCATTGTAGTCTTTCGGTCACTTGGGGGCAGTCTCAGAAATTTGTGACTACATTTGTGACTACTCTGGTCCAGCAGTTTATTTAAGAAGACAAATGCCATAATGGATGGCAAGCTACTTTGTGTCAATTTAAAACTAATACTAATCTTGGTATTCTGAATGGGTATTGTGAATATGGAAGTAAATAATCCTACATAATCAGCATGGACTTACTGCTTTTAAACAAAACCTTCTTAAGAAAGTTTGCATTTACACCAATTACTGTATAAAAGCAAAGCATCATTTACTCCAAAACAGGTCAAACCATGAAAATAAACTCAACTAACTTTATTATCAAAATGTAGTTGTCTTATGTCAAATATTACATTTGTGTGTGCCTTTACAAATAGTAAATAAAGCGTTTTACTAAATGCAACTGTGCATGTTTTTCTTCTTCTACAGAGACAACATTAGACAGTTGTTTGTCCCAACAATTAAACTTTTTGGGATGTCATACAATTCATTAAAACATAAAGAAAGTTCAAATTTGTGGTTCTGATTTGGCATTCTTGGAGTCCCTCAAGAGTTTCAGTACATCTCTTCATTTGTCATCAGAGAGAATAATTGCTTCTCCAGTGGCCCACCAGTAGAGATTAGAGGGTAAGTATCAGTCTTTCCATCGCTTTGTCCTGGTACTGATCCCACCCTTCCTCCCCTTGGAGTTACAGCTGGTGCAGCTGGAATCAAATTTTACAGTTAGAGAGGAAAATAATTCCCCCCACCCCCCAATGAGTGCATGATATGATGAGAACAGAATGAAGAAAGATGTATTCCACACCTTTACTTGTGGGGATGACTATTCTGAATGAATATAATAAATGTAGCAAACATAAAATGTTTTGTTGAGAATGTAGAGGATGAAATGTTGCTCAAAATCTCTTAACATACAAATCAAAAATGCTGTCGATTTTTTTAAAAAATTTTTTATATTTCAGTCTTCTCATGAAGTCTAATTTATTAGATTATAGATTATACACGCATGCATAGACAGTACTGTAGAAAATGCAATCTGTTTTCTACATGCATTTATTCATTCAAAGTTAGGTTTGTTCAACTAATCAACCAAACAGACCAAGTGACCAACCAATCAGATCAACCAACCAACAGACTAACCTATCAACCAGACTACAAACCAGACAAATAATCAACCAACTAACCAACTAGATTGATTGACCAACCAATCAACCACACCAGTGAACTAGACAACCAACCATCCAACCCAATCAATCATCTAATAAATTAGACCAATCGACCAACCAACTAACCAATGAACTAAATTGATTGACCAACCACACCAATGTTCTAGATGACCAACAACCAATCAACTAATGAACTAACCACACCAAAGATCTAGATGGCTAACAACTCACCAATCAACTAATGAAATAGGCCAACCTACCACACCAAGGATCTAGGTTACCAGCCAACCAACCAACCACTGAACTAAATTGATTGACCAACCACACCAATGTTCTAGATGACCAACAACCAATCAACTAATGAACTATCAGGGGTGTCAAACCCCAGGCCTCGAGGACCGCAGTCCTGCATCTTTTAGATGGGTCACTGATGCCACACAGCTGAGTCATGTGACTGAATTAGATTCTCAGTGCAGTCAAGTTCTCCAAAGTCCTGCTAATGACCTCCTTATTTGATTCAGCTGTGTGGCATCAGAGACACATCTAGAAGTTGCAGGACTCCGGCCCTCGAGGCCTGGAGTTTGACACCTGTGAGTTACTAGATCAACTGAATAACCACACCAAAGATCTAGATGGCTAACAACTCACCAATCAACTAATGAAATAGGCCAACCTACCACACCAAGGATCTGGGTTACCAGCCAACCAACCAACCACTGAACTAGATCAACCAACCAACTAATCAACCAACTGTACTGAATACACAAACCAACCATCCAAGCAGACCAACTGAACAACCATCACTGACCCAAACAAACAAACCATCCATCCATTCATTATCTTTACTGACTTCTTCCTTTTCAGGTCACGTGAGTCACTCATGCCCATGTCCAACCATCCCTGTGTGAGAGGTGGAAGACACCCTGGACAGGTCTCCAGTCCATCACAGGGACACATAGAGACAAGTGAGACAAACAGCCATTCACTCTCTCACTCACACCTAGGGACAATTTAGAGTTACCAATCAGCCTAACATGCATGTTTTTGGTCTGTGGGAGGAAACTGGAGTACCAGGAGAAAACCCACGCATGCACGGAGAGAGCATGCAAACTCCACCCTGAAAGGCCCCCGGCTGGGATTTGAACCAGGGACCTGCTCGCTGAGGCAGCAGCTCTACCAACTGCGCCGCTGTGCTGCACATTTACTAAGATTTAAGACAAAATAAACCAACGGAACAACAACAACAACAGAAGGAATAGATACTGAACGATACTCACTCTATGGTTGATTGGTTGGAATTGTTTTTTGGCATTCATTATAGGTGTGTGCTTTTTTTCTTAAAAATGTTATTTTGCAAAAAGGAACAATGACATTTAAGTTAGATGTTTCTTTGCACATATAAACTGATGCTGAAAGAATGATAATATTGACTGAAGTTATTAAGAAAGGGTGAAACAAAGTTCTTCCTTCATGGGTAGAATTCTACAAACCTGTGCCCAGGACTCTCTGACCATTCTCTGTGACCAAAGTAGTGCAGTAAGTCTTATTGTAGTCAAACAATATTGGTTCCTCAGAACAAAGAGCATCCATTCATTTTCCATGTCTTGCCATGTCTTTTTCCAGAACCTTGTTGTACACAACCCAGGCTGCTAGTTTTTCAGAACTGTGGCACCAAACACTCATGTCTGGTGGTCTTGGAGGGAACCTGGTCTTAACTTTATACAGTGCCTTGCGGAAGTATTCGGCCCCCTTGAACTTTTCAACCTTTTGCCACATCTCAGGCTTCAAACATAATGATATACAATTTTAATTTTTTGTGAAGAATCAACAACAAGTGGGACACAATCCTGAAGTGGAATGAAATTTAATGGATGTGTCAAACTTTTTTAACAAATAAAAAACAATATTATTCGGCCCCCTTGCGTTAATACTTTGTAGCGCCGCCTTTTGCTGCAGTTCCAGCTGCAAGTCTCTTGGGGTATGTCTCTACCAGTTTTACACATGGAGAGACTGAAATTCTTGCCCATTCTTTCTCGCAAAACAGCTCGAGCTCAGTGAGGTTGGATGGAGAGCGTTTGTGAACAGCAGTCTTCAGCTCTTTCCACAGATTCTCGATTGGATTCAGGTCTGGACTTTGACTTGGCCATTCCAACACCTGGATATGTTTATTTGTGAACCATTCCATTTTAGATTTGGCTTTGTGTTTTGGATCATTGTCTTGTTGGAAGATAAATCTCCGTCCCAGTCTCAGGTCTCTTGCAGACTTCAAACATGTTTTCTTCCAGAATGGTCCTGTATTTGGCCCCATCCATCTTCCCATCAATTCTGACCATCTTCCCTGTCTCTGCTGACGAAAAGCAGGCCCAAACCATGATGCTGCCACCACCATGTTTGACAGTGGGGATGGTG
Source organism: Nematolebias whitei (assembly GCF_014905685.2). NCBI lineage: Eukaryota > Metazoa > Chordata > Actinopteri > Cyprinodontiformes > Rivulidae > Nematolebias > Nematolebias whitei. The sequence goes on along the minus strand of NC_056503.1, from coordinate 31,376,556 downwards.
TGTTCAGGGTGATGAGCTGTGTTGCTTTTACACCAAACATATCGTTTTGCATTGTGGCCAAACAGTTTGATTTTGGTTTCATCTGACCAGAGCACCTTCTTCCACATGTTTGGTGTGTCTCCCAGGTGCTTGTGACAAACTTTAAACAACACTTTTTATGGATATCTTTGAGAAATGGCTTTCTTCTTGCCACTCTTCCATAAAGGCCAGATTTGTGCAGTGTACGACTGATTGTTGTCCTATGGACAGACTCTCCCACCTCAGCTGTAGATCTCTGCAGTTCATCCAGAGTGATCATGGGCCTCTTGGCTGCATCTCTGATCAGTCTTCTCCTTGTTCGAGATGAAAGTTTAGAGGGACCGCCGGGTCTTGGTAGATTTGCAGTGGTCTGATCCTCCTTCCATTTCAATATGATTGCTTGCACAGTGCTCCTTGGGATGTTTAAAGCTTGGGAAATCTTTTTGTATCCAAATCCGGCTTTAAACTTCTCCAAAACAGTATCTCGGACCTCCCTGGTGTTCCTTGGTCTTCATGATGCTCTCTGCGCTTTGAACAGAACGCTGAGACTATCACAGACCAGGTGCATTTATACGGAGACTTGATTACACACAGGTGGATTCTATTCATCATCATCAGTCATTTGGGACAACATTGGATCATTCATAGATCCTCACTGAACTTCTGGAGTGAGTTTGCTGCACTGAAAGTAAAGGGGCCCAATAATATTGCACGTCCCACTTTTCAGTTTTTTATTTGTTATTAAAGTTTGACACATCCAATAAATTTCATTCCACTTCACGATTGTGTCCCACTTGTTAATTCTTCACAAAAAATAAAAATTTTATATCTTTATGTTTGAAGCCTGAAATGTGGCAAAAGGTTGAAAAGTTCATGGGGCCGAATACTTTCGCAAGACACTGTATGAATTAAAGATTCACTGTTAAGAAGCTTTCACTGGTATAATTCAGACCAGCCTGGCTTGTCCTTGGAGGTAAACCACAACTGATGTCTTCTGTTTCTTTTTATAAATTCATCCACATTCTTTTTTTTTAAATTACTTGTAGTTCTTTTGTTGTTTGTTTCTGCCTCCCCATATCCACCTACAGTAAAGTGGATGTTCCATGTCTGGTTCAGCTGTGTTGATTGCTATCACCTGTGGTTAATTATTCCTGCTCCACACACTCCCATCTACCAGTGCCAGATGGTTTTAGCCACACAAGTGTTTCTGTCGCGCTACACTACTGATATCCAAGCTGTTGCTGAGTTTCCATTGTTTACATTATCATCATTCGAAACAAACAAAAATAACCTTTTGAGTAAAAAGCTGGAGACAGAAACAGCACAAGTAGATAATGGATGCAAGGTGGAGCAGAGTAGAGGTGGAAGCATAATTGTGAAATCTGGCTAAGATTTGTGGGGAAGCGGTAGCCTTGGCCAGATAAATTCACAGATGTTTTAAAAGTGCTAATCTAATCTTTATGCCAGGCCTTACTTCTACTTTTCCTGTCCCTTTTCCTTTCCTCCTCTCACTCTTCTGGAGGGAGGTTGGAATGACTCCCAGCGTATGTTAATGCATCTCAGGAGCATCATGTACCACCGCTGCTCAGTGATGGACTCTAGTTATTCATGCGCCTGTTATCATCCCTGCTTTCAGATTCAGACACGTGCGATTGTAATAAAGGGAGTCTGGAACCAAGAGAAAGAAAGCACGAAAAATAATCTTGTACAAAGCTGCCAATGCAGAAGGATAAAAGAAGATGTAAAGAGGCAAGGTAGCAGGTCAGCTTTTTTTTTTAAGTGTAAAACCAATGATGATAGTGTGAAAATTCAGCAATCTTTCAGTCTGACATCATTGCTTGTTCTTTAAACCTTGCCAAAAGCATGTTGCAGGGGCATTATAAAGCTTGATTAAGGATGAAGGATAGGCAGAAATGTTAGGTCCCATTTGAGCTTTCACTTATTTCCTCTTCTTGTCTTTCCCTTCCTGAGTTTCTCCTTTTGCTTTTCCTGCTTCCCTCCCCCTTGTTCCCTGATAGGAGGGAGGTTTTGCGTCAAACAGCAACTGGATTAACACACAGACAGCTCCTTTAGATTTAATGGATATAACTGAGTTATTCTTGCTCTGCTGTGTTTAACAGAAACACAGTCCTGCAGCTGAAGCCTCTTCCTGCCGGCATGCTTGATGGGGGAAGTATAAAAGAAAAAAGCCCCCAGAAAAAAAAACCCAAGTCACAAAACCTGGAAATGTAGCCAAAGATTAGAGGCACACAATGAAGCGTGAGAAGAAATAAAGTTATTTTCTAGATAAAATGAGCAATGAATCACCTCTACATTGTTTTGCTTAACTTATTTATTTTACTATTTTTAACAGTTTTTCAGCTGAATTGAAAGCCATGGTTGTGAAATATGCAATTTTTTTATGCTTTTCTGTGACGCCCTATTCTAAAGCAGAATGCTATTTTAAAAACATGTAGCTCTTTGAATATGCAAACCAAGAAAATTCCCCACAGTGAGTCCAGTTTAACAGAGCCCCAGCCGATCACTTGCTTCCGACACACTCTTTTCTTGGACTTCCTGTTCTTTTCTGTCTCCCTTTTCATCGATGTGCTGCTAAACATCTGGAGAAAAGTGATATCCTCGAAGTAAACAACAGCTGTCAGCAGGTTTCTCTGTTTTCCTCTCTCCGTCTCCATTTTCCAGTCATCGTACTTTATTAAATTTCATACAGATTTCGATCTCCTAATTTACTCATGTCTTTGTTATTTTATTCTTGTCTGTTGACTCATCAACAGGTGAGAATTAGTAATGGATCATTTTAATCGTTTTGTACTTTGCTCGTGCTCTGTGGGCCTAAAGCCCACGGAGACAGGAACTGGGTCATGTTTCAGTTGAAGCTGCATGTAGCCCCCCTCCCCCCACTTCAATAAACATTGAGGATTTGTAAGATTTGATGATTTGATAAATGTGTTTTCTTGTTTTTCTGATACAAAGCACAGCCATCAAACAAAGGACGTTAACTTGATGAGTAATGTTCAGGAGAATGGCATCAGCTCAAGTCCGTCTGTGCCATGATTTGCAGTCTGCTCCTGTTCAGCGGCTGCAAAATCTGCACAAACCTTTAGTGACTTATGGGATAAGGGTTTTCGCTGACAGAAAAAAATTGATGTCTTGTTTTGAATCTGTCCAGTTGTATGAATTTATTGCATTATTGAAGTTAACATTCCTTGAAGGCATGCATATGGCCCGCTGCCTTTCATAGCAACGTTTTACTCAAAGATCTTGAGTTAACTGTTGACACTTGGAGAATGGAATGGGAGTGATGCTTTTTGTTTTCTTTACAACCACACCAAATTTTAGCTCAATATCTGTAAAAAAAATGACAGAGTTATAAATACCTCATTTTTACCAATGTTGATTAGCTGGTGTGGTCATGTTAAACTGGATTAACTCAAAAAGTTTATAATTTGTGGATGAACATCCAATGATTACCTTTTGAGACTTTCATCAAAATACATCTGTGGTTCACTAGGAGAGATCATATCATATTCGCTTGCCTTTAACACGGTGTGATTTGTTTTGGTCCGGTCTGTTCTCTACTCTGTTGGCCATTTTAGTTAGCTTCTGCTGCTATTTGTATCTGTATTTCTATTTTATGTTTTCCTGTCCGCTGTGCATGTTTGTTTTCTTTTGTACAGCACTTTGGTTGGCCTTGTTGCTGTTTTAAGTGCTCTATAAATAAATTGGTATGGTATGGTATATCTCTCCACTTTTAGCTTCGCTCCATTGACTCCCTGTCAAATTCAGAATAGAAGTCAAAAATTTACTACTAACCTACAAAGCCCTTAACAACCTAGCTCCATCTTATAATTAGAAATCTTATTGTTTCATATTTTACTAACAGAGCACTTCACTCTCAGACTGCAGGCTTACTTGTGGTTCCTAGAGTTTCCAAAAGCAGAATGGGAGGAAGATCTTTCAGTTATCAGGGTCCTCTCTTGTGGAAACAACTTCCAGTTTCTGTCCGTAAGGCTGACACATTGTCCAGTTTAAAGACTGGACTTAAGACTTTCCTTTTTGATAAATCCTTTAGTTAGGGTTGACTTGTGCTGCCATAGGCTTTGACTACTGGAGGACAAATAGACCTCATTTCCTTAAATGAATTGTTAAAATTGAATAGTTTTTACACTATTTCTATCTTAACATGTAATTCTTAACCTGCCATTGTGTATCTGTTCCTCTCAAACCCAACTGGTCGAAGCAGATGGCCGCTTGTCCTGAGCCTGGTTCTGATAAAGGTTTCTTCCTCATGAGGGAGTTTTTCCTTTCCACTGTTGCCTTCATGCTTGCTCAAGATGAAAGTTCTGCGATGGAGTTGCATTCAAAGCAGTCTGCTCCTCAGATAAATAATATTAAATTATTTGAATGTTTCTGTTCAGTGCCCTGAGACGACGTCAGTTGTGACTTGGCGCTCTATAAATAAACTGAATTGAATTGAATGAGAAGTTTTGCTAACAGATGGAGCTGACTACAACAATTAATGCCAATGTTTTCCACTACATATAATAAATAATTTTTTACGTTTTAAGTATACACTGGGAATGACCCTCAGCTAATAGCACGAAAAATCTGAGTCCAGTATTTGTAACCTTGACTGAATTACGGACATTTTTTGCGTTTGCTAATGTCAGTTCACTCTGATGGCCCTCGTGAATCAAACTGACTCTAAAAGTTAGTTGTAAATGCACATACAAATATATATTTCTGAGAATTTCAACAAAAACCAGGTTCATGAGATATTTTGCTTACAAACATAACACACGCATGCACACATGCACACACACAAACACGGTGAATTACATGCGCACCTGCTTCTGATGGTGTTTCTTGATATCCGTAATAAATCTGATTTTTGCTTTTGATAATAAACATAGAAACACTGTTATTGTTGATTGTTTCAGGGGAATGTTTGGAGCCAAATGCTGTGGTAAAGGGAAAAAACACCAGATATCCCCTTCCATGTCCAGCAGTTGAACTGGGATGCATGTCCTCCCTCCTCCCAGCTCTAGTAGTATATTACCCTGAACATACATTCAATGTCAAAAGTAAATCAGAGGCAGTGAGAAAAGGAGAATGGAAAGAAGGAGTTATTGCACTTCCCATTAAAGCTACAGCTCCATCTGTGCTGTGAGACACCTGTAAAAACAAAATGTTTCACTCTTAAGCGACGACGGAATGCGAGGAGGCAAGATGGAAATAAGAGGAAGCCTTAAATTAGGAGATGGATGCACAAAAGAAGAAAAGTTAAAAAAAATAAATAAATACACATGATTAGTTATCATACTGTTTCAACTAAAATTCCTTTTGATTAAAGTCGTATCTGGTGCACACATTTTTAGTTGGAGAGATCTGCAAAAACAGCTGGTCCTTACGTAACCTCAGCATTAAACGCATGCAGTCAGAGAGTCGGGGCGGCCCTCCCTGACTTCAGGGGTCGGTGTTCTGGCTCGCCAGTTGCCTGTTTCCGGCCGGTCTTCCCGGTGCTGCACCTGCTTCACTCGGTGACCCAGAGGTCTATTGTTTTTGCTGGTTTAGTTTCAGCACGTCTGTCTTTGAAGCTCAGAGGCGAAACCCAAAACCCCTCGCTATCTGTTTTATGTGTTCCAGACTGAACCACCAACTCAGTCTCAGCGTACAACTGTTAGATCCATTCACATCTGCTGCAGCGATTTGGAACACCATCATTTTATTGTGTGACACACTATATGTATCAAACTGCAGTTTAGTGTACTTAAGGGGTTAGCATGATTGAAAACTGGTTCCGATGTCCCAAAAAGAGCATTTCACACCCATCAGGGTCTTTGACATGGTCAAGAGGTGCCTTGGATCTTCTGCTGCTGGAACATCACTGTTGTCTAGGTGTACTGTTTTTGTCTTTGTTGTGTATTAAAAGATTATGGTTTACCTTCAGTAAATGTTGGGTGGGCTGTAAAGTTGACTTGGCAGTTGGTTTGATAGTTGTTTGGAGGGGAAGACCAGGAACAATCAAACTGGTTCTGGCTTGCTTCATTCTTGTCTGTGGGAATATAAAGAATGACATGCCAGATCAGTCCTGTCAACAGCCTGCAATTTAGTAAATGAGGAGGCAAATTTGAAGATTAATTATTATTATTAACCTTTATTTAACCAGGCAAATCCCACTAAGATTACAGATCTCTTTTGCCAGGGAGGCCTGGGCTTGAAGGTAGACTAAAATGCATGTTTTTGATCTGTGGGAGGAAACCGGAGTACCCGGAGAAAACCCACGCAAGCACGAGAATAACATGCAAACTCCACACAGAAAGACTCCAGGTCCAACCAGGGATTGAACCCAGGACCTACTTGCTGTGAGGCAACAGTGCTAACCACTGAGCCGTTGTGCTGCCGATACAGATGAAAAGGACCTGGCACATATTTGACAGTAAGTTAGTTAAAACACACATGTCCAGGGTGTACACCTCTTCACACAATGACTGCTGGAGATGCCCTGAGACCCAGAAAGGAAAAAGGGTGTAAAGAAATTGGATGGATGGTATAAAACACTGGCAGTATGGTGGTGCAACTGGTAGAGCTGCTGCCTCTCAGCGAGCAGGTTACTCTGGTTTAAATCCCGGTCCGGGGGCTTGTCTGGGTCCACCCAGATGAGTCTCTTTCCTCTGATTAGTTGAAAAGAAACCACTTTTAGAAAAAAATTGTGAAAACTTGTTTTGGCCGTACATGCAGTACGATCGTTTACAGATTATTTCTTCACTATTCATACGCCATGGCAGAGATGACAAGCAACATTTGCTGAGCTTAGCATAGGCCAACTTGCTCCTTACAATAGCTCTGTACTGAGTTGATGCACAGCCTTGTACTTCCATGAACACTGGGAATAACCACGGCCATGACAGTTGTCGTCACATGCGTATTAATTGGTAAATGTAAAGCAAAGCTCTGAGCAACACCAATATTGTGAACACACTCTCTCACAATAATTATCTACCCAACTGATTAAAATCACTGGACAAGTCATGAAGTGCCATCATCAATATCATTATCATCACCATCAGCGCCGTGAGTGTTTGCTTCATTTTAAACCAGGTTGGGATGATGGATGGTGATGGTGATGTAGAGAGACCTAAATGCAGGCCAAGGAAGAAGAAGGCTTGTTGTAGATGGGAATTATGGCTCTTTTCTGTGGTCTGGATCATTTGGTTCTGCTCACAATCTCTTTCAGTTCTCAAACGTTTCTTTGTTGTGTACCACTTGTGAAGTTAGGAGCTGAAAGAGAAGTCTATTTTTGGTGAGCTGCTTCAAATTTCCATCACTAAACCAAGACCTTGATTTACAAAAGCTAACTAAACATAAAGGGGTAGTGCAACAAACAACTAGAGGGCCGGAAATGATCAACAAGGACCTGAAAAGAACAACTGAACATCCATCCATCATCTTTTACCCGCTTCTTCCTTTTTGGGTCACCGGGACCACTGGTGCCCAAACCCAGTAGTCACTGTGCGAGAGGCGGGGGACACCCTGGACAAGTCTCCAGTCCATCACATGAACACATAGAGACAAACGAGACAAACAACCATTCGCTCTCTCACTCACACCTAGGGACAATTTATCCTGATGCATGCTCAATAATCCAGGTAGAAAAATCCAAAAAAGATTGAACTTTTTTGGATTAGGGACAATTTAGTTACCAATCAGCCTAACATGCATGTTTTTGGTCTGTGGGAGGAAACCGGAGTGCCTGGAGAAAACCCACGCATGCACGGAGAGAACATGTAAACTCCTCCCAGAAAGGTCCCAGGCCGAGATTTGATCCGGCAACCTTCTCAGTGAGAGGCAACAGCTCTACCAACTAAGCAACCGTGCCCCAAAATGATTTTTTTACTGAAGAAATCTAATGAATAACAAGGGGCAGGCGCTGTGACTGTTGAAGCGTATTCGGCGTTTGTGAATCACAGAAACGGGAAACACATGCATTATGAAAAAGATGGCTTTTTATTTGATTCAAACTCGTTTGAAATACTATTCGATACATTTATACTCACCAGATGGGCTTTGAAATAGCCATTCTTCTATAAACTGACAGTCTTAACACATTTCTAATCTAGCACCTGAGATGATATGTCACGCTGAAAGATGGTTAGTAAGCAAAACTAAAGATAAGAAGGTGATTGACAAACAGGCTGAGATAAAAACAAGGCTTGATTACGTGTGATTTAAAAAGCTTATAAAGATGAGTAGATAATTCAGCATATGAGGAAGAATGAGTTATGGAAAAAGTAAGCGTAAGTCATTAAGAGATGAAAAAACCACACCAGAGGCTACTATTTAACCAGTGAATGAACCAGCATGAGTATATGGGTTGAAATGTACTGGCACTGACCCAAACTGTTATCTTTCAGAAGTGTGCTGAGCAGAAAGGGCATGTACCATCTGTGAGTGTGATATCATATGACTCAGCGTATGGGCACGTCCTGTCTCTTCACTTTCTTTTTTCTTGTGTCAAACACACACACACACATGCACACCAGTGTGCAAGAGACTGGTGAAGGATGATGGGGAAGGAGGTTTACATAGATCCAGCCGAATGTTTCCGACAGTTACTAACGAAAGCGCAGCAGTAGGACTGTTTCACACCAGATGTGAATGTTCAACACTCTGCAGAGCTGTAAAGACATCTGGATCCTTTACTACCCCATCTCTGTTGCTACCTGCCTCTTTTTATTGATCTTTTGTCATGACTGTGCAAAAAAAAAGCAATAAACTGCAGGTGCAGATGTGTTCATCGCTTGTCCTCATCAGGAGAACCAATAAACAAGCAATATTTTGCAGATAAAACAACCCAGTGGAAGGTGATTACATCGAGACGGACTCGAGGGCAAAACACAGAGCATGACCTCCGCCAAAAAAATGTAGTCTTTGTTTATTTTATCTATGAAATGGCATTTTCTGTGAACATGCAGTTTGCATGCTAATTGCTGCCTTTGGGAAAAAGATATGCTGAAAAAGGTGGAAGTGAGTTGTTAGCTGTGGCAGCTAATTTATTTATTGCTGCTGCACTGTGTGGCTGTATCATATATGTCACCATCATAGTTCAATCTCAATGTTACTTGCTACCTATGCAATAACTTGTCACACAACCTGTGTAGTATACGTTAGTTATGTGCAATACAGTATACAGTATGTCGTGTGCATTTTAGCTTATATTACTACCTTGAAATACTTATTCATACAAATTCATTCAACTTGCACCGTTATAGTCCACCATGTTGTTGTTTACTATTTTTCTTTAGGACCTTGTAAATATAGTAATTTTTCACTTTTTGGTACTTTATCTTGTACTCTTATTGCATGCTTTAGTATTTCTTATTTGTTTGTTCTTTGTTTTAGCGAGTGAAATCGGTTCTTCTCATCCTGAACATTTCATTGTACTGTTAACCTTGTGTTAGCTTGCATTTGACAAATAAACACAACTTGAACTTTAACTTGAACTTAGAAATGAAAAAGTGGAGCGCTTGCTAAAAGTAAAAAAAAAAAGTGTGTGTGTGTGCGTGGGGGGGGGGGGTATGTGTGTATGTGTGTATGTGCACACTCTTAACAGACCAGTTCATGTCCAACCTGTGAGGTTTAGGAAAATCCAATAGAAATTATTTACAAGTCATGCTGTATCACCAGCTATAGATTATTTAAATCCATCCATCCATCCATCCATCCATCCATCCATCCATCCATCCATCCATCCATCCATCCATCCATCCTCTTTACTCGTTTTTTCCTTTTTGGTTTGTAGGAGATTTTGCCCATCAGTCCATGATTATAAAATCATTATAGATACTGAAACATTTGAACATACTTTCCACTGTCATAAGATGAAGATATAGAAAATACTATTTCATTGAAGCCAACAAAGTTAAGTCAGGTCCTCTGGACGGTTTCATTTTTTTGTTGTAACGTTTCATCTTTCATCTGAAACACTTCATCAGTCCGAGGAGCCAAATCAAACTCAGTCCCATAAGTAGCACACTCACATAGTGGGCCAACCAGTTTGATGGTGATAAGATGATTTCTGGAGTCTGCCCTCTCCCCTGAGGCAGCCGTGGCTAAAGTGGTTCAAAACATCAAAGTTCATCCTCAATAATCCAGGTAAAAAAAAAATAATAATACAACAAAGTTATGTTAAAGTCTGACTTTTTCAACAAAAAAATAAGAAACCGTCCAGAGAATCTGACTTAACTTTGTTGGATTTTTTTACCTGGATTATTGAGAATGAACTTTGATATTACATTGATGTGATAAGGACAAACATAATTGCATAATTCTTTAGAGGCCAAATTCCACATTTGAAGCCCACTGGAATGTGAAGGTCAAACGTCATGGCAGCAGAATGAAGCTTTTAATGACACCAGTGCATGTTATTTGATATGTTTATTTATTTATTTTGTTCTGCCTTCATTACAGAGAGTTTCTGGAAGACAACACAACCATGGTTTTCGTGAGTGATGCAGAGATTAAAAAAAGTAAACTTCCAAACCAAACTCAGCTGTTTCATTGTAAGAATCTGAAATTACTTCCTCAGCTGGACTTTTATAAACATATTTTAGATTTTTGTTCTCTAAAGGATTTGGACATGATATTAAGCTTTTTACTGCCAAGAAAAGCATTGTAATATATATTTTTAACTTTAGACCCAAGAAAAACAGAAAGAATTGAAGGCCTATCATTCCTTGAGAAAGTGCATATCAACCACTGCCTTTCATGTCAGAGTTTCAGATTAAGATAATCTATCTATTACTATAGCCAATTTGGTCAAACCTTTTAAATAAAATTAGGCAAGATCTTACAAGAAACCTCAAATGATCTTGCTAGAGTTTGTGTTAAGCATAATTCTCAGCTACGACCACATCAAATGAAGCTCATTATTTATAAAACTGACTGAGATATAGCCATGTTTGTGTTTGTGAAGGTCGATTAGCTGTGACGACCATCTTGAATTAGGTTGATTCCAATCTTTAATCAGTTGTTGATGTACATCTAATGCTAAATTTCTAAGAATTTCACTAAAGTCTGCCCATTGATTCGTGGGATATTTTGCTAACAGACATACAGTGTTAACTGAACTGTTAATGCATTAGGCTAAAGATAATGTGCCGTGGGTAAAGCTCAGAGTATAAATGAGTGAAAAACCACGTCAAATTTTAGCTCAGTATATTGAAAATTGACGTCATTTTGGTGTTGGCTATTGTTGATTAGCTGTGGTGGCCATCTTTAATTTTTGTAGAGATACATGCAGTGATGACTTTCTGAGAGTTTCATTAAAATCTGCTCTCTTGTTCATGACATGTTTTTAAGAACACTACAGAGAAACAAACACACACATGCAAAGACAAAAACCCTTTTGGTCTTTGGCGGTGGGCGGTAACAAACGATGGATGCAGAAGAAACATGACTTGAACATTTTGCTGTTTGGTCTGTTTATTAGAGGTATATTGGCAAACATTTTACAAGCTGCTGCTTAAATATTTCACTGAAAAACATTCACTAAGCTCAGCAGAAAACACTTTTAAAGCCCCAGATTGAAAGGCACTAAAGTCTGAGTTTTACTATCCATCTCCACACTCCCCCTCCCTTTTTTCAATCTTGACACATGCACACACACAAATACAGCAAAGATACTGTTGTTACACACTTCAGCAGCTACGATACACAGCTTTCCATTCATGTGTTAGTTGGGTTTTCTAGAGGTAACACCACTTATGTCTGCGATCAGGTGCACTACACAATGCACGTGAAGCAACAGTTAATTTAATACACTTAACATCTGTAGAGAAATAAAGCCAACATAAATTACTTTGTGTACATGGCAGAGTTTCAGTTTCCTGCAGATGAGTGAATGCGTCTTAAATATTCTCAAGATTAAATACACCATATTGCTGTTTTTATTTTTAAATACATAACTTTTAACTTAGAGTTCAGCTAAATTATGTATAAATCACAAGACAACATTACATGAATTTTCTTCTTGTCTGCAAAATAAATTTACAAAATGCTTCTTTTTTAAATAATGTTGATAGTACATTCAAATAATAGCATAATAGTTCCTCAGCATAATTTCTGTGGTTTTAAATAGCTTGGGGTTTAGTGGTTGCTTGCAAGTTACAGTCTATTGTGTTAGCTTTCAAAGAAAACGATGAACCCTTTTTAGTTTAAAATACAGAAGAATAAAACAAAACGTTTTAATGCCAGGCTAGTGCCATTGTCGTATTTCTGATGCCGTCTGTCCACCAGAAAGAAAAAAATATGTAGTCTTAGAGCTGCACCAGAGCTTAGCATGTGTTGTTACGAAGACCCTTTTGATTGTTTGCTACTTGGTTTTCCACGAAAGCAAAGCAGATACGGAAATGCACTTTTGGACAACTTCACCACAGCCCAGTGAGTCGCAAATATAAATAATGAGACTTCTGTCGTTGAATCATTTAGTTTTAAAGCAATAGCTCAAATTTTCTGAAATGAAGTTTTGTGGAAAAGGTATGAACAGTCTATATATCGCCGGTTGTAGATAATTTTTGAATGAACAGCTTCACTTTTAAGAACATAATTAATAATGGTTCATACATATATTATTTTTTATTTTATTTTATCGCTGTCAGTTTAGTGTTATGTGCTTATTCCAACAGAAATGTTCTGAAATTACAACAGGAAGTGCTACAGCCAACTGCTGCTGCTACTGCTGTTTGCTATGCATACAGCCACAGAATAAATAACAGTGTTTAATAGTAGACAGAAATTAGGACTTGGCCAGTTCTCTCCTTTCAGCATATGTTTAAAGCTGTTCTTTTTAATAACAAAGCAACGTCACTTGTCTGCAATTCCTTTAATGTTTGTTCTGAATTTGGCACGGTTGACTTGTCAACAAGGGGCTGCTAAAATGATAAAGGCGGCTGCATTTTAATTTGCTCTTTCTTTGTGCCAGTTGCATTAACATTCAGGGGATGCCATTATATAACTACTAACTAGATGGTAAATGGACTGTACTTGTATAGAAACTTTCTATACAGCTAGTATACTCAAAGTGCTTTACAAAACTTCTGTGTCCTCATTGACCCATCAACACACATTCATACAGCACTCAACTACACCTCTGCAAAGCAGATCTGAGTAAATCATTCTATAGAGACTAATCATGACATTAAAGCACATCCATACACAGATAGGACATGGTAGTTGTGTCTTGGGACACTTTGACACGTGACTTCATATTGGTGGAATCAAACCCCCAACTCTCTCATCGAAAAACAACGGTTTTAAGCACTCAGCCACAGCTGCTTCAGTACGATGTGAGCTGTAAGCTTGTCATTTAGGTCAGAATTAAACTTGGATTCTTCAAACTGAGGTTGCTTCAAATGTTATCTACAACAGGTAGACAACATATTGATTGTTCACTTTTCCACAAAACCTTATTCATCAGATCTAAGCTACCTCTTTAAAGTATCGGTTTTTAATGTGAAAGCTAACAGGCTGTCAGTCAGTTATATAAATAGCTGCAGTGTTGCCAAATGTGGAGCAAAAATCCTGGCAGTTTGCTTCTGAAAGGCATGCCTGCATCCTCCTGTCTGTCGTCTTCTGTTCTGTTCTATGGTCAATTCCTTCAATTAACAGTTTTCTTTTCTTGTTTGACCTCTTGCTCCTGTTATTGATACATTAGCTGCTTTATTCTCTACACTCAACTTTCTGATGTTGCTTCTGTTTCAGGCTCTGCGCTTTATTTTTTTTGTTTGGTTTCTACAGTTTCTTCTTTACCCTTTTTTTCCTTTATCAACAATGGAGTGCCCCTTCTGTTAGAGATTTACAATCCTCTACCAGCAGCCACAGCTCTCCACCACCATGTCCTGATAATTCTTTAGTACGACTCGGTCCAGATGGTCTAGGTAGAGCAGGGCAATGGGGCTGAGGGAGGTGGGGACGCAGCAGGCCCGAGGCACCGCTCCATTCACAGAGTTCACCATTGTTTGAACCACGGCATGGCTGGAGGCGTTCATGTGGTCAGCCAAAGGATAGCGGCACTCCCCCAGGCAGAAGAAAGCATCATAGCCGCTAGGTGCGATGATCCACTTGTGCCAGCCCACATCATTGAAATCAACATATAAGGGATGACGGCGGCACCTGCCACGAGAAAGACGCTTCAGTTTTGCTGAGTTGCCACCATTTCTTTTCACCCTTCCACGGTCACTCCAGCTTATCCTCCTTTTGTCACTCCCCCAGCCCTGCATAAAATACCCCACCTTTTTGGCCTTCCCCCAGCCTGGGTCTATTTTTTGGCCCTTACTGCTGTTCTTGGCCCTTGCATTGGACCCTTTTCTTCCCCTCATCCGACGGTCATTATCAGATGTTCTTCTGCTGTGTTTGACTAAAGGCTCTCCACGACCATCGTGACTGTAAGTCACTAAGAGGGGTCTCTCCTGGGCCCAGCTGTGATCGTTCTGCTCCACAGACCTGCATACCCTCAGATGTCCCTTGTTGTGTTTCTCTGCTTCCTCCTCACCAGCAGCAGAGGAGAAACTCTGGTCAGGAAGTGAAGTGGTGCTGTTTTCAGGTCTGACATCCAGGATGAAGCCCAAGCTGCCAGTCCCAGTAAGGGTCCTGTGGAGGAGTTCTGCATTTATACTAAATGCCTCCCAAAAACCATTAGGTTTATGACTGTGGAGGCCACTGGCAAGTAATCTAGTCTCTAGCAGAGTGGGCTCAGGATCTTCATGATGCTTAGAGAGGTATAGGTTTAATCTGTGGGGCCCTGGGCCCAGGGAAGCTCTGTCACTGCGGAGGAGCCGAAGCTCAGCAGAGAGGACCGTCTCATCCTGAGGTATGGAGGAGATATTGAAAGAAATGTGCACTCTCGTACGATCGTTTGCTTTGCTACTGTCTCCAAGAGGCTCTAAAAAGAAGAAGAAGAAGAAGAAAAAAAAAAAAGACAGAATATTAATGAGGTTAAATTTTATTCTACTACAGTTATTGTTCAGTGGTTAAAAAAAATTGAATGACGTCAGTGAAACACAGATTATAAAAAAACAGTTTCATAAAATTAAAACACTACTTAAAAAAATGTTGACATACAATTTTTCTAGTTTGGATGTTTCACTTTCACTATAAAGAAGATAAGGTAACAGTTATCACCATCAAATTGTTAACAACTTTTGCAAGCAGAAAATGTAGTATCAGAGGATCTTTAAAATATGAATCAATCCCACAAAAAGTTCACAATAACAGAGATTGAATAAGGCCATTTAAACTCAACCTCAAATAAAACAATTTTTTCCCACTATGCCTGTATTTTCTTAGCTAAAAAAATATTTTAAAAGTGTGAGGCAGACTTCCCGAGGCTCCCAAATGTTTAAGAGGTTTAGTCGATGGGGAAGGAAATAAAGGAATATATTATTAATATTAATCTCTTCCTTGAATCACCACATTATCATGGTGGAGGAATTTGTGCACCTGAATGATCCTAGGAGCTATGATGTCTAGGGCAATTGTGATTGCTCTAGGTAGTGTCTCCTAAGGCAGATTGGTTCTAGGTGACAGGCCAGACAAAGAGTGATTCAAAACACTTGTAGGGACTAAGAAAATCAAGGAGCTCGATGTCCCTTACTTGTACATGGGTTACCAAGGCCCACTCTGGAGCCAGGCCTGGCTGAAAGCCTCATTGATGAGCACCTAGTGAATGGATCTCTACCCTGCAGGAAGGGCCATATGAGTTGGGTGCATGACTTCATGGGCAGTAGCCAAAGGTGGAGGCCTTGGCACTCTGATCCTGTCTTACCAAAGCTGGGTCTTGGGATATGGAACAAAACCCCTCTGGCAAGGAAGGAACCTAAACTTGTGTGTGAGGTTGAGAGGTACCAACTAGATATAGTTGGGCATGCCTCTATGCACAGGATGGGCTCTGGAACCAATCTACTTGAGAGGGGCTGGACCCTATTCCACTCTGGAGTAACCCATGGTGACAGGCACTGAGCTGGTGTGGATCTACTCTTTGTCCCCTGACTTGGTGCCTGTGTGTTGGAGTTTTCCAAGGTAGATGAGAGGATAGTTTCCCTGTGCCTTCGGGTGGGGAAATGGGCTCTGATGGTTCTTTACACCTATGTGCCAAATGGCAGTGCAGAGTATCCAGCCTTCTTGGCAACCTTATCAGGGGTGCTGGAAGTTGCTCCAGCTGGGGACTCCTTTATTCTGCTAGGGGACTTCAATGCCCACATTGGTAATGACAGTGTGACCTAGAGGGGCATGATTGGGAAGAACAACCTCTCTGATCTAAACTCAAGTGATAATTTGTTGTTGAACTTCTGTGCTAGTTATGGTTTATCCATCATGAACACTATGTTGAAACATAACAGTGTCCATAAGTGCTCTTGGTATCAGGAAACCTGAAGTTGTAGATAAATGATTGACTTTGTAGTCGTGTCAAATCATATGTGGACGTTTGTTTTGGACACTAGGGTGACGAGAGGAGCTGAACTGTTAACTGTTCACCACCTGGTAGTGAGTTGAATCACACGGTTGGGGAAGATGCCAGACAGATCTAGTAGACCCAAACATGCAGTGAGGGTAAGTTGGGAATGTCTAGCAGAAGAACCTGTCAGAAAGATCCTCAACTTACACCTCCGGGAGAATTTTAACTGCATCCCAGTTGAGGTGGGGGACATTGAGTCCGAGTGGGCCATGTTCCATGCCTCGCTTGTTAGGTGGCTGTGTTGAACTGTGACTACAAGGTTGTTGGTGCTTTCGATGGTGGCTATCTTTGAACTCGGTGGCGGACAACTTGGGTTAGGGAGGCTGTCAAGCTGAAAGTGGCAGCTGAGGAGTACTAGAGTGTCAAGCGGGTCCCAGCCTTGGCTGTTGCTGTGACAAAAGCTTGGTTGTGGGAGGAGTGTAGTGAGGCCATGGATAGAGATTCTTGATTGGCTATGAGGAGGTTCTGGCAAAGCATCAGGAGATGAGGAGGGAAAAGCAGTACTTTACTAACACTGTGTTCAGTGAAGGTGGGGTGCAGTTGACCTCAAACAGTGATGGTGTCAGTAGGTGGAAGGAATACTTCTCGGATCTTCTCAATCCCACCGGCATGTCTTCCATGGAGGAATCTGAGTCAGCGGACTTCAGGGTTGGTCTGTCCATAACAGTGGCTGAGGTTGCTGAGGTAGTTAAAAAGCTCCATGGTGGCAGGGCTCCAGGGATGAATGAGATCCTCCCTAATTCCCTTAAAGCTCTGAATGTTGTGCAAGTGTCTTGGTTGATACGCCTCTGCAGCATTGCATGGCCATCAAGGGTGCCACTGGATTGGCAGACAATGGTGGTGGTTTCCCTCTTAAAAACAGGGGACTGGAGGGTGTGCTACAATTTTAGGGACATCACTCTCCTTAACCTCCCTGGAAAGACCAAGGGATACTGGTGTAGCAAGTTCGATCGTTGGTCAAACCTCAGATCTAGAAGGATCAATGTGAGTTTCATCCTGGCTGTGGAACACTGGACCAGCTCTTTACACTCACTAGGGTCCTTGAGGGCCATTGGAGTTTGCCTATCCAGTCTACATGTGTTTTGTGGAATTGGAGAAGGGGTTTGACTGTGTTCCACGAGGTACACTGTGGGGGGTGCTCCACAAGTGTGGGATTGGGGACCTGTTGCCATGGGCTGTTTGGTCCCTATGCAAGCGGCACTAGAGTTCAGCTTACATTGCTGGCAATAAGTCAGACCCTTCAGGGTGGGAGTTGGACTCTGCTAAGGCTGCCCACTGTCACAGATTCTGTTCATAACTTTGATGGACATAATTTTTGTTGTAGCCAGGGGCCCAAGGGAGTCCAGTTATTTGGCCTCAGGATTCCATCTCTGCTATTGGCGGATGATGTGGTCCTGTTAGTTTCATTGTGTCATGATCTTCAGCTCACACTGGAGGGGTTCACAGCTGATTTATAAAGCAGCTGGGATGAGAAACAGCACCTCCAAATCTGAGGCCATGGTCCTCAGTTGGAAAAGGGTGGATTGTTCTCTTTGGGTCAAGAGTGAGGTTCTTCCTCAAATGGGAGTTCAAGTATCTTGGAGTTTTGTTTATGAGTGAGGGAAGAATGGAGCGTAAGATTGTCAGACAGATTGGTGCAACATCTGCAGGATTATGGACTCTGTGCCAGTCTGTTGTGGGGAAGAGGGAACTGAGCTGTGAGACAAAGCTCTCTGTTTACCAGTCGGTCTACGTACCTACTCTCACCTAAGGCCACAAACTCTAGCTAGTGACTGAAAGAACACGATTGTGGATACAGGCAGTTAAAATGAGTTTCCTTTCCAGCGTAGCTGGATTCTCCCTTAAAGACAGGATAAGAAGTTTTGTTATCTGGGAGAGACTCAGAGTAGAAATGCTGCTCTTCCTCATCGAGAGGAGCCAGTTGAGATGATTTGGGAATGTGGTAAGGATACCCCCTGGATGCTTCCCTAGGAAGGTGCTCCAGGCATGTCTGACTGGAAGGAGACCCCAGTGAAGACCCAGGAAATGCTGGTGTCATGTTTCTTGGCTGACTTGGGAATGCCTAGGAATTTTCTCAGAAATGCTGGAAAAGGTGGCTGTGAAAAGAGATGTCTGGGTCTCCTTGCTTAAGCTGCTGCCCCCACAACCCAACTCAGGAACAAGTGGAAGATAATGGATGGATGGATAGATGGATGGATTCACATGATTTGCCAAAGAACATGAACTGCTAATGTGAATTAAATTAAATTAATGTATGTTACAGTTTTCACATGTTTACTGTCACACAACTTCTCCATCAGCAGAAGTTTGCAGCAATTCTCCTCAACATCTGTTACTAGAGTCCTTCCATATAAATGTGTGAGGAGCAACTTGAAGCATCTGTAAATATTTTACCATTGTGGTGAAAGCTGCGCACAGTGTTGGCCTGCTCGATGTGCCTCCTGGGGAAACTGAACGAAGGGTCTTCCACCAGATGGTACTGCTGCTGTTGAAAACGGTAAAGATCCAGGAGGTACTGTGGCACTGGTACTCCGGGCCGCGGATCAGGCTGGGACTGCAGGCCCAGTCGACTCAGGAGGAGGTTCTGGATGGTCTGAGCCAGACTGGGATCAGGGAGTGTGGATGTGAGGGGCGAGGATGAAGGTGTAGGAGACGCCCTGCCATGAGTAGTCTCACTGGTGTCTCCACCCTGGCGACCAGATGAGGCTTGAGGTAGCAGCAAGACCATGAGGAGCAGGAGATTAGCAGGGAGCATGGTGGACCTGGAGGGAAGAAGAGAGAAAAAAAGACAATGAGCAAAAAAACAGAGGAAACCTACACACAAACTTCAAATTCCTTGAAGGAATGAATATTGTATACAGTAGTGAATTGGTTTGATTTTAAAAGTTAATCAACTGTAGATGCACAGTTAAAAAAAAACTTAAATCCTGAGTGTTTACATTAACATTTGACCAGAACAAGTTAATGTCTTGACTTTAAGCAAAGATATGACACAATGTGTTGAGCTAATGTATATGTTGAAGACACTGTTTAGTTACAACCCCAAATTTTAGCTTAATGTAAAATTGTCTGAGACAGAGCCATTTTTTACTTTTCTAAGATCAGTTTGAATTGGGTTAACTTCCAAAGTTATTCTGTTGTAGCTGTGCATCCACTGATAACTTGCTGAGAGTTTCATTCATGCTCTTCCAGTGATTCCAAAGGTATTTTGCTAAACGGACAAGAGTTAACATCGATAGTTAATGGTAAAGTTTTAAACAGATCTCGCACGATGGGTTTGTACTCGGCGTATAAGATGGGGACGACTCTCAACTACTATCACATACAATTTTAGCTCAGTGTCAGAAAACTGATTGAGTTATAACCATGTTTTGTTTTTATTAGATTGCTTAGCTATGACAGCCATCTTGCTTCAGGCTGACTACAAAAGTTAATCAGTTGTAGGCATACATCCAGTGATTTTTCTTTTACAAACCCATGCACGCACACACAAAAATGGTTGGTTATGCAAATGTTTCTAAAATAGCATTTGCATTAGCAGCTAGAAAAACTGTGAAATGCTTCTAAAGAGGCAAAAATCCACCTCAGTCTTGGTCACTTCCGTACTAGCCATTAGCTTGTTAATCCTGTCAGAATTTAACATTGTTTCTCCAAACTGAAGATGATCAAAGAGCAATCTACAACAGGTAAGACATTAACTACTTATAACCTTTCTACAGAACTCCACTCTTCAAATAATCTGAATTATTCCTTTACAATATATTTTTTGGACAGTTTATGTTAAATACAGAAAAAAATAATTCAAATGACATGACGACACAAAATAAAGTATTTGTTGAGAAATCTGCAGAAAACATAGACCTTGTACAAGATGCTTCACTTCTCTGTATATCATGCTGGTGTCTTTTCCTTCCTGGACACACCAGTTTCTCATTAGTCCTTAGGCTTCATGTGACATATGTTCAAGAAATTTACTGTCGACTTATCCGCACAAAGTTGTTTGCTTGTTACTCCTTGCCACATTTGTTTTTACTTGGTTAATTTATGGTGAAGCTCAGACCCGTATGACCCATATATCTCACTGGACACCTCAGCAGAAGTTATTAAGCAGCTTCCATCTGCACTTTAATCATGTTTATGTGTGAAAGAGCGAGGAGTTCTGGATATCCAAGCTTGTATTATTGTGATGTGTTATGGAGTTGTAACTACCTGCCAAAATGACAGATTACCACCTTCCCCTCCCCTCTTTTCCTTTTACAATCTCCAGAGAATTTAGCTATTAAAACATTCAGAAGCTTTCCAAAACTTTGACAGCACAAAGAAGTGAAGAAGACATTTTTCAGCCATTAATGGTCACAATTCAGCATTTAAGTTTGATTGATTGTGCTTTGGGTTTACTCCTAAATGAGCCAAACTTAGACTTACAGTTTAGTTTTGTGTTTATAGGTTAATTTAGTGTGCGTTAAGGTCACATCTGTCATTTCTTTAAAGAAAATCAGCTGAGCAGTTTAAGTAAAGACCTCCGAAAGATCAAATTTTCAGTTATGTTAGAGCCATTCTTAAAAGAATTACATGAACCAGTGGATGGATTGGAATGAAACTCACAGAAAGCAAGTATTAGATTTACACCTACAACTCTTTATCTTTAGGCGTAAAACCCAATTCAAGATGGCTGCCACAACTAATCTAACTATAGTATAGTAATTTCATTTTAAATTAATCTAAATATTTTTACAGATATTTAGTTAAAGTTTTGTTCGGACATAATGGGAGTCCTCCTCATCACAAACTTTAAGCATGACAAGATCTTTGTTTAAAACTTTGGCACGCAAAGAGGTCATCAACGTGCATTCCTTCAAGGGTTGCATTTTGTCTTGTTTTTAGAATCATAAAAAAGGAAAACACTACATGCAAAAGAGCAGTTTTCAAAATTAATTGCTTAAATTTAGATTTTCTAAAAGAAAAAATGCAAATGTTTGAACTTTTTTTATTGTTTACACTCTCAAGCCAATAAATGTCTACTGTGGGTCACTCAACATCGAAGATAATTTGCACTTTTTGAATTTCATTGTGTAATATCTTCTGTTTGTATTTCTATTTGATAGGGGTGCACCGATTGCAGTTTTCTGGCCAATCACCGATTTCTAAAAAGTCTGACCTGCCGATTCCGATTTTGTTTAATAAGCGACACTGTCAGGTGTTCTAAGGTCACAATGCACCTTCAATTTTCTAGTCTTATTTTATTGAAAAAAAAAAACAACAACCCTTGAACAATATCCTAGAAACAATACAAACTTGTTTTAACTGGCCATGAGGTAGTGCTCTGAAATATAAAAGAAGTTCAGACAATTGTTGTTAAAACAAACAAACAAAAAATCAGTAATATCGGGTTCTCATGCAAGTATTGGCCGATTTTTGATTTCCCAAAAGTAAGGAAATCAGGGCCAATAAATCGTCCGGACGATTTATTGGTGCACCCCTACATTGCTCTAAAGCCAAACTTGTTTTTTCTGGGAGAATGTAGGCCCTTTGTCTGACTCGTATCGAGGGGTCAACCTTTGTGTCATTTTGGACAGCGGGAACTCCACAACGGGGTCACACAATTACCAACATGACCTGGCATTGCATCTTTGAAGAGACTGTGTTAATAACTGAGAGGATAATTACAAGCCTGCTAATGGCTCTCCTGACCTGCAGAGGTCGAGGCGAGGTGCTAAAATGTCAGCAAAAACATTTAAAACTTGGTGACCAGACCAAAAAAAAATGCAAATGAACAAAATAGAGGATAATTGCAATTATAGTATCCAAAGTTTGTCCCTTAATTTTGATTTAAAGGTGATTTTTTTTTAGGCATGTTAGGGTCATTATAATCGTTATAATCTCTTTCCATTCATGAGTGTTCACGTATCTCTCTTTTTCTCACCTCTATCTCTTTATCTCACCTCTGTAAGGGACAGAGAATCAATTAGGGCCTCCGCAGCATGATAACAGCAGCGTTTATGGCTGAGTTAACGTATAATGACGCTGTAATGACTGCTAATCTCACCACACTGTCAGAAACAGAGCCAAAAGGAGGTCACAGGTGTGAAGGCGTGCATATTTTTATGCATGTTCATACGGTTCAAAGGGCAGGCCTGCTGAGAAAATAAGCCACCTCCAACCGTGGGATTGTTTTTGGTTATCCATTAAACTCGCTCAGCTCCACCCAAGGCTGTTTCACCTGAGGCAGCTCAGCAGAGGACAATTACAGATTAGACGCTGCTGGACGGCCCCTCCCATATACCGTGGAGGCTCGTAAAGCTGATTAAGGACAACAACACCACCTCTCTCCTGTACTTTCCTCACCTGCAGAACCACCCAGGTGACTCTGAGGTGCAAAGGTTAAGTTGTCACTCAGGAAGGTGGGTCAGAGCCTGTGTGAGGCAGAGAAACACGAAAAGAAAGAAGAGGCTGTTTGAACACTTTTCCTCTCCTCATGTTGTGACGGGGTTTCATTTGATTTAAACTGAGCCAAGAGGTCCAGACCTATAAGTTAGCAGCTTTGTGAGGATGCCATCCAGTCTAACTCAAGTTCACTTACTGTCATATATCACTTTGAAATCTTTCCTGTCCAGCGTGATTATGGGCTGAACTTGGAGCCATGCAATGTTTGGGAGGATAATCTCCATAATAAAGAGAGCCAGATAAGACGAGACAGAGGTATGAAGGTTTGCAGTTAATCAGTTGTGTTTGTGCATCTTTTCCTCATGAACACACAGGCTTTCAGATGTGTTAGATGAGGCCTGACCTGCTTAGCAGACGGCATGGTGACCCTGGCGTGCAGCAGACCAGTGTTGTTGCTGGCCCTGGCCCGTGTCTTTCTGAACCAGCTGATTAAAACCTCTGGCCTCTAACGTCCGTCTCGCTTTTTATCTGTTTATTTCAAACCCGGCTACTTTTCCCCTTCCTCCTTCCTCTTTGCATTCCTTGAACTTTGTCCTGTTGATTCATCCTTTGTGTTGTCATATAGAGCTGACTGCACACTCTTTGGCTCTTCGCTTAGGTGAACTTCAGTTGTTTTTCCTCTTCATTATTCTCCCAGTCTGTCAGTTGTTTTTGTGCTTTTCAGCATCACGTCTCCACTACTCTATCATTTGCTCCTTTTCCTTTTTTCACATTAATGTTGCCCCCGAACCACCCGTCTCACATTCTGAAAATGAATGGTGTTTTTACGGAAGAGTGCGGCAGACTGTTGCCGGGCCGCGGGGGCCAGCATGTCACTGCAGCCAGCTGATTTATCCACCACCGCTGTCTTCATGTTACGCCCGGTCCCTCAACTTTCCCTTCCTGTTGTTCTTCCCGTGTTTCTTTTCCCAAATTCTTTCTTTCACGCTCCCTCATTCTCCCCCTACACTCTTTCTCGAGAGCTCTCGTTTCTCAGCGCAGCCATCCTGTTCTTTCTGAACTGGACATGAGCACCAAACATGCCGCGGAGTCCATTTATGCTTTCTGAGGAACCACTCGGTGATGTCACAAGTTAAAATGTGATACACACGACACAAATCCATGTCTGTGAGGAGGTCAAGAACTGTTTGCTGTCATCGCTGTTTGCTTTTCCACAGCAACCTTAAAATGTATGTTAGCCTCTGTGCTATTGGGTAAAAATAACCAGAAATGTATGAGGGCGTAACTAGTTTTAACACAAAACTTTGGCCTCTGGATAAAATATATGGTTAATATGTAAATACTTGATTTCATTTAGCATAACAGGTCAAAATTTAAACACACTTTTTCACTTGTGTTTTATAATTACAATTTTTAATTTGTTGCAGCAGAACTGATTGGTGAAGCAATTCAGACACATAGACTGTAGGAAATGGATTAAATCTATGCAAACAGCCCAGAAAAGTGAGTATAAATATCTTAAATTATGTATAATTTTGACTGAGTGGACACATGTCAGCACAGATATTCAGGAGTTGATCGGACCTGGAGAATCTCTTCTCTGACTAACTGATCAGGTAACACTTCTACACCCCCCTCCCCTCCACACACTGCTTTAATGGTTGGTGTCTTCTCTGGGAATTACAAGAGCTGAAAGGTTTTCAATATTTTCTTTTGAGCCGGGGATGCCCGGAGGTCTCCGAAAGCGCTGCGGTTTAGAGGACGAGGCCCCCGCTGAGGCGTAACACCTCACCAGCATCAGTGGAAACACTGACATGTCTAACCCACAACTGTTGAAACCTCAGAGGCTGCTCCCGCTCAGCCTCTGAACAATGTGAAATACAGAACTACAACACGCCGCTGCTTTTTACATTAAACCTCGTGTGTTAATACTGAGGGCCAATGCTGTGCAAAGCTGTGCTCTTTGAACTCACAATAGCCACATTATTCTCAGACGGTTTGCCTAAAAAATTAGATTTGGACTGAGCGGAAAAAAAAAGAAAAAGAAAAAGAAATTGCAAGCAGTGTCTGCATGTGCATGAGAGTGTGTGTGTTTTTCCCCAGAGGGGACCCAATGGTTTCAGCAGCAGAGTTCCTGTGGCCTGCAGCCTGACAGATGTGTGTGAGAGAGAGAGGAGTTTGTACTCACATCCAGGTGTTGTGGGATGTATGCAGAGTCCATGATTTATCCTTGAGCTCCAGTGTTACGATCCCTTGCCTCGTTCTCTTGCTCCTTTGGACAGAATGGACAAAGTGGACTATTTACGCCTTTCTGTCTCTGTTTTACCCTCAGAGCATGTTTCTCTTATGTCTTCCATGTGTCTCTATAGGCATCGCAGCTTGATCCATGTTTCTCTTCCCTCTCTCTGCTCCTTCGCTCACCTTCTGTCACTGTCAGATAAGCAAAACCCTAAAAAGCATCATGCCTTCCCCCTGTGCTTGCCTGACCTCTGTCTGTAAGCACCACTCTTTTGTTAGCCCCCTATACCTCCACCTCTGGGTGTTTGGAAGAAGCTGTGACAAGAAAACATGTGTGTCTGTACTGTATCACCGGCAACAACTCCCTCTTGTTCCTAAACCTCCTCACTGTGTCTCTCTCCTTTCCTCTCCACTCTGTTCCTCCCTTTTGTATCTCCTCCCCCTTCCCTCTCTCTCTTTTTCTACCTCCCTCTCGAACACACACACCTCCACACACTCATACATTTTTTCTCTTATAGTCCGTACACAGTTGGTAAACTATATTCAGCTCTAATTGACTTTCTGGAGACTCAGATTCTCTGAAACTGTCGTAAAGACTGGCCCCTCTGCAGGCTAATAAAAACTCAAATCTGCACATTCTCAACAAAACTAATCACAGCTTCAACCTGCACACAATCTGGTCAAGATAACCCTGGAGGTCAGCATGCACAAGCAGTTTGATTGTTTTCTGGATTTCCTCCTTCAACAAACTCACCTGCTGAGTTTCATTTGACTTTTCAGCCAACGTGCTTGCAGACAGTCCCTCTGTCATTATAAATACTCTGAGAGTCACTCACAGAATCCAGGTATGAATGGATGACTCATGAGAGCCGCCGTGAAGTCATCAAAAAATGAGATTTGTGATTGGATGGAAGTAAATGTTAAAGTGGAAAAAAAAAGAAAGAAAGAAAAAGAATGTTGTGCTTCTTCGTGATGAGTTGAAGCAAGGTGCATCCGTCCTTCCCGCACAGAGCGAGCGGGCGGGCGGGCAGCCGGGCTGAATTTGTATTCATGAGGTAAACCCATGAGAAAACGTCTCTTTAGGATGCATCGTCTCACATATTAGATCTCATCTGGAGAATCACTCATCCACGTCCCTCAGCTCCACCTCCCCTGCCCTTCCACTCACTCTTCCAGTCGAGAACAAACACATGCACACATATACCTCAACCGCAGACCTTATTCATCCCCAGACTGAGTAATTGTCCCCCTGCAGACAAACTTCACACACAAACACACACTTTTTATTTTTATTTACAACACACACACACACAATCTTCTTCTTAGGATGTTTGAAGCAACTTTCAAATGATGAACTTTGATCAATCCATGATCCATTCCACCTGCTGTCTGCAGCAGAAGTTAGAGCACCTACGTTAAGAAATGACCTTGGGACATTGTCACTGCACGATCAAATATTGTCAATTAGTCATCAAAACTGTAAACATAAAGCATGAGTTGATTATTAGAATTGAAAACAAAAGAGATTTGCAGTTTTCACATCAAGTGAAAGTTTAGATATTTGTCACTTTTAAAAGGCAGGAATGCGTTTGAAGTTTGGGTCACTGTCCAGTAAAGTTTGCACCGTTAAGACTCCAGTTGATCAGAAAGCAAAAAAGTAGCTGAGATTGAAGAAAAGCGTTGTATATGATCCCTTTGTTCTCATACACACACGTGCACACACACAAAAACGGTCTCAATCAGGGATAATAAACACAAACCAACAAGAGTCATGGGGTCGTTGTTAAAAAGGACCCACGCGCACACGCCTTTATTGACCTAATGCCAAGAAAACCAGAGGCAGTGTAACAAGAACTGAGATTACAGACAAACAGACAGTAGACGTAAAGATTAAGAGAAGCTCCGACTAAAACCAGCGGGTCCCCTGTGTGGGAACTTTGATTACAGAGTGAAGACAGGTGAGTGAGGAGCTGGAAGAACAACTGACAACATCTGAAGGCTATTCCAGAAAATGTTATTTGAAAACTAAATTAATCTCTGAAACTGTGTTTTTTGTTCCAGAAAGACTGAGTTCATCTCCCGTTCCAGGTGTAGTTCGCAGAGTCTGTTGCCATGGCGATAAACTTAGACTTTCACCTGTTAATAGAATGGAGAACAGAGCTAAGCTCTCCCTAAGCTCAGGCTTATCTTTCTCAAAGTTTCAGCATAACCCACTTTCTGAAATACTGACACACCTCCCAGGGCAACCTAATGAGGAAATGTTCAGCCATATTAAACAACATACCATATTTTCCATCATACCCATCGCACCAGTCCAAATATGTCTAATAAAGTGGAAAAATCCATAAATATGTCTCATCTATTATGTGTCACCGCTGACAACCTAGAAATCTGGGCCAGTGTTGTGCCAAATATCGAATGGCTGCCAAATGGCGGCCGCGGGGCATGCACGAGAGAACTTTAACAAGAATTTAACAAGATTAACACTTAAAAACAATTATTTGTTTGCTCAAAATTATAGTAAAGGTGTGTCTCAGTCTAACTTTTACTTAATAAATGCACTTTGATGGTCAGATCAGCTGCATTTCAAAAGCCGATACGCAGAAACATGAACGCGCAGAGGGCGACTTGCTGTGCATTTCTTCGAAATTTAACAAGATAACCACCTAAAACAATTATTTGTTTATAACAAATGTGTGTCTCACTCTAACTTTTACTTAATAAATGCACTTCAATGTTCAAATGAGCTGCATTTCGCCAGGGCGACGCAGCTAAATGAAGCTGATTTGATGGTTGTTCCAGGCAGACGACGGTATCAAGCTGTGGCAAGCTGATTGTCATAGCCACTTTTACCTATTACATGATACAAGGGCATGCCATAAATTTCGACTGCTATCTATCAGCTGAAAACGGTAGTGTTCAATATTTTCAGTAAGAATGAATGAAAACGGTCATTATCTCAGCCAAAAATTAGTTTATAAATATGGAAAAAAATCCATAAATACTTCGCTTCGGCCTATAAGTCGCAGGACATGCAAATTATGCAAAAAACTGTGACATATATTGCAAAAAATATGGTAGTAAAAAATGCAGGTTTTATGATTTGCATAAATACAAATATTTAATTTGATCAAACCTCTGCTCTGCATTCTTTTTTCTTCAAATTAATTTCTTCCAGAATGGTTACATGATGTTTGGGGGATGAATGCAGAGGTTATATTAGTTTCTTGAGTTAGCAACAAACAATTGTTTGTATTGATTGAGAAATTGTAAGTAAATCACCAGTCAGTTTTTATGTCTATTGCTGATTATTTATAGTTAATGTATTCTTTTAATGCAATGGTTAATGTTTTAAATATGTGTTGCAGTTTTCTCAAAATGTCAAATCCAGAAAAAAACAAAAAACAAACAAATAACCAATAACAGCCCAAGAAAGCCCAACATTTAAAAACCAGGAACAATGAAGCGTTACTAAAGACATCAAAGATGTGTCAGTATTAAACTCTTGATTAATAGGTTTATCACCTACTTCCACGAAATATAAATAATCAGGGAATTGTTTTTGTTAGCAAAATATCTCATGAACAATCAGATGGGTTTTAATGAAATTTTCAGAAACTAATCACTGGATGTACATCTATAGACACTTAATATTTGGAGTCAATAAAATTCAACATGGCTGCCACAACTAATGAGCCATAGTCAACACAAAAATGACATTTTCCTGGATATATGGCTCCAAATGAGTCTGGTAGTAGTTGAGAGACAATCTCTGCTGTAACAAATCACCTTTGTTTAAAATTTCCCCGTGTAAGATGATGAGCAGTATGCATTTGACTATTTAAACTCAGGTTTCCAAAGCACTTTACTATGTAAGATTACATTTAGCAAAAACCTTAATAAATTATATTAAAAAAAAATCTATTCTGTATATCTAAATATTTGTGTATTTGAGTCATTATTTGGTAGAAATAAACCTATCAAAAGCTATAAAGGAAAAAGAAAAGGCAGATTGTACATGTGAGGCTTCAAGACAAGCCAGAAGCTTTAAAAAGTTTATTTTAAACCTTTTGAAATGACAAACCAGTTGTAAAATATGTCAGATTCACAGGTTAGACTCGTTGAAACAAAGAGAAACACATCCAGGATTCAGTCACGCTGAGCCTCTGCTCTAAATTCCTTTCCAAATATGAGCGGTAATCCCAGCCTCCAGCTTTCCCATCCTCTGGAAAAGCTCTCGGCTGCCTGTCCCGTTGACTTCCGGCGGGGGTGGCGAGAAACTTTTAAAGCAATACCTCATCCGCCCTCCTTAACAAGCCGTCCATCCATCCTACATCCCAACATTCCCACCTCTGTGCTGCTCCATTCCTCCATGGACCCAGTTAATGAGGCCCTATCATGGAAAGAGGAAAAGACGGTATTTTGGATTTATTCCCAGTTCGTCTGCTTCCACTCTACGTCCTCTTTCAACAAATTATCACACATAATAACTCATCAATCAACTTGATCATCAGTTATTTGGAAGGAGGGAAAAAGGAGTCTAGAGAGAGA
Source organism: Nematolebias whitei (assembly GCF_014905685.2). Taxonomy (NCBI): domain Eukaryota; kingdom Metazoa; phylum Chordata; class Actinopteri; order Cyprinodontiformes; family Rivulidae; genus Nematolebias; species Nematolebias whitei. The sequence continues at coordinate 31,346,852 of NC_056503.1, read as the reverse complement.
AGTGATGACAACACTGGCAGCAGCTCTGAACACGCACGCACGCACGCACGCACGTACACACACACACACACACACACATACAGACATTTAGTGGCAACTACTTACACATTAAAATTTATGAGCCTCCCATTAATAAACCCAACATCAGAAGCTGAGAACAGCCAAACCTGCCGTTATTAATTTTAATGTGATGTGCTTGAGATCACCATTTCTGTTTTAAAAGTATAGAAAATAAACAAACAAAAAAACAAACTAGTTTTATCTCATTATCTCAGGAAAACAAGCTGTGCATGGTGAAAAAACAAACACTTATTATTTTACCCCCAGTTTCACAGCATTTCTGTCATGATACGAACGTATAACAGCAACGAGGCGAGACATTTTCAGATCAAATCTTTTGCTAGCATGAGTCAAAAATAACTCCAACTAGAGAAATAGCATTTCCTGTGAAAATGCAGTGTGAAAGCTTTATTGCTGAATAATTTGATGAAAACAGCTGAAAAGTAGCTAAAAAAAGGCAGAAAGAAGCTTAAATTAGCAAAAGGAAGCAGAAAGAGCACAATTGTGCCCAATTAGACCGAAAGAAGCAGAAATGAGCACAAAAGTGGAAGATGTCTGAAAAAAGCAGAAATTTGCACACACAAAAAAAAAACAGTTGAAAAGTAGCTAAAAATGCATAAAGAAGCTTAAATTACCAAAAGGGAGTGGAGCTAGCACAATTGTGCCTAATTAGGATGAAAGAAGCTGAAATGAGCACAAAAAATTGAATATATCTGAAAAAAAGCAGAAATTTGCAAAAAATCAAACCCAGCTGAATAGTAGCTAAAGAAGCTAAAAGAAGCTTAAATTACAGAAGGAAGTGGAAAGAGCACAACTGTGCCCAGTTAGGCTGAAAGAAGCAGAAATTAGTACACAAAAGTAGAAATTATATGGAAAAAAAGCAGAAATTTGCACAAAACAGCGTAGTAGTAGCTAAAAAAGCAGAAAGTAGCTTAATTTACCAGAAAGAAGTGGAGAGAGCACATTTTTGCTTACTTAGGCTGAAAAAAGTTTAAATGAGTGCAAAAAATGTAATTACCTGAAAAGGTTAAAATTAGCATAAAACAGCTAAATGGTAGCTGAAATTGCATAAATAGCTGAAACTTGCAGAAGTAAGCTGCAATGAGCATGACAAGTATGGAATTAGCAGAAAGAAGTTAGAAGCATAAAAATGTTAGCAGAGTAAAGTGGGAAGGATCACAAAACAGCTGAAAAAAATGATGAAATTAGCTGAACGTAACTGAAAATAAAGTTTAAATTTGCACAAGGAAGCTGAAAGAAGCTGAACCAGAACAAAATGTGAAAGGAGCAGTAGAAGGTTGTAAACATATCTAAAGATTTGAAGGATGCAAAATGAGCTCAATTCATTTTCTATGAGAAAAAAAGTGGCAGAAAAGGCTAAATATGTCAAAAAAGCTAAAGTTGCACCAATACCAAAAGTCATATCACCTTTCTCTTGAACGTTTTAATAAATAACTTGTTGAAACTGCACTAAAATTGTGGAACGAGAAAGATGCCGAAATATGTACGGAAGAAAAATAGATCACCATAGGATGAATGCTTCATAAACATGCACACAATAATTTAACATGTAACCTTCATCAATTAATACTTTTCTCTGCTTTTCTTGTGCAAACCTATCTTGGTCCTTAGCTTGAGCTTGGTTCTGTCTAAATAACTGAATCTGTTTGATCCGACCCGTTGAACACTTTAGCCAAAGATTGTTGGATGATTTAATCTTTCTCCCAGTAAACCCCCAAAAATCACTTAAGTTCATGCAAACCAAAGAAACTGTTAAACATTGCGTGACTGTTCTCTGTGCAACAGTTGAGAGTTTGCTTCATTCGTATAGCTGTTATGTAAAATTTAAACTATAAAGAGTGAAAAATCAGAGTGAGACGGATGAAAATCAGCCTAATGTGACATTTTGTTTACAGAAGGTGTGGAAACTATGGAGTTTAATCACTTGGTCATCTGTTGCCTTAGTTTCCTCCACACAAGAACAGAGTCATGAGAGCAAAGCATCAAACATTTAATGTGACTGATGCCTCACCAGAAAATAAAATGCATCTAAAGAGCTGGAAAATTGTTCCTAATTTCAACATTGAGTATAACGACTTGATTGTGCTTTTTGCTTTTTAAGAAGAAGAAGAAAAAAGGATTTAAAGTAAGTTTCTTCCAGTTACTGCAAACACATTGACTTATATCCTGGTAGAAGTTAAAGATCCAAATGTATGTTTTTTATTTTATTTTATTTATTTATTTTACAAAAAACAAGCCATTATCTTAATTGTCATCTCGTCCGTCATCCATTCTGCTTGACTGCTGGAATTTGCTCTAAAAGTCTTATCTGAAACAGCCTGTAAACACGAGGGCTGGTGATAAAACAGCTGCTCTGCTTAGAGCGTGCATTATTTATCAACACTTTGTGCAGCATATTTTTTTAAAGTCTGTTTGTTCAGAGCAGTTTAATTATTTTGAATTAGATAATGGAATATTAACAGTTTCATAATGTCCCAAATTTCTTTTACACAAAACTGATTACTGTAAGAAACCGGTTATTTCCTGTGTGAGTTTGGTGCGCAGCAGTCCAAGTTCAGGTTAGTTTGAGTTTAACCCCTGAAAGAAACAGAAACCACCTTAACTGTACAATGAAGGTAAAATGTGGTTTAGATGACAGGTAGCTTGTTGTTGGCTTTAAATGTTCAATATATAAGAAATAAAACCACATGACGTCTAGGGAAGTTTCTCTAGGATTCGTTCAAACTGCATTGCGTGAAGCTGACTGTATCTGCTAACAGATCAAATTGCTTCCCATCCCTACTTTCTGTCATGATGAATCAGTATTTAGTGATTGTCATTTTTAGCAATAATAGTTTCTTAAACACAGACTTCAAGACACTGAAACCAAGCAGATTTGAGGACACTGGTAATAAAAGACAAGTGGTTTATTTACACTTAAGGCTAGGCTGGAGTGCAGGAGGATCTATGAGAGAAAGGAGATGTATTTTCTGTATGTAGATTTTACTAGAACTCTCTGTATATCTCTTACTGTGTATGTTGATGTGTTGCAAGCCATTCCAGGACTGGGCATCGGGGGTATCTGGGTAAGTAGGTAAGTAACCAGTTGGAGAATGGCAGGTTGGACACAAGGGCGGGGCTGAGTCGATGATGTTGGCGTGTTTGGTTCTTGTATAGTTTGTAGATATCCAACAATTTTCAGTCAGGTCATCTGGACAGTTTCTTTTTTTGCTGAAACGTTTCACCTTCCATCTGGAAGGCTTCATCATTCAAGGAAACACACAAGACAAAACTGATTCGTCCCCCAAGCAGCTTACTCCAAAGTGGAACAAACCAGTTATGTTGGTGCTAAGATGGTGTTTTTGGCATGCTCCCTCCTCTTGTGCCGGCCCTCTTCCTCGTCGACAGTCATGTCAAACTGGTTCAAAACCAAAAAAGTCCATACTTAATAATCCAGGTATACAATCCAACAATTTTCAGTCAGGTCATCTGGACAGTTTCTTCTGTCGACGAGGAAGTTGGCCGGCACAAGAGGAGGGGGCATGCCAAAGACACCATCTTAGCACCAACATAACTGGTTTGTTCCACTTTGGAGTAAGCTGTTTGGGGGAAGAATCAGTTTTGTGTTGTGTGTTTCCTTGACTGATGAAGCCTTCTGGAAGGAAGGTGAAACGTTTCAGCAAAAAAGGAAACTGTCCAGATGACCTGACTGAAAATTGTTGGATTGTATACCTGAATTACTGAGCATGGACTTTTTTGTTTTTTTTAGTTTGTAGATATGTACTTCAAGGCATGGGTTCTCAGGAGGGATCAACTCCAGGTTGTAGGTGAGGAGACACAAGGAGACTAGGAACTCAGAAGGAGAAGACTCACAGGTTGAGACAGGAGTCAATGCTGAGAGGATCACAGAGGAAGCGTAAGGTTAGTATCAAGGCCAAGGTTTCTTTATTGTCATTCTCATCACATGTGGTACATGTGGTGGAACGAAATTGTGTACAAAGGGTTACAGTTACATCCAACAAAGTATAAATGGTAAAAAAAAACAGTAATAAGATCTAAGATACTGTATGAACTAAGAAAAACGCTAAACTAAGAATACGCTAAACACTATTAGTACAAAAACAATATGCCGAACAACAGCAGCACGGACATGAGTCTGTGTGAGCAGTTGAGGATGAATGAACACAGCAACATGAAATAAATCAGCAGCATGAGATCAGCAACATGGACAGTCAGCAGCACATATCAATAATCAAGTGACATTAGTGATTTTTTTTTTTTTTCACAGTGATAATCCTGACTAGGGATTCATGAGTTTAACAGCTTCAGGGTAGAAGCTGTTCCTCAGTCTAGTGGTTCTGCACTTAATGCTCCTTAACCTCCTTCCTGAGGGGAGAGGGGCAAAAAGTGTGTGTGCTGGGTGAGTGTGGTCCTTCATGATGCATGTGGCCCTCTTCTTGCATCTGGAGGTGTAGATGTCTGTGATGGTGGGGAGACTGACTCCAACAATCTTCTGTGCAGCCTTCACCACTCTCTGAAAAGCTTTTCTTTCTGCAGCTGTGCAGCCTCCATGCCACACGTTGATGCTGGAGCACAGGATGCTCTCCACTGCACACCTGTAGAAGGAGGTGAGGACTGAGCTTCCCAGACCAGCTTGCCTCAGCCACCTGATTATTTCCCTTAAAAGAATTTCACTAGGGCTGTAGGCTGTATCACCACTGGGTAACTAACATCCCAGCATCAGGTTCTGGTTGGACTCAGTCCTGTAAGCTGGTGGGAACTCACCAGCTGTATAGGGAACAGCTGGGACCAATTGGCTCCACCTGCCACTCAGGAGCTGCAACAAAGTGGCTGCTGGTGGAAAACACTGGAATCCTCAGTGATTTGTTTAAGCTAATTTCATGTACAGCTCTGTGTGAAAACTCTTTATACTGCCGCACATTTAGTAATGGATCATTTCAATTTCTATGGTATATTTATGTTTTTATAATTTAAAATGCCCCCATTGTTGCTAAAACAGTCTATAAGATGCTTCTGTATGGATGCAACTGGCCTCTACATTTTCAATAAAAAAACATCTAAAACAGATAGTAGCTGCAAAGGCATTTTTATTTATTAATTTTAATTCGGTGTCCGGTGTCAGAGCCTGGTCCGCATCGCCGGCAGTAAGTCGGGCTTGTTCCCGGTGAGAGTTGGACTCCGCCAAGGTTGCCCTTTGTCACTGATTCTGTTCATAACTTTTATGGACAGAATTTCTAGGCGCAGCCAAGGTGTTGAGGGGATCCGTTTTGGTGGCCTTAGGATTGCGTCTCTGCTTTTTGCAGATGATGTGATCTTATTGGCTTCATCAGATCGTGATCTACAGCTTTCGCTGGAACGGTTCGCAGCCGAATGCGATGTGGCCGGGATGAAGATCAGTTCCTCCAAATCCGAGGCCATGGTCTTGAGCCGGAAAAGGGTAGAGTGCCCTCTCCGGGTCAGGGAGGAGGTCCTACCCTCATCTATGGTCACGAGCTTTGGGTTGTGACCGAAAGAATGAGATCTCGGATACAAGCGGCCGAAATGAGTTTTCTCCACAGGGTGTCTGGGCTCTCCCTTAGAGACAGGGTGAGAAGCTCGATCATCCGGGAGGGACTCAGAGTAGAGCCGCTGCTTCTCCACGTCGAGAGGAGCCAGTTGAGGTGGCTTGGGCATCTGTTTAGGATGCCTTCTGGACGCCTCCCTGGTGAGGTGTTCCGGACACGTCCCACCAGGAGGAGACCCAGAGGAAGACCCAGGACACGCTGGAGGGACTATGTTTCTCGGCTGGCCTGGGAACGCCTCGGAATTCCCCCGGAAGAGCTGGCCCAAGTGGCTGGGGAGAGGGAAGTCTGGGCCTCCCTACTTAGGCTGCTACCCCTGCGACCCGACCCCGGATAAGCGGAAGAAAATGGATGGATGGATGGATGAATTTTAATTCGCTACTCATTCACATTTGATTTGTGGTAAATTAAGAACTAAATCACAGCCTAGTGACATTTCTAGAAAACTCAATTGCACCCAAACCTAAACTTTCTCTTGTATAAACAAGTGTCAGATAAATACTTTTATCAGTTACCAAAAAAAGACTTAATCGAGCCAAAGATCATTAGTTGTAGAATCCTTTTATACCACGAAGACCCCGAAGTTCACTGTTGTGCGTATTTTTTTCTTAGTTTGATGGCAGTAAACACTAATTTTATTTTAATTAAATATAATTTTATATATTTGTTTGTTAAGCAGCCTAATACTTTCACTTTGTACTCATCTAGCTGTATACATTTAAACTGTAGCAGAAATTTTTCCTATTGGCTATGACCTCTCTCCCCAGATGAGTTATAAGTCGCGTACTTTGGCACACAGCAGTAAACATTGCAGTGTTTTTATTTTCTTATGTTGATTATCAGTGTCTTCTCTGTACATGACGATCTTTTTCCGTTTGGTCAACAACGTGCATCAGAAAACAGTGAAACAGTAAAGCTGAAATGGTTCTGAACATTTAAAAACCTCTATCATGTTCTTGCATTGTACATGATCAGGATGTAACCAGCTTTGCATCTCAGAGAGAACTTTCCTCATCAGAATCAGAATCAGAATAAGCTTTATTATCATTGCACTGAAGTACAGCGAGATTATGTTATGTACAGTTGTCAGAAAGATGGGCGGAGTGCACGTGGCTGCAGCTCTTAGGAGTGCGGCTTCTTATTCTTTAGATAGAAAAGGGGAAAGATCATGAGGTTAGGATATTGGTATATATAAAAAAAGATCTCTTCACACCTTGTCCTTGTCAGGACACGATTGAAGACATCAAAAACTCTACCAGCAAGCACATTTATAGACACATTACATATGCATGTGACAACAAGACGGTGAAATTCATCCCTGCAGCACTTCCAGATAGCACCATAGTCCTGATAAGATGTTGATGTCACCCGGTGCAGCTCTGATAAGCGTTTATGGAGGTTCTTGGGGTCGGGGGTTGGATAGAGCACAGTTTTCGTAGTTTACACACATCCCAGGAGAAATTTGATAAATTGGCTTACTTCAAGGCCAAACGAGGAGGCCAGATTCAGATAAGCCACAGTTGTTTTTTTTGTGAAGGCAGACTGTTTTTTCTCATCAGCCTTGAGTTCTGCTGGCACTTTCGGCGATCCAAAATGGCCAGATTTTGTGGACTTTCCGCAGGTTTGTGATTGTTAACTTCCTCCAAGGTCAACCCCAACGTGCTGGCGAGTTCCAAAGCCGCAAGTGGCCTACAATTCTCGTAAATCACTTCCATCTTATGAGGGTTCTCCAGGACCCTGTCGCTTGGTTGAGAACATTTTATCAATTGCATTGAAAGTTCAGCTGACCAGATCCATGACAGTAATTTACGATTTGGAAGATGTGTAAATATAAGCTCTAATACACAGGACAGAGAGCAAAAAAGCAGGAGGAAGACAGAAAAAGCATCCGTTTTGCTTGAGAGCGAATGAGGAAACAAAACTAATGAAAAAACACAGAAAAAGCAAATATTATTATTGAGCATGCATCAGGAAAAAAAAACAAATGAGATTTATTCTAAAATGAGATGAAATGAATGGCATGCAGACAAAAAAATTGCCACAAAGGCTTATGTCTGAGCAGAAATTGTATATGAGCAGAAGCTGATCTAAATGAGAGCCACCATATCCGTGACCAAAAAGTTTAGATTCCCAAACGTTTTGATTTTTGTAAATCTGAAGACTCTCTTCATCATCTTTTAGAAGTGGACTTAAAAGAAAGAATGGCACTGGAAGTAAAAAAAAAGGCAGAATGATTTGTGAGCGTTGCAAGGAGAAGGACAAACGAATGTCAGAACAAGAGAGAAAAGAAAAGAGAGGGAGAGAAAAATCAGATTTCATTAGTTGTTATGAATGAGTCCACTCCACTGAAGTAGACACACATCCTGCATGACTGGAGTCCCAGACACTCAAAAATATCAACAAAAACCACTCAAACCCACAAACGTGGCCTGACTGTTTTTATTCACCAGCAAGAAATTCCAGGTTGTTTCGGCGATAAGATTTCATTCTTTCATCCTGAGGTCAGTGGCTCTGCAAACTAGAGGTGTGTATGTTTCCTATGGCATCATCTCCTGCCTCTCCTGCTCACTGCCTTTCACTATAAGACATCAGGCGCTTTAAAGGTAAGTCTGGACTTATTAGCCAATAAATAAAATGACTAGGAAGAAGCGGTTAAAGATAATGGATGTATGGATGGATGGACTAAAACAGGAAGATTTAGGATCCAAGGCTCTTTACCCTTAAATGTGTAAAGGTTCCAGGAAAAGTGATTAATCTAATCTTTAGTTGCTATGACCATCATTATTGGACAACGGATTCAAGATTCATGGCTTGTAGACACAGATATGGGGTTTGTAGGGCAACTTATATTTTCCATTTGTCTCTACTTGTGCTGTGTTACCCATCTGGTAGATTTCTCAGGGTACTCTGCTCTGTTACTACATAATGGTAAATAATGCAAAGGATATTCTGAGATAAAAATACAGTATGATGCAGTCAAAGCAAACTCATGGTGCTCAGTGTATAGAAATATAACAAGCTAAATAAGAGTAAGGTCATTTTCATGTATAATCTCCAACATAGTTCAGCTTAATTTTATTTTATTATTAACCTTTATTTAACCAGGCAAATCCCATTGAGATCACAGATCTCATTTGCAAAGGAGGCCTGGGGTTGAAGGCAGCCTAACATGCATGTTTTTGTTCTGTGGGAGGAAACTGGAGTACCTGGAGAAAACCCACGCAAGCACGAGAAGAACATGCAAACTCCACCCAGAAAGACCCCAGGTCCAACCGGGGATTGAACCCAGGACCTATTTGCTGTGAGGCAACAGTGCTAACCACTGAGCCATCATTCAATTAGTTAATTATTTAAATTAAAGGCAGTTGTAAGTCAGTGTTCAACCTTTCAATAAATATGTGATGTACAAATTTTATGTAACATCTTAACATAGAAATGTAGTAAAATTAACTTTAAATGGCAGGAAAGTTTGTTGTTTTGAATAGATTTTCTTTCTAAAATGTATAAAGATGTATCTGCCTAGGACAGCGACCTATCTCTGGTGCTCGCTAATACGTATGTGTCCCTCATTGCCATCAGCAAATGTTGGCATGCTGAAAGGCTGCAACTCAGTTTTGAACCCATGATCTTCTTGCTGCGAGGTGACATCTCTAACCACCACATCATCAGGCTGCTGGCATTGTAAAATATTTGCCGTTACAATTCTGGACAAAACTGGAGGCAATTTCCAACATCTGGATTTAAAATTATTTTGATCAAAGCATTTCTCACAATAGCGCTGTGATGTTAAATCACTTTAGATGAACATATAAATATCCTTGTAGATAAACGTACTCTTTGAATTTGGAGAATCTTTGCCCTTAAAACCTCATCACGTCATGAAAGACTAATTGACTAAATGCTTATATAGTTCAAGATGGCCACCACAGGCGATCAAACTTAGAAAAGGCAAAAATAAAAATAAAACTTTATGACAGTCAAGATTTTCAAAGTGCTGTTATGACTGGAAGAGAATGACTTGGTCATTAATAAAATGACAAGACGGAACAAACTCAAACCATCCATGAACGCAAACAGAATTAGAAATGGAAACTGATGAGAACAGGAAGTCCTGTGGTCACACTTCTCCTCCACAGCGCACTTAAAGACAAGGACACGGAAGAGATGGATCTGGTGTATGTGTGTTTGTGTTTGTGTGTGTGAGACAGCAACCTATAAGTTGGCATGCATTCATTATCTTACTCAAGGACAAAGACTCCCCACTCTGGACACTTCTACAACTGCTGCACAAATTAATTCAGTAATTCAGCATGAAGAGGTAGACACTCTTCCAGTTTTCTGTAATAAACAGACCCACATAAACAAAGCAGATGACAAAATGCAAATACAAAAAAACAATTTCTTTAATTGTTGAGGTTATCCGAAATTATAGTATCTTTGAAACTGCATGTGAAAGAAGTTGAATATGAAGACGATCCACCATCAGCCAGAATGGTCAAAATTGGATCTTCATCTCTTCTGCAGCGGTGGTGGTTAAGACACTCTGGATGCAGAACATGATTAAAGTTTTGTTTCATATCAAACCAAATCATGACTCTCTTGTTATTTCTTCTACCAGCAACGGGCATTTAAAAAGTACAGAAACTTTACAAATAAAGAACATAGTGATCAAAATGAAAATAAAATGTAGGTTATGTTAATGAATTTATGATGGAGACCTGTGGGGCTTGGCTGTCTCAAAGGACTTCTGACGCAGCTGAATGATACTGAGTGGCCAGAAGGACTGGATCTTCTGCAGCTGCAAAAGCACAAACTTGGGAGGAGGAAGAATTCGAAGAGCCCATGAAGGACGTGAAACTGTAGTCGAGGAAGGCTGAGTAAGCCACTCGACAACTTTGAAAAAGCAAACAGACCCATCCCAGGTTGTGCTAACCTGGGCTAAGCATAATGAAAGGAACATTCTGAGGATCTTCTCACACCCACCGCTGAGGAGGCAGGGTCATAGGACTCAGGGGAAAGGTTAGTCCATTGCCTTGGCAGAGGTTGCCAAAGTATTTCCTGGCTGCAGGGTGTCAGGAGAGGATAAGATATGCCTTCAGACGTTGAAGGCTCTGGACATTGTGGGGCCATTGTGGTTGACACGCTTCTTCAAATTCACACTGAGGTTTTGGATAGTGATGAGACAGACTGGGGTGGTCGTCCCAATTAAAGGGGAAGGGGTGGGGGGCAGAGAATCTGTTTCAACTATCAAGAAACTGCAATGCTCAGCCTCCCCCAGAATAATTACTTCAGGGTTTTGGAAGGGAGGTTTCGACTAATCGTAGAACTTCTGATTCAGGATGAACTTTCATCCTGATTGTGGAACAGTGGACCAAATCTTGTTTGAGCTTGACCTTCTAGTCTACATGTGTTTTATGGACCATGAAAAGGCTTATGAGCATGTTCACAGTGGTCTTGCTATAGTTATGGGGTACTGATGCTGCTTTTGACTATCTAGTTGTTATACAGTAGTCCATCGCTACTTTGCGGTTCAACTTTTGCGGACTAGCTCTTTCGCAGTTTTTCAAAGTCAGATTGTACACAGCACATGATTGTCAACTTTAATATTATTCACGTGATTGGGACGGTACGGGATAAAAAGTTAACACAAAAAAACTTCAAACAGGTCCGCCATTTTGTAGTTTTCTTTCAATAAGCTTATACTGTTACGCCAGTCAAGAGAACTACACTACTCAGAAGCCAACAGTGCTTCCAGACACTGCTTTCTGCTGAGATGGCAGCAGTGGAGGGACAATCTATCGATGAAGCTCACAGAACTGGCAGGAAAGTCACAAATAATAATGAAGCTGAACTCATCCTTCAAGTTGTATCTTCACTGGTGAGTAGCTGGGCTGCAGTTGATCCGGACTCGGTGTCATCCGGATCCTGGGGGCAGCAGGGAACATGCAGTCGGTGGCGGGGTTCGGCCTGGTTCTGGTCACCATGGTGCTGGTCTGGACTTGGGGCGAGGTGGTGGGCTACATCCTAGGGGCAGCCTTACGCGCGGAGTGTTTTTCATGGAGTGGCAGCATGCGCACATCAACCTGGACGGGGCGGTGGGCTTAGTCATACTGCAGGGTAGCCAAACCAGAATCGAGCCCGACTGGAACCGAGCTGCTGGTCTCCAGAGCTGGCGAGTACTCATAAACACACTCAGAGATCCCCAAATCCCAAATTAGTTGAAAATGAGGCACCATGGCTGAACTTCCATCAACCTGGTGGCTGTGTTCGAGTACCTGACCACCGAGATCCTGAATCTGGTGGAAAACTCAGCTCTTGACAACGGGAGGACTGGGATCATCCCCTGGCACCTTCAACTGACAGTCTGTGGCAACGAGGAGCTCGGCAGACTGCTGGGAGGAGTGACCCTCACTTAGGGAGGAATTCTGCCCAGCATTCGGGTAGTCCTGCTGCCCTGGAGGACTGAGAGGCCCGCTGGATCTGATTGCAAGCTAGATCCAGGTGGACGGATCAGTATCTGTGGCCAGATTCTTCAGATTCGCTGCAGGAGATCCTTCCTGTCCACAGCTATCAGCATCTACACTATAACAGCTCTTAAATGAAACCAGGATGATGAGCTATGGCAACACAATTTCCCTTTGGGATTAATAAAGTATTTTTGAATTGAATTGAACTGAATTGAAAATTTTGCAGTACTGTACAGTACATATACGTATGTTATTCAAATAATGTAGGTTTAAGAGTTTAGAACATTACAAGAGTGTGGGAAGGGTTTATAAAGCCTTAAAATATATAAATACTAAAATAAATATAGCGTACCTACTTCGCAGTTTTTCACCTATCGCAGTGGTGTCTGGAATGTAACCCCTGCGATAATCAAGGGACTACTGCACAGCCAAAGTGAGAGCTATGTTTGCATTCGAGGCACAAAATTGAGCTAATTTCCAGCATGGTTTGGACTCTGCCAGTGCTGCCCCTTGTCTCCAATCTTGGTTCTTGTGTTCATGGTTAAGATCTCAAGGTGAAGTCATGGAGAGGAGGATGTCTGATTTGGGTACCTCAGGTCTTGTATCGGCTTCCTGCAAATAAATTGTTTTGTTGGTGTCTTCAGTGTTGGTTTGCCACACAGTCTGAAGCGGCTATAGAATGAGAGTCTGAGGCCATGGTTCTCAAATGGAAAAAGGTGGAATACTGCTTCCAAATTGGGAATGAGTCTTGGCCTCAAATGGAAATCCAGTGAGTCTTGTTGGTAAGAAGGAGCAAGAAATAGACACTGGACTGACATTAAATTTAAGGTCAGTTTACCAAATGACATCAATCCTGTTTTTCTTTTAGTCTCTTTTCTTCCTTTATGTCCATCAATTCTGGAGCAGGTTTGCTGAAAAGAGAATATGTGTATTCATCAGATGAGCATACATAAGGAGAAGATGTTTGCAGATGTGTCTCATCGTTGTTATATATACACCACATGTGTCCCTCAGCATATGTGCATGCTGCCACATAATTACAGTACATGCAGTATACTACACAGGTTTGTATACATATGTGTGTGTGTGTGTGTGTGTGTGTGTGTGTGTGTGTGTGTGTGTGT
>NC_056503.1:31324199-31333609 GCF_014905685.2 Nematolebias whitei | reverse complement strand
GTGTGTGTGTGTGTGTGTGTGTGTGTGTGTGTGTGTGTGTGTGTGTGGTCGGTAATAACAGGAAGCTGGCCCTTCATGTTGACACAAACCTGCCTGACTGATTGGCCATTGAAAATAAATAAACACACAAGTGACCCAGAGTTTTCCACGAGACTAAAAATAAGAAACTCTGAGCTCTTCACGTCGTCAAACCCAAACAGGAACACCTGTGGCTCGCCCCACAGCCTAACGAGTCGCCATGACAACCAGCTGCGCAGTTTGCAAACAGTTTACAGTCAGGATAAAGATGGGTGGGGGAGATTTTGCAGATGCCTGAAGGTTCGAACGAGCGCAGAGGAGCTACAGCTGATTTGAAACAGATTATGAAATCTGTGAGGACAGCTGAAGTAACATCAGGAAGTGCGAAAACTGAGAAATGACAGGAATCACAGAAGGAAAAGGACTGTGACCAAAAAGGTAAATACAATGGGTGATGACAAATTAAGAAAACCCACGTCCACTTTAAGGTTTAGGGCAAAACATACAACCTCTTATCTGGTCCTAAGAGGTTAATTAAATCTAGGCTTTGATGAACAACTGATAACAGTTTGCAACTTGATAAAAACATTTTTTGGCAGCTTGCTTGCCTTGAGTTTGTGAACACAATACAAAGACAAAAAGACCATAATCTTAAAGAAGCACCTGTGTCTGTGCTTCAGTCTAATAAGAATCACAATGCTATTTCCAAACTGTTTGGAAACATCATTAGTTGATCTTGAAAACAACTTTTCATAAGTGACAAAAACATTTGAAAGATCTCAGGAAGTCCAACATTTCACTGACCACATCAACTCTGTGGATAAATACATCAAGTTCACACGAGAAGATGAAAAAAATGGCAAGTTGGCTTTCTTGGACTGTGAGGTCTCAGTCTCTGACAGAGGACATTTGCAAACCGAGGTGTACCACAAACCCACCCACACAGACCAGTATTTGCAGTTTGACTCCCATCACCCTTTGGAGCACAAGTTAGGAGTCATCAGGACTCTGTATCACAGAGCAGACAGCATCCCCACTAGCTCAGGAGCCAGGCAGAAGGAGAAATCCCACACAAGACAGGCTCTAGAGCAATGTGGATATCCTAACTGGGCCTTCCTGAAAGCAGAGAAGAAACCCAAACAGGACTCCAGTCAGCCAACAGGTGAAAAGGAGGAACCCAGACCCAGACCAGTGGTCATTCCATATGTTGAGGGAGTATCAGAGAAACTGAGACGTTTATTTTCTAAACATAACGTCCCAGTGGCTTTTAAACCCCAAAATACATTACGGCAAAGACTGGTTCATCCCAAAGATCCAGTCCCCCGGCACAAACAGAGTAATGTTGTGTATGCTGTTCAGTGTCAGGAGGGCTGTGATCAGTCTTACATCGGGGAAACTAAACAGCCACTGGCCAAAAGGATGGCCCAGCACAGAAGATCAACATCATCAGGCCAGGATTCTGCGGTCTACACTCATCTCCAGGCCAGCGGTCACTCTTTCAAGGATGAAGATGTTCACATCCTGGACAGAGAGGAACGATGGTTTGAGAGAGGAGTAAAGGAGGCCATCTTTGTGAAAAGAAATCGTCCATCATTAAACAGGGGTGGAGGCCTCCGTGTTCAACTGTCCCCCTCTTACAATGCTGTTTTGGCTAGTATCACTCAGCCCTCTGTGAATAGTAAACAGCCATCAGTGTGCTAATGATCCATTGTTAGGCTGATGGTCCTTCTTGAGCATGTGATCAGCTGGTTTTGGTTGTCAGCAGCAAACTGGTTGATCCACTCTGAGAAGGTGCTATTTAAGAGACTGAGCTGAAAACAGCACCTCAGACTGAGGAAGTCTCTCGGATGAGAGACAAAACGTTTCTAGATTTTTTTGCTTTGTTTTGTTTTTTGTTTTTTTGAATGTCCAGAGGACCAGATTGAACTTTTTTGGATTTGAAAGAGTTGCCAATTCCTCAGGTGGGAAAATTCCCAGCAAGTTTATTCAGACCACTCATTGCTAAGAAAAACAAAGCAAAACACTAACTCGGTTAATCTTTCGGAGTTTCCAACAAAACGAAAGAAAAGCTTTGCGGAGAGTGGTGAAGGCTACACAGAAGTCTGTTGGGAGTCAGCCTCCCCACCATCACAGACATCTACACCTCCAGATGCAGGAAGAGGGCCACCTGCATCATGAAGGACCCCACTCACCCAGCACACACACTTTTTGCCCCGTTCTCCCCAGGCAGAAGGTTGCGGAGCATTAAATGTAGAACCACTAGACTGAGGAACAGCTTCTACCCTGAATCTGTTCGACTCATGAATATCTAACCAGGATAATCACTGTGAAAAATCACATCATGCTGCTGATCTGTTTCATGTTGCTGCTGATCTGTTTCATGCTGATGTATTTATTCATACTCATCTGCTCACACAGACTCATGTTCTTGCTGCTGTTCAGTGTATTGTTTTCATGCTACTAGTGCTTAATGTATTTTTTTTTATGTTTTTCTTAGTTCATATCTTAGATATTTTTACAGTTTTTCTTTTACATTTAATAGTTTTGTTGGATGTAACTGGGACCCTGTGTACACAATTTGTCCACACCACATGTACCACATGTGGTGTGGAATGACAAATAAAGAACCTTGAATCCTTGAAAACAATTAGGTAAAGAAATAAGAGTGGTTGAATAACATGACTCATGACTTGTTACCTTTCATAATACCTGCAAGTATATGTATTGAATTGTACAACTACTTATCACAGTAATGTTGTCTTACTTATGACATGCCTTTTGGTTGGTATACTTTTTTATGTAAATGCACTGAGCTGAAAGAGCGTTTTAATGTTTGCTAAATCACAAGGTGAAATCAGGTCAAACAGCCAGTACAGTACCTCAAATTATTGATGCTAAAACCATTATATTTCTTCAGTTTTGTACTCTTTACTTTTGATTTTAGGCTTAGTTTTAATTGAAACCAATGAATATGCCACTGAATTCAATGCCATCTTTTAGCTTCGATGGGTTCAGTTGAGTTTTTCAGAAAAATACTTTGATTTCCTGTCAAACACCTGTAGATTGATGCTACCTTAAACCTCTGTTGGCCCTGTTTAGTTCTAATGCAGTTGCCATAAATGTTTAAAGGTTTTAAAGCTCGAAACTCCCACCAAAGTCCCATCTGTTGGGCTAACAGCATCAGATTGATGTATCAAAACAAGATAAGCTTCTTTTCTTATGGATTTTTTATCAGTAAAACACTCGATTGGACTCCAGGAGGAAATTCGAGTAGATAATAAAACAGGAAATTCTCAGCTGTCTGTCGGATCAGAAACCTTCCTTTTTTGATGATACACTAAAATATGTTGTTGAGGTTTATCTTTCAGCTGCTCCCTTCTTCAAGGGTCACTGCAGTGAAAGTTTGGACAAATGTTTTATACTGGGAGCCCTTCCTGACAAAACCTGAACTTGAACCCACAGCCTCAGGTTTAAGAGACCACAGCACTGACCACCAAGCTACTGTGGCCCTATGCTCTACAATAGCTATCAAACATATGTTAAAAAAAAAAAAAACTCAAAATTTATTCATGACCTTCAACCTCTATCCACTAATCACAGATCCTGCTGCACCCCACAGGTCATTGTTCTGGTATTCTGGGCTCTGGGGAACCACAGTAAGTAGAACCCAAGCTACGCTAAATCAACTTTGAGTTTCAATTGAAACACTTTGACCGGAAAGACGAACGACTCTGTGGTTCTGCTGCGTGTACTCCACAGCCCAGATGATGTTTTATCTATGTTGGAAGAGAAGTCTTGTCCACCGCTGTGGGCTCATCTGGGAGGTTAACGTGGCGTCACACAGCTGCAGCACCTGCACATATTTCTCTCTGAGGCAGTGCGATAAAACACAAGCGTCATTTTAGACATGAAATAAAAGTGTGAGCCTGTTGTAAAGACATAAATTCTGACATACTTTTTGTTTCCTCCATGTACAGATGTATGTATACACACACACACACACTGCACGTGTGGAGACGATGCAGCATATTTGCTCTTTTCCTGTCTGCGTTTGTGTACCTCTGGTGAAAAACATACTGTACACATGTGAGGGTGTTATTTATGCATCTTCACTGTGTCTCTGAGCGTGTCAGCTCCAGATGTGCAGGGGTCAGCGCCGGACCGCCCTCTCTGTTTCAGATGAATCCAGGTGTGGAACCCCATGCTCACAGGGCCCTGAGACATGGTGGAGGGTCACTTTATTTTTTCAACTGCGCTTGTTTTAAAAAAAGAAAAGAAAAGAAAGAAAGGTTACCACTAACTCAATGAACCCTGTTTATTCACTGATCTGTGGCCGTTTTCATGAGCATGAACGAGAATAAAGTAATTCATACCCCAGTTCCTGAACATAACGCAAAAAAGAGGATTTGTGTTTGCTTGATTATTTCTTTGTTGTAACAATGCTTCTTGGCGGCACATCCTGTGTTGTTCATAAAACCTGTTTATTTCCCATGCAGTGGGACCACATTAGTAAGAAAAACATATTTGTGGGCTGAGCAGCAGAGTTTAGTCCCAGACATGGGTTTGCCTCTAGGTGCTCAGGTTTTGACAATCAGGCGCCATTCAGACACTTGACTGTCAACACCTGGGGTACCAGCAACTTAAAACAGAATAAACTGCAGAATAAGCTGTTTGGGAATGGTATAGATAATTAGACACGTTTTTCCATACATACTCAACTCTGCAGTTCAACCCACAAATGTATTTTCCTTACAAATGTGGCACCACTAAAACGATAATAAACAGGCTGTCCAACAGTTAAAGATTTATGGCCAAGAAGCATTGTTCCAAAAAAAATAGGAAAGTTTTAATCAACCAAACACAAATTTCCTCACATTCTGTGCTAAATTTATATTTAGTTAAACTGTCTGTGCAGCTTTATCCTTTGATATCTTGAGGAATGAGAGCAGGACAGAATTTAAGGATGGAAATATGTCAATTTTACAACAGGAAGAGGGCACTGGGGTCATATTTTCTGGCACAGAAAATAGAGAGCCATAAGGAACGTAAGAATGGTCCAAAAGGTGAGGAAGAACCATAACGGTGAAGGCTCAATACGTCGAAAAGAGATGTTATAGATTGCGTAACAAGAACAGATTATTCTTTAACGATGAAAAATTGAAGTTTTGTCACAAATCTGTGGAGGAGAAAAGAAAGGGAGCCTTCTTGTTATCCAGCCCCAGTGTTTACACTGATTCCTCCGACAGATAGCATCAGCAAATGAGCTGCGATCATGTCGACGTGCTGTTACACCAAAGCAACGCTGACCTTCTGACACCGCGAACACACACATGCACAAATAACAAATTCACAAGCGCGCATAACCCTGCTGTTCTCTACATTCTGCTCAGTTTTAAACACTGAGCAGTGGTGGGGCCAAAGCAAAATAACACATGGCCCATATTTTGTCCTGTGGGGCCCCGTGTATTATGTCATTGTGTACAAAGATGACACAAACTTTAATTTTGTGCCTAATGTCTTATTTTACACAAAAATAGTTCAGTTACAGGATCAGTTTACTAAAATAAAAAGCACAAAGCATTTTCTCTCAAGGTAAGTCCTCCACCTGCTTTCTGTCTGCTGCTGATGGCTCTTTGTCCATCACTTTTGACTCTGCAGTTATTAATATGAGCACAAACACCACTTCATGACCATACATGTGCAGAGGAGTGTAAGTTGTGTTGTGCTACATTCCAGCCATGGGATAACGGCTGAACCCCAATTCCTGGTGTTAATCCTGCCTCTAAATTTTAGATTTTGGCTGAATCCCAACTCACCTCTTCCCCCCACTTCTACTTATAACTTCTGCATGTTCACGCTGACAAGCTGGGGTTTCCAACCCTTTTAGTGATGTCAGGGAGAGGTGAAACAACCCTTAAATACACTTTTTTCAGATTTTTTCAGAAGTGCACTTGAAAAGAAAGGGCACAAGCTGTGCTAACAAAGAAGCTCATGTGTGTATTTTTTAAATTATGATTATTTTGATTGAGCAACCATTGATTTTACTGGCACATTACTTCTGTAGCAGACATATAAAACACTAGAAGCATTGTAGATCTCCATTAAAACAGACACAACAGCCAGTGTAATGTTGTTTGATGCATGTGTTACATTAGGTACTACTGTTGTTCTTAATAAGTATAAAAATAACATATGCGACCCATTAAATCAGGGATTAAGTCATAATTGGTCAAACTAAACTAAGCATATTTTTAGATTCCAGGCTTTAATCTAGATTTTTCACCCCTGGATCAAGAGCAGTTCCACAGATAAAGCTTGTTCTAGCTAATCGCAAATACACCTGAAATTTTGAATCCTATTTTTAACGTATTCCAATTATGATTTCTTGACACCATTTGAAGGAGGAAACTTCAAACCATATTTGGATGTTGAGGTTTCCCAGCTGGCATTGAAATTCACTTTGCAAGCATGCAGGAAACGCAGCAAAAGTTTGGGGCTTTTCTGCTGAAACTAATTGTTTGTTGTTGGTACTGACTGGAAATGTGCTATAAAACACCCTTTAGGATTATATTTATGACATTTAATTCAAGATATTGCACATTATTGCTTTCATAAATAAGGTTAATCATATTTTGACAAAATCCAATTTTACAAATTTTTCAACCAATGTATCTCACCATACCACCTTATGACATAATACTCGTTTCAGTGTGACGAGTTATATATGTAAAGTAACATATATGTTACTACATACTGCGTTTCTACATTTTCTTAACAGAGCACTCCGCTCTCAGACTGCAGGTTTACTTGTGGTTCCTAGAGTTTCCAAAAGCAGAATGGGAGGAAGATCTTTCAGTTATCAGACTCTTCTCGTGTGGAACCAACTCCTAGTTTCTGTTCGTGAGGCTGACACATTGTCCAGTTTTAAGACTGGGCTTAAATATTTCCTTTTTTATAAATCCTATAGTTAGGGTTGGCTTGGGTTTCCTGAGCTATCTGTTAATTATGCTGCTATAAGCTTAGACTGCTGGAGAACAAACTGACCACTTTTCTTGACTCTGCTACTGTCTTGACTTACTCTGCTCAACCTGTTTTGTATTTTTTCATATCCTTGACATGTTTTTTGTCTTTCTTCCGATAGCGGGTACACCTGCACCTACGTCTGAACCTGCCGATCTGTGTTCTTTTGTCTCTTCTTTCTGTCCTCTCAAACCAGCCGGTCAAAGCAGATGGCCGCTTGTCCTGAGCCTGGATCTGCTGGAGGTTTCTTCCTGTTAAAAGGGAGTTTTTCTTTCCACTGTTGCCTTTGTGCTTGCTCAGGATGAGAGACTGCGATGAAGTGAAGAGTCAACGAGTCTGCTGCTTCCTTAGATAGAGAACTTTACTAATTGGCTTTTCTATGTATATGAATATACCTGTTCAGTGCCTTGAGACAACTTCTGTTTGTGATTTGGCGCTATATAAATAAACTGAATTGAATTGAATTGAAGTTTGTTGCAGGCTCTTTATGTTGTTTTACCAACAACATATGGGAATGTCAACATTGTGCGTTTACATAAAAGGAATTAGTGACGACCAGTGGTTGACTGGATTCTTGAAGGGGTGTCCCATTTGGCTGCGGACCATTTTAAAGAAAACTCTTTACAACTTCAAATCAAGGGCTAAATTTAAAGTTGGGGCTGGATGTCAGAACAGGGTTAGCGGTAACACCAAGAAATGGATTTCATCCTTTGCGGGGACCCCCTTAGACCATAATTAGAAGTCAGATTCAGTGGGGGTTAAAATATTCCACAATAAAGCGAGACGTCCCTTCAAGACGTCAAATGATAGTAACTGTTGCCTGTTTCTTTTATATAAACAGACATGTCACATGACATTTGTTTGCTTTTTGTCAAGATGCCATGTGACCATTTTTAGATGCAACAGACACATTAACAATGTCACCAAACACACCATGTTTAATTTGTGGTAATACCTAGTTTAACTGAGAACTACTGCATCATTTTCTTGTTTTTATGTTTGTCCATGAAGTTTGACAATGAAATGAAACAACACACCAAAACACAATCTATGTTTTATCTTCCTGTTCTTGATTTCTTCCCTCCTGTTTGTTCAACAGAGTGGTGTGACAGCAGAGAGCAGACAAAGTCGGGTTACCCTGGTAATTTAGGAGGACGGAAGTATCCTGGACATACAGAGTCTCTCCTCCCACTGCACCGAGAGTCCCATTGATGATTCACCAGCCTGCACGACGAAGGTTGGTGACCCCAATTTGAGTAAGGCATGAGGAGGAGGAGGAAGAGCGGCAGAAGAAGGCGGATGAAGAAGAGGGATAATAAGGAGGAGGGGATGGAGATGCCTGCGTCAGTGGCACTCGGTAACAGGCAGATGTCCTTGTCTCTGTCACAAGTAAATCATGTCCCTTGGGGAAAAGAATGAAAGAAGTAAAAAGAGGAAGGAAAGAAGCAAAGATTGAGATTGCTGTCTGCACAAGCAATGTGCTGAAGTGGACGTGTCTGCATATCTAAGTGACTTTATAAGCAGTTAGTTCATCAACTGAGACTACGGAGATGCCCAAAGAAAACAGAAAAAAAAGGCCTGAGAAGGCAAAGCTAATCAATGTAAGTGTTTTAATGGTGTTTAAACTGAGCTAGCTAAGTTGTAATAAAATGCAGGTGTATATAAATTACTAAACATAACCTGCACTATAAACATCGAATATCTTGAACCTAATAATAAAGTTTTTTACAACCCATGCCAAAAGATGTGCATGAAACTAAACATTTTGGTCTTGGTTAAAGATGGACCCTGAAATGAAAACTGACTTGAAGAACTTGAATAAGATCAAAATGTATTTAATAAAAATAACAAAAAGGGCTGACATAGCTGCAGAACAAGCTCAGAAAACAACTCGAGGAGACCACGGAGGAGAACCGGGCGTGAACAGAATGATGCACAACGCTCAGCTGCAGGGGGGAGTGAAAACTAACAGACTGAGAGAGTGGTGGTGCAGAGGTTAGAGAAGGTGGGCCTGTGATTGGAAGATCGCCGGTTTAACTTCTGGTACCAACAACATCAAAAATGTGGGTGGGATAGGTGAAGCACCCACATCTGCCTCCACCCTCATTTACCCCACTCTGGGCCCTTGAGCAAGGCCCTTAACCAACATCTGCTCCTCCGGGCGCCCTAGATAGCAGCTCTCTGCTCCACACAGAAGTATGTAGTAGCTCTGTGGTCTGTGGTTGTGTCAGGAAGGACATCCAGCGTTAAAATAATTGGCACGTCTTCGTGCAACTGAGTTCGCTGTGGCGAACCCTGAAAAAGGGAGCAGCTGAAAGAAGAAAAAAAACAAAACAGTAAACACACACACACACACACACACACACACACAC
>NC_056503.1:31302706-31324099 GCF_014905685.2 Nematolebias whitei | reverse complement strand
CAAAAAAAAGTAAAAACCCAATATATTGGGTTTTTACTTTTTTTTGTGGGGGGGGCATTTACAGATAAAAGCTGCTTATTAAATACAATGTCGTCGTCAAACTGATAAAAATGATACATCATATTTAAAAAGCAAACTATATAGCAAGAAATATTTAGTTAGAATTTCAATTTTTAGGTTTCAGTCACTGTTTCACATGTCACAATAAACTAATTGTTACAACTGTAAATGTTATTAAAGGAAATATTCAGATTTCTTGCACTGGGTTTCTATGTGACAGTAATAAACAATTAATATCTTACCTGTTGTATAGCTCTTTAACTGATGTTCATTTTGTTTGTTTGTTTATATTAACAACTTTTTCTTTCCAGATGAAAAATTAAACAAACTAAATGAAACAAAATGTCTCTAGCCAGCTGTCCATTGATGCCTGATTCACACACAGAGACACGAAGCATTATATTATTATAAACAATGACCTTAGTAAGGTCATAATAATTCAAGTAATAAAAGGATTATAAAGGTTATTAGTTTGGTAAAATGATATTGGATGTATCAGGAAGCAGATCAATAGATATTTCCATTTGAGTAAATTAAATATCAACCCCCACAGAGCTGACCAGGACAGAGGCGACAGGTCAAGATCAAACACAACTTTCTTAACTGGGCAGCTGTGGCTCAGGAGAAAGATTGCTCACCTGCCAGTTGAAGAGTCGGTGGTTCGATGCTGGCTTCTCCCAACATCAGCGTGTCCTTGGGTGAGACCCTGAACTCCAGGTTGCTCCTGATATTGGAAATGATATGAATATCAGAAATGATTATTGCTGTGCCTGTGAAGTGAACTGAACCTCATTTACATGTGAATGATCTCGGAAGCATTTTAAATGTTCCCATACCGATTGTGAAAACATTAAGCGTGCACTTGGCAACGCAATGATTGCAATCCCTGTTCAGATGAGAATGCCCAAAACCTTGAACCGTCTGTAGTTTCCATGCGAGCTCATAAGCTGGCATTAATATTTTTGTATTCCACCAACACAAACATGCACACAGGCACTTATTGTCCAGATCAGTGGTTTTTGTTGGATTGTTTGTAGTTTTTTGTGTTTGATTCGATGAGTTGATAATTGTGATTACTGCGTCTGATTTACTTGTGTTTTTATTATTTCAGTGTTCTCTGTGTGCCAGCATTCACTTCTCTGTCAGTTTACTCTCACCTGTTCTGCCTCTTCCTCAGGTGTTTAAGTTGTCAAGTCAAGCTGTGTTTCCCTCTTTGTCTTCCTCCTTGCACTTTCCTACAACATTTTACTTCCTTGGCAGCCATTTACTTTGCAAATAACTCAGTTTTCTTCATCTCTGAGCAACCTTGGGTTCAAACCCCCACATCATGACACTCATGTTGCCGTGTACATGAGAGGCTGAAACGCAGAAGAAATGTTACGGTTTCACTTACAGTCAAAACATTTTGTGAGCTTATTAAGACTAGAAAAGAGATACAAACTGTAAACTCAGTCCACGTGCTATCTTGAACTATAAACACAAAGAATTGATGAAACAGCTAAATAAAAAAAATCAGAAGTGGCAGAAACCTAAAAGACGCATTAAACAGGGACCAGGAAAAGAAAAAAATGTTGACAGGCTGGCTGCAAACAAAACAAAGTGAGCAGAATATATATATATATATATATATATATATTGAGTTATACCAGACAGGAACTATATATTTAAACTATATTTTAAGACAGAGTCCCTTACAGCTGCTGAAAATCAGGATCTACAAGAAAACCACAGTTAGTTAAACATTATGTTATATTGGAAAGTGTAAAAAAAATTCCTCTGCAGTTTATTCAGAATGAATGTGACCACAGTTTGTGTAAAGCAGTGGTGCTCAAACTGGGGGAACTGGTGCTGGGGGGGGGGGGGGGGGGTCTACAAAAAATAAATAAATATATTTTATTTACAAGCACATATATGTTTGAAAACCTGTTAAAATACATAAAAATGCAGGAAATCAGATTACTTTATTCAAAATTTTCTGGGCGAGGCCCCCCAGACAACACCCCACCCCCAGCGCTATTTGCGTTCCGGCATGGATCGGTTTACAAATGAAGCACTGTTACTTGGTTTGACTACTGCTGTTGTGAGTCTGTTCAGTTTTATGTCAAGAGTTTTCTGTAATAATTTGAAGAAGTGGCAATACATTTATTATGTTCATTTTGTGAATAGGTAAAGTTTTTTAAAAAGTTTTTTTAATACTGTTAATTTTCTCAAAACTGTCATTTTTTGGATGTGGAAATTAAACATTTTGTTAATTGAGTGTGTCTTGAATGAAAAATAGCCCATGTTTAAAAGTATAGCAATTGTATTAA
The DNA here is from genome assembly GCF_014905685.2 of Nematolebias whitei. NCBI lineage: Eukaryota > Metazoa > Chordata > Actinopteri > Cyprinodontiformes > Rivulidae > Nematolebias > Nematolebias whitei. The sequence goes on along the minus strand of NC_056503.1, from coordinate 31,321,730 downwards.
CACTATTAAAGAGTATTTATGTTACACAAATATTTCCATTGCATTAAAAAGACGAATTGAAGACAATTATTTAATAAACATGAGGGTTATGAGGGGGTCCCTGAAATTTTTTCTCCCCTGTAAGGGGTCCCTGAACCCAAAAAGTTTGAGAGCCCCTGGTGTAAAGCACAAAATCTCAACAATAAACCTCTGCCTGATTTGAACAAAGTAACTCCCTCTGAAAGGTCCCAGCGTGGGGCTGCAGCTGGTCCATCTGTCCAATCAGCTCTGACATCAGGCTTCCCTCGGCCTCACAGACAATAATTAGCAGCATCTTCCTGTGTTTACTCCTGTGGGAAAGGGAGTAGACCATGATTGAGTCCACATACTTATGGATAAATTAAGATAACTTTAATCTTTCTCTAATTAGCGCTTCCTTTCACCTCCCACCTCCTCGTACGTCTTCCTGTCTAGACATGAAAGGTGAGTATCCAGCTTCCCATATGATGCTGCGGCGTCACGCTGATCATATGCTCAGCTCCCATGACCATCTGTTTTGGATCATTGTGTTCGCTGACCAACTTGACAGAGAAGCATTTGTGGTAAAGAGTGCTTGGATTTTCTTTGCCTACACAGGAAGTGCAAGAGTATGTAAGGAGTTTTACAACTTCAGACCCAGTAGTCCTTGAAGGAATGCATGTCGCCTGCTGTTTTACACTAAGATCATCTGAAGAGCAAGCTTTGGTCAAAATTACTTACTGCAATATTGTTAATCTTGTGTTCTCTCACACGATTTGTTGGAGCTCAGCCACCTCACATTTCAGCTCAATATCTGTAAAAATACCAGCCTTATAGACATTTTTGTGTTTTCTAAGGTCAGCTGGCTTTTGCAGGCTTTTTAAGTTTGAACGTTAATCAGCATGTAGATGAGCATCCTTTCATTACTTTCAGCTTTATTAAAACGTGTCAAGCGGTTTATGAGGTTTAATTTTCCACTTCTTTCAGCTGCTCCCATCTTCAGGGGTCTCCACAGCAAGCGAACTCGCACCAGGATTTGACAGTCATCTTACTTATGCAAACACAGTCCACTGAGCTACCACAGCCCACACGTGTGGAGCAGAGAGCTGCCTTCTAGGCAACCTGGGAGAGCAGATGATGGGGTTTAAAGGCCCAGAGTGGGACGAAGGAGGGTGGAGCAAGGTGTGGGTGTTTCACCTTTCTCACTCAAATGTTGATGCAGTGGTCAGGAGAGTGAAACCGACGACCTCTTGATCACAGACTGTCTTCTGTAACCTCTGTGCCCGTCGAGTGGTCCATGAGATATTTATTGATAACGAGAAGCTTCAATCAGAACAGCCTTTGTTGTATCTGTGCTACTAAACAAACATGAAACTGAATGTTCTGTAAGGGTTTGTTTGTGTTTAGGGCCCAGATCTCGACAGGGTCCAGCTGGCCTCTTTATCTTTCTGACCACTTGAGTCGGGGAAGTGACGCTGGCACACGGCGACTGGGCCTCACAATCACTGGAGCTCATCCAACACCAGAAATGCAAACAAGCCTGGGGACTGAAAGTGACTCAGCCATTCCTTTTTGTGTCTGCTTGGACAACACCTCCAGAACAAAACTAGTTCTGTTAGCTGCATCTTAACGTAACGTTTTACACTCCCAGGCTTCATTGCAAAGGTTTACAGAAAAGAGGTTGCACGAGCCACTATGAAAGTGCAGATGTTTGGTCTTGACCTCAAACTACCTGTTAGTCCGTCATTCTAGTCAAAGCTAGTCAATACTTCTGCAACAGAAGCAGTTTAGAGTTATCTACAACAGGTAAGATAATGATTTCATAACTTTTCTACAGAACGCCACTTCAGAAGCGTTGAATTATTGATTATTGCAAATGAACTAGCTGGACACGCCAACCAACTAACTTCAGGGTCCCAGTTTTGGGTGTAACTGGGACCCTGAGTACATGATTTTGTTCCACCTCATGTACCACATGTGATGAGAATGATAATAAAATTGACTTGAACTTGAACATCTCTGCACAGAAGCTTCTCAAAATAGGAGAATGAGCAGAAAGGAGACTGTTGTGATCAGAATGAAATAAACACTTTTCTTTTCCTGGCCATGGGGAATTGTTGTCAATCTCGAGTCCATCACAGGGCAGCGTAAAAATAAAATCTAATAATATTCATGGCTTAGTATTATTTATAAGAATGTATATTGTGCATCTCCGTTAAGCCCTAAGTTTTAAACAAAACAAAAAATCTTCCAGTGATGATAAATGTTAGCATTATTGTGGATTTGGTCAAAGTGATCACGTTCTGTTATTCCTCACAGTAAATGTTGGGAATGACTCATCTACTACCACATCAAATAATTGATCGATATCTGTAAAACTGACTGAGTCGCAGCCATTTTATTGGCTCATCAGCTAGCTCTGTGAATTTTCCTGCACTTTGAATAAAAACATTTCATGCTTTTGTGCTCTAAAAGCTCAGGAGGCATGCTTCCTGATCAGTCCCTCACAGATGCCATGAGTCCTGGTTCCAATGAATCCACCGTGTCATGAATCATCGCCTCTCTCGTCTGTAACTTAGCAAGCTAAAAATACAAATGTATGAAGTCACTGGTCTTTTATTTTTGCCTGCTGCCAGGAGATTTTGGGGGCAGGAGGATGATTAAGTGGTTTTGAAAGTTATCAGACACTTGCCAGGATGTGAGAGAGGACCACAAACAGGAAGAAGTGGAATGTGCTTCCTGTTGGCCGGTGGCAGATTCCATGTACCATCATGACCGGTGCACCGATGCAACAACACACACGCACACACACGCGTCCATACTCAAAGGCAGGAATGTTTTTCCACTGAAATCAGGGAGAAGCAGACTGTCAGGAAAGACAAACAGTAAGAGGAGATAACGTTGAGACAGCGTGTCCTGGTGCAGCGCTGCAACCGAGCTCAAGTTTAACTCAAGTCCTCGTGAGGAAAGTATTGTAGCTCATTTACTTTAAAACCAGTTATTCTCACTGAACTGTTTGTGGGGTTTTAATGGTAAAGCAGGCAGAGCTACAACCAATCATTCACCAACTAAAATCAGACTAACTGATCCAGTGAACCCTGACAGAGACTTAAAAAACAACAACAATTTAAGTAAAACTTTAGGCAAATTTTGTCATAAAAGTTCAGAGATGAAGCTGAATGAGATAACGGATATTAAAATGATTGAAATCTGGACATGAGGACAGCAGGACAGTGGTGAGGTGTGCTGTGACAGATAGCTTCAAGGTGAGGTGGGAGTGCATCAAGGATCGGCTCTGAGCCCCTTCTTGTTTGCTCTGGTTATGGAGCGACTAACAGATGAGGCCAGGAAGTAATCCCTGTGGGCTATGATGTTTGCAGATGATGTGATCTATGGTGAGAACAGGGAACAGGTGGAAGAGAACTTGGAGAGGTGGAGGTATGCACTTGAAAGAAGAGGAATGAAAGTCAGCCGTAGTAAGACAGAGTACATGTGTGAGTGAGAGGGAGGCCGGTGGAACAGTGAGGCTGCAAGGAGCAGAGGTCACAAAGGTGCAGGACTTCAAGAACTTGGGGTCCACTGTCCAGGAAAATGAGGTGAAAAAGAGAGTCCAGGCAGGATGGAGTAGATGGAGAAAAGTTTCAGGAGTGATTTGTGACAAAAGGGTGTCAGCAAAGGTCAAAAGAAAAGTTTACAAGACAGTGGTGAGATCAGCTATGTTGTATGGTCTGGAGACAGAGACATGGACAAAAAGACAGGAGACAGAACTGGAAGTGGCAGAAAGGAAGATGTTGAGGTTCTTCTTAGGAGTGACAAGGATGGATAAGATCAGAATGAGATCATCAGAGGTACAGCACAGGTTGAACAACTGGGAGAGAAAGTTAGAGAGACCAGACTGAGATGGTTTGGACATGTCCAGAGGAGGGACAGTGGGTATACTGGTAGGAGGATGTTAGAAATGCAGCTGCCAGGAAAAAGACAAAGAGGAGATGTATGGATGCAGTTAGAGAGGACATGGAGGTAGTTGGAGTGAGGACAGAGGACGTAGAGGACAGAGTGAGATGGAGGAGGATGACTCAATGTGTCGACCCCTGAAGAGGGAACAGCTGAAAGAAAAATAATGAAATTATCGTTTCAAATTAAAGGCCCAGCATTCCTGGAAGGTATGCATAGTGCCTGAACCTTTCATGCCCAGCTTTTAAAACAACTGGAACCATCACATTTATTATTTTTACTGGACTGACATCCAACGTGCAGCAGGGATGGATAAAGTCCTTCATCGAGCAGCAGCATGCACTGCGAGCTCGATGTCGGCTCTGATCCTCAGCTCAGACTGAGAGCTGAATGGGGTTCAGGGCAGCTGGTCACAGCAGCGTGCGTCTCTGCATATATGGATTTAACATTGGTCGTCCTTGAGGGCTTCCTGATTGAATCACGGAGGCCCGATGACGTCATGCGAGGTATAAGTTATATTTGGGATGGGAGGGAGTGGAGGCTGGAGAACGAGACGGGGATGAGTCACTTCGCCACCGATGACTGCCTCCAGTGAGCGGTCAGATAATTCAGGTACACGAAGAGATGCAGGCACAACACGACCGCCTAATGGTACTCAAATAAAATGACTTATTGGGAACTTGCAAAATACACCTTTTAGGAAGATTAAACGGTAATGATGCCCCCCCACCCCCCACCCCCACCCGCCACTCCTCCTCTGAAATGGGCCCAGTGGTGATGAATCCAGTTACTCTGAATTCAATTTACGATGCTGATTTAGATAACTAGGATTTTCTCTGCTGTCGTGGGAGCTCTTTGTGAAACATTTAACAAAAACGATCTGATCTATTAAAGAGCTTTGATCTAAATTTATGTCCCACGTTGTAAAGATGCTAAATCTCTGATGACAGTCGTATACTTTGTATTCGTGGCTGGATCACTGATGGTGCCTTCTGAAACAGAAGGTCACATGCAACCCTGGAGCCTGAAATGACAGATTTGGCAGCACGATGGATTAATGGTTAGTACTGCTGCCTCACCGCAAGCAGGTCGTGGGTTCAATCCCCAGCTTGGACCTGCAGAGTCTTTGTGTGGAGTTTGCATGTTCTTCTCATGTTTCTCCGGTTTCCTCCCTCAGAACAAAAACATGCATGTTTTTTTTCTTCTTCAGATAAAAATCCTTGAATGCCTGTCACCCGCCATCTTTCATGCCAACTACATAATGTTCATGTTGTGATTAGAAGAAATTTACTTCCTTTTTTTCCTCCAAAACTATGTGCTCTCATGTGATGATGCAAGGTCTCATGATCTCTTAGGGCTTCAAGCATAAATTGAGGTTTACTCTCAGCTACTACCACACCAGCTTGCAGCTCACTATCTGTTAAAATGGCTGACTTGTAGTCATTTGTGTGTTGGTTTAGGTTAATTAACTGTGGCGGCCATCTGGAATTGGGTTGACTCCAAAAGTGAATGAGTTGTAGAGGTATATCCACTTATTACGCTCCGAAGGTTTCATGAAAATTCATTAAGTGGTTCATTAGATATTTTGCTAACAGACATAATTGACTCAAATAGTTCATGAAAATTTAAAAACAGATCTTGTGCAATCAGTTAGCAGTGTTTCAGTTGAGGATCACTTTCAGCTACTATCATAGTAAAATTGAACTTAATATTTGTATTTTAAATTAATATTTGCCTAATTAATGTTTTTTTTTTCTTTCGTTAAGGTTTCTTAGCTGTGGCAGCCATCTTGAATTGACTCATATTTAATAATTTGTAGATGTACAGCCAATCATTACTTTCTGAAAGTTTAATATTCATTCAGTAATTCCATATTTTAGTAAGGGTATAAACAAACACACGCACAGGCAAAAACTATATTTGCTCAATTTTCTGTGTAAGGTGAAAATATACATGAAAATGTAAAAAATAAAACGGGTGCAAAGTGTAAATCTGTATTGGCTACAAGATAGAGCCACATTATGTTGAGCAAGACTTTATGCAGTTATACAAACTGTAAATAAAAACTGCATGCAGACAATATTGTTTCACGACCACATCATGCTGCAGACAGGTCAAAGGTCAAAGCCGGCAGCAGTAACAGGTAAACTCCAGCAGAGGGCGCACATCCCACTCCCACAAGAAATAACCCATCACCAACTCACCTGGAGATTCTTCTTTCTAAAATTAGTCACGATCAGACGTGGTTTTATTTTTTTAGTCCCGATTTTAAACCTTTGACAGAATGACAAACAAGACAACATGAAATGTTCAGCTCAGAGATTTATTCATTCATTCAACCTTTATTTAGACAAGTTAATCCCACTGAGCCACAGGGACTCATTTACAAGAAAGACCTCAATTTAAATATTAAATACTGGGTAATAAAAGGTTTTGACTGATTTTCTTTACTTTAATAAAAACTAAGCTTAAAGAAGCAGAAACATTACTCTAATGGTTTTGTAATCATGTTGATAAACTACATCATGAGGGTAAACTGGAATGCTATACTTGAATTACGGACAACCGTGGTGCATCAGGGGAAATAAGGCGTAAAGAATCAGTGTTTTCTGTTAACATGTCTAATATATTTGATGGAAGTGATGTTTATCTGCGACAAGATGAAGTATGAACGAGAAATTATACTTTCCTAAAGTTGTCTTTTTACAGGTTTATTTCTCCAGGGGTGGCACGGTGGTACCTCTCAGTGAGGCCAGATCAAATCCCAGCCGGGGGCCTTTCTGGGTGGAGTTTGCATGTTCTCTCTATGCATGCGTGAGTTTTCGCCAGGTACTCCGGTTTCCTCCCACAGACCAAAACCATGCATGTTAGGCTGATTGGTAACTAATTGCCTCTAGGTGTGAATGAGAGAGTGAATGGTTGTCTCGATGTGTCCCTCTGATGGACTTGGACCTGTCCAGGGTGTCCCCCGCCTCTCGCAGTGGCTGCTGGATACCAGTGACCCCCTGCGACCTTGAGGCTGCAGTGCAAAATAGCTCAAAGCACTGATTTCTGTTGTGATTGAGACTTGCGTGAAAAGAAGTCCATACAGACACCATGTAGCAATCCCAGGATTAAAATCCCAAACAACCATAATCCACTATTAAATGGAAGTTTTCTAACAGGTTTGACTCTAGAAATAATTCTTTGCTACTTTAAATTTCCTTTGAAACTCATCATTTTTCTCTGCACATGGTGTAGCACCGGAAAATCCTTTTGTACGTTTGGTGTCGCTGAAGATGTATATTGCTTTGAAGTTTTTAAAAACTTTTAAATAAAACTTGTATGGACTTCACTCATTTTTCAGCACAGGGTCACAAATAAAAACACTCCTACTCTTTTAACCTACATACAAAAACAACAAAATACTCCCGTGTCCCATTAACAACAAGATGAGCAGTGTTAACCGTCTACAGGACTGTGAACAGAAGGAATGAGATTAGAAGTAGCTGCTCTCAGATCTACCTTTGATCAATTTGACTTATTGCATCTGAAACACAAAAACTAAATCTGCCTCCTCAGTCATTAGGATGCTGCTTTGGCTAAACATACTGTTAAACTTTGCACAAGTAGTCTTTTGAAAGATGTAACCAACAAGAATTTACTCGAAGATGAAGCAGTCTTATGATGGAGTTAATGTACTGGCTCCCTCTTGTGGTAAAAACATGATACTGTCAGGTCCTCAGGACAGATTCTTTTGTTGAAACGTTTCATTCTTTATCCAAAACACTTGTTCAGTCTGAGGAGCTGCAACCAATTCAGTCTTATAAGCAGCACCTTCTCATAGTGGATCAGTCAGTTTGCTGGAGACAGACAAAATTATTTGTTCACATGCAAAATGACCATCAGCCTAACAATTGATTTGTTAGTGCCATGGTGGACGCTTGCTACTCGCAGAAGGCTGAGTGATACTAGCAATAACATCATTGTAAGAGGAAGACAGTTGAACAAGAAGGCCTCCACCCCTGTTTAAGGATGGATGAGTTATTTTCAAAGATGGCTTCTCTCAAGGATGTGAACATCTTCATCCTTGAAAGAGTGACCGCTGGCCTGGAGATGAGTGTAGACCGCAGAGTCCTGGCCTGATGGTGTTGATCTTCTGTGCTGGGCCATCCTTTTGGCCAGTGGCTGTTTTGTTTCCCCGATGTAAGACTGATCACAGCCCTCCTGACACTGAACAGCATACACAATATTACTCTGTTTGTGCCGGGGGACTGGATCTTTGGGATGAACCAGTCTTTGCCGTAATGTATTTTGGGGTTTAAAAGCCACTGGGACATTATGTTTAGAAAATAAACGTCTCAGTTTCTCTGATACTCCCTCAACATATGGAATGACCACTGGTCTGGGTTCCTCCTTTTCACCTGTTGGCTGACTGGAGTCCTGTTTGGGTTTCTTCTCTGCTTTCAGGAAGGCCCAGTTAGGATATCCACATTGCTCTAGAGCCTGTCTTGTGTGGGATTTCTCCTTCTGCCTGGCTCCTGAGCTAGTGGGGATGCTGTCTGCTCTGTGATACAGAGTCCTGATGACTCCTAACTTGTGCTCCAAAGGGTGATGGGAGTCAAACTGCAAATACTGGTCTGTGTGGGTGGGTTTGTGGTACACCTCAGTTTGCAAATGTCCTCTATCAGAGACTGAGACCTCACAGTCCAAGAAAGCCAACCTGCCATTTTTTACATCTTCTCGTGTGAACTTGATGTATTTATCCACAGAGTTGATGTGGTCAGTAAAATGTTGGACTTCCTGAGATTTAATTTTAACCCAGGTGTCGTCAACATACCTGAACCAATGTCTTGGTGGTGTCCCTGAAAAGGACATCAAGGCTCTCTTTTCTACCTCCTCCTTGTACAGGTTGGCAACAATAGGATAAACTGGAGACCCCATAGCACACCCATGTTTCTGCCTATAATATTGCTCCCCATATGTGAAGTAGGTTGACTGCAGGCACAGTTTCAAGAGTTGACAGTTGTTCTGTGGAAAGTGTGGTCCTGCTGCTCAGAGTGGTGTCTGATTTTAATTTTAAACTGACCACCTCTACTGCATCATCAACAGGAATGCACGTAAAGAGTGATGTGACATCAAGAGACCATTGTTTCATCAGTCTCCATGATGACATCCCTCACCTTATCCACAAAGTCCATGGTGTTCTGTATGTGGTGTTCTGAGCTGCCAAAGGGTGGAACTACTGTTGGATGCAGTCACACATTTAATCTGAAGAAACTCAAACAGAAATAACATCAATGAAACAAGACCATATCAAAATAAAGGCCACTGACAACAACAACAAAGTGCTTCTGATCACGTGAGTCTAAAGTGTTCACATATCAAAAGTGAACGAAATCACATCCTGACTCCTGATCAGAGCCTCCTTCTGCACCCCGATGGGAGTCTGCAGGTCCGACACCTGAAAGTTCAGCACGTCAATATCCGACGCTCCAAACGTAGCCTCGACGTTCACCTTCTCATGCATGTGGAACCGAACCTTCTTGTTAGTTACGGAGAGCAGACAGCGCAGGAAACGCTCCCTCAGCACAGATCGGGCGTGCTGCTCTTTCTGCAGCTCCTCGGCGTCCAACGCAGAAGCAGATGAAGTGGAAAGAGACGTGCGGCAGAGAGCGAGGAAGCGGGGCGACTTGGGGTCAAAACCTCGGCTGTTGGGGTCGGGTCCTTTAGGCAGACGGAGCACAGACACCGGCGTCGCCATGACAACGTTCTGTCAACACCTGAGGAAGAAAATAATTATAAAAATGGACCTAGCATTAAACAGCCAGTGAAAAAGCAAACATTTAAATCTGTTTATCTTGTAATTTATTTACTTCAATAAGCAACACACAAACAAACAAAAAAATATTGGGACTTTCCCATTGGAAAGAAAAATAGCTCCACTAGTGCTCAGAGTAAGTGAAAATTAAAATACTTTTCTGCTCGAAATGATTTGTTTGTTGCCAATGCACAGAAAAGCACTCCAAACATGTCATTATTGTAAAATTGTCTACCAGTGCACAACAGCTGCCTGCATCCCAGCATGCCACTTTGGGACTTGATCCTCGGATTGATGTGATGTGTCAAAAAAAAAATGTTTGAAGTAACTCTTTAACTGTCAAATCATTATTATTTTGTTGGTAATAAAACAAACAAAACAAACCCTTTTGTTAAACGTCTGAATTTATACTCGATTACACAAAAACAAATTAATATTTTGCATTTCAAAATGACAATCAAATCACTGCTCCTGTTTTTGTTTTCCATTACTGGTTTTTAATGGGAAAAATCCATCAAACCCAAACAGTTTTTGTGGTTAACTCTAAAGACCAAGTCTTGCTTTGTGGCCTTTGCCTCTGCTGCTCCATCTGACTGGAATCTGCTTCAGAACACTTTGGGTGTGACCCCACTTGTCTACGTTTCTAGTTTTTTTTATCGTTTAAGCCGTTTTTAAAGATATTTGAAATGTTTCAAGCTTATTAATGTTGTCGTTTGACTATAAACTGTTGTTAATGTAATTTGTGATTTCCTTGTTTGTTATTGACAATTGTATTTTCTGCCGTACATGTCGCACCGCCGTATAAGTTGCATCAGTCCAAATATGTCAAAGTGGAAAAAAACATAAATAAGTTGCTTTGCAGTATAAGTCACAGGGCATGCAAATTTATGCAAAAAAGTGTGACTTATACGGTGAAAAGTACGGTACTATATTTTATTGTTTTTGCCTAACTGTATTGTTTCCCTTCCCTTGACCCTACAAGTGCCTGTTGGTGTTTGCCAGCTCTGTAAATAAGAATGTGCTCTTAGTGTTTGTCTGGTTAAATAAAGGTGAAATGAAAACATGCACTACCTCACAATGACATCTTATTTTTGGTTTAGGTTTTTTTTCCAGGGTGGCACAGTTGGTAGAGCTGTTGCCTCTCAAGGCTCCCAGCTGGGGGCATTTCTGTGTGGAGTTTGCATGTTCTCTCCGTGCACGCATGGGTTTTCTCCAGGTACTCCGGTTTCCTCTCACAGACCAAAAAACATGCATGTTAGACTGACTGACGACTCTAAATTGATCCTAGGTGTGAATGAGAGAGTGACTGGTTGGTTGTCTCATTTGTCTCCATGTGGCCGTGATGGACTGGAGACCTGTCCAGCGGGTCCCTCGCCTCTCGCACAGTGACTGCTTGATATGGGCACCAGTGACCCCGTGACCCGAAAAGGAAGAAGCTGTTAAAAGATGGATGTTTTTTTCCCAGCACCGTTTGATGATTGCTCAACATTCTTGGTGTCCTTTAATAACAGGCTTGCATTTTTTTTTTAGGAAAACAAAGATTGCCGTACGAGTCAATCCATCCTTTGATGGGTATCATGCAGTCTGTCACCTGACGGATCTTCTTTAAACTTTACGTCCGCATTGGGAATTAAACTAATGGTGGGCCCAGGAATCGTGTCAAAACTTGTTTATCTACAGGCTTGGGAATATTTGAATGTTCAGGCTTTGACGTCAATGAAATAATGCAACACATATCGAAGGCACAAACACACCCATTATCAGAAACTGTGGGCTTTCCTCGGCTGGTAACTTACAATCACCGCAATGATTTATTATCAGCCATTATTAATTTATCATTTAGACTGTTATAAGCAAAACACACAAAAAAATGATAATTATATTTGAACAGACGTGATTTTATGACTAAAAAGATTTGAAGCTCTCGACCTTGACCTCTGACTTTAAGAATATGTTGGAGTCCTGGCAGGGACCAATGCAGACATGCTCCTGTTTTTAGTTTTATACATTCGCCTTACAATCTAGCTGTTTTTTGTTAATTTTCTTTTTTTAGCCATCCTATTTCCTTAAAAAAAAATAAAAAAATCTGTATGCTTTTTTAAAACAGTCTATTGTTGTCGCTGTTGTCATCTTTCTTTGTTGAAATCAGGTGTCTCTTGTAAATGAGTCCTCGAGGCTCAATGGGATTTACCTGTCTAAATAAAGGTTGAATGAATGACAATTTCTGCATTAAAAAACGCCGAGTATCAACTTTGCAGAATTTATTTTGTGCCTATAAATCCAAACGGTGGATTTAATTGAACAGTTTGAAAGCGTGAAAGTATTTTATCTTTAACCTGACTGATTTAATAAAAAAGTTTAGACCGAGGGTTTCAAAACAAAGAAAAAACATTTGTAGCTTCACGAAAAAGTCTGAATCGTGTTTTGTTTCCAAATAACACACGAGGTCTAATTTAGATAAAATATCCCCACAAAATATGCTTTTTTTTACCCTCCTTGGTGACCACGGCGCAATTATGGATGGACATTTAAATGAAAAACACCTCTGTAGTACTTTTACTTACTCGGGTTTCTTCTGTTAGCACATATGTCGATGTGTTAGCGGCATTAGCATTAGCATCAGCGATCAACTTCTTCTTCGTGGGATTTATTAGAGCTGCGTTACCGCCCTCTGCTGACGGAAACATTAAACAACGTTTCACTAGTTCCTACTTTTCTCTGAACAATGCGCAATAAGAAAAAATATGCAATGCAGTTACTTTCTTCTTCCTACCGCCTTATATTATTATTATTAACTTATTTATTTTATTGGTGCTGTTGCTGCTGTTGTTAATTTTAGTACTAGATGTAGTACTAAATGTGATCTATTCAATTCAGTTCAGTTTACAACAAAGTCCATGCTCAATAATCCAGGTATACAATCCAACATTTTTCAGTCAGGTCATCTGGACAGTTTCTTTTGTCGTGCTGAAACATTTCACCTTCGGTCCGGAAGGCTTCATCAGTCAAGGAAACATTCAACAAAACTGATTATTCCCCCAACAGCTTACTCCAAAGTGGAACAAACCAGTTCTGCTTGTGATAAGATCCATCCATCCATCCATTATCTTTACCCGCTTATTCCATTTTGGGTCACGGGGGTCGCTGGTGCCCATGTCCAGCAATCACTGTGCGAGGGCCGGGGTACAACCTGGACGGGTCGCAAGTCCATCACAGAGACACATAGAGATAAACAAGACAAACAACTTTTCACTCTCTCACTCACACCTAGGGACAATTTAGAGTTACCAATCAGCCTAACATGCATGTTTTTGGTCTGTGGGAGGAAACCGGAGCACCCGGAGAAAACCCACGCATGCACGGAGAGAACATGCAAACTCCACCCAGAAAGGCCCCCGGACCAGGGTTTGAGCCAAGGACCTGCTCACTGAGAGGCAGCAGCTCTACCAGTTGCGCCACCGTGCTGCCCTTGTGATAAAATGTTTAATTATATATCACCAAGTCACAACAGAAGTCACCTCAGGACACTGTACAAAACATTCACATACATTTAAGAAGCCAATTAGTCAGTTATCTATCTATGGAAGCCAGCAGATTGTGTTGAATCTTCACTTCATCACAGTCTCCCATCCTGAGCAAGCACAAAGGCAACAGTGGAAAGAAACAACTCCCTTTTAACCAGAAGAGACCTCCAGCAGAACCAGGCTCAGGACAAGCGGCTATCTACTTCGACCAGCTGGGGTTTGAGAGGACAGGAAGGAGAAAACGAACACACAATGGCAGATTTGATCTAACAACTGATAAATTGTAAATAAAATAAAATAAAATAAAAAATAAATCAGCTCAGTACATGTTATTCTGCATTTAAGGACAAAGCTGTTTTGAAGTCTGTTTTTGAAACACACTGTTTTATGCACATTTAGTTTTAAAAACAATATTTTTATCAACTCAATTTGCTCTACTAAACAAACAAAAATTCCTCAGACCACATTTATCACATCATCTTTTGTCTTGTAGATTTAATAAATACAGATAATTCTAGCAATATGTAAACATGTATGGGAGAAGGAAACTAACAAACATTTGCCAAAACTCAGCATGCGGATTTTGTTACATGTTTTTAAAAAAGTTAGGGTTGTAAGGAAGTAATCACTGAAATTTCAACTAACTCTGAGATGTTATAAAAAGCACTGAAATAAATACTGTTTGAGTCAAGGTCAAGGTTTCTTTATTGTCATTCGCATCACATGTAGTACATGTGGTAGAACAACATTTTGTACACAGTGTCTCAGTTACATCCAACAAAAGTATAAATTGTAAAAGAAAAACAGTAATGAGATCCAAGATATGAACCAAGAAATAAGCTAAACTAAGAATACGCTAAACACTCATAGTACAAAAACAATATGCCATAACAACAGCAGCACGAACATGAGTCTGTGTGAGCAGATGAACACGAATGAACACAGCAGCATGAAATAAATCAGCAGCATGAGATCAGCAGCATGGACAGCAAGCAGCACAAACCAACAAGTGGCATCACAGTGATCTTTTTGAGTCCTATTTTGCAGTAAAATATCTTTGACACCTAATATGTTTATTGCTGCTGCACTGTGTGGCTGTATCATGAATATGTCACGTATGTCATATCTCATGCCATATATACCATATATCATGTACAGCATGTCACATATGCCTACATTATGTATGTCACCACCTTACCATCACAATTAATTATAATAATCACCTATTAATCTCAATGTTACTCACTACCTGTGCAATAACCTGTGTAGTTTATGTTACTTATGTGCAGTACTGTATTTATCATGTGCATTTAAGTTTATATTACTACCTATGAAACACTTATTCATATAAATTCAACCTACTTGCATGTTATAATCTACCATGTTGTTGTTTACTATATTTCTTTTGAACATTGTAAATATTATCTTTTTCACTTTTTGGTACTTTATACCCGTAGTGCATGCTTTAGTATTTCTTGTTTTTGTTTGTTTGTTTGTTTGTTTTTAGAGAGTCAAATCGGGCTTTCCTCATCCAGAACTTTTAATGGCACTGTTGACCTTGTGTTAGCCTGCATATGACAAATAAACAAAATGACATTATAAAGAAAGGTAAATAAAATGTAGTTTAATGTTACAAATACAAAATTGTTGTAAATACGTTTTTAACATAATTACACCAATAACATTGTTCCAGGTTGATTTAGAAACAAAAGAAAGTGCACTTTGTCATATAAAAAAAAATGGATACACAAACAATCAGTTCAAAACTTCATTAAATCAACAACAAATAAACAACAAATAAACAACAAATCTTTAACTTGTTGGCAAATCAGAGAACAGTCAGTTTCACAGAAAGTCAAGTTTTTAGTCTGCTCATTCTGCTGGCTTCCGTTCTGAGATGACTCTGCCCTCCTGAAGCAAAGTTATTGGTTTTCAAGAATCTTATCGGGGGCTTCCTCTTACTACACCCTGTCCCCTGGCCCAGTGTTCATCAGAACCGAACCCCGATGGCTAACGGTCTCACAGAAAGAGTAAGAATACTCAAGGTCCCTTCCTGTTAACAGTTAAAAAGAGCTGAGTGCAGTTAAAATTTCAACCAGTTCTTTAGAAACTGAGAGTTTAGCCTTGGCTGATAGGTTTCTACTTTCACGCGGGGGAGAGGTAAAAAGCAGAATCTGGCCTTGTCTTCTATACACTCTTTCTTGCAGACTATGAAAAAACACTTTCTGTATTTTCAGGTCTCTCTTGTAAATGAGTCCCGAGGCTCAGTGGGATTAACCTGTATACATAAAGGTTGAATGAAAATTCTGTATGATTCTGTGCTGACCTGCTTATGTGTTTTTATTGCAATAAATCACTCAAGACCTTTTAAGTGAAGGCAGTTATTTTATTTCACCTGTTTCTGTGTTAAGACCATGGCATCTCCAGTCACAGCCTCGTTCCACAAACAGTGATAACATGTCAAACAACATTGTAATAGCATTCACAATGACCTAACAAAATAAAAAGGGTTATAAAGTTTATTAATAAGGTGAAATAATGTTGAATGTACCTGGAAGATCAACATATATTCCCTTTGCACATTTTAAAATGCGTTTTGTTTTTTGTTTTTTCAGTTTTGCACTAATTCATTTCAACAGATAAAATAAGAAAAGGGTCCAAAATTTTAGCGTAGACTTCGACATTTATAAGTGCTATGTGTTGTCATCATCGTATGTTCCCATACAATGGTAAAATTAGTTCTCTGCATTTAACCCATTGCACCTGAGATACACCCAGGTAGAGCAGTGGGCAGCCATGCAAGCGCCCAGGGAACAATCAGGGATTATGTGGCTTGCTCAGACACTACAACATGTGGGAATGACTGGGGATTAGACCTGGGACTTTGGGTCCCAGGTCAGCTGCCCTACCTCTACACCATCTCAGCCCTCAGTTGAAGGTTATCTCCATCTCCATCTTCTATCACTTATCCATAGTCAGGTAGCGAAGGAAACAGGTCCAGGTGAGAAACCCTGACATCCCTCTCCCCAGCAACATATTCAAGATCCTCCTGGGGCACCCCAAGGCCTTCCCAGGTAAGAGAAGATACACATACCCTCCAGTGAATTCTGAGTTTGTTCCAGGGTCTCTTCCCAGTGGGATGTGCACAGATATCCTTCAAAGGGAAGCATTCTAATAAGATGCACAAACCACTTCAACTGACTCATTTTGATGTGAAGGAGCAGAGGCTCTACTTTGAGTTCCCCCCAGATGACAGATTTCCTCACCCCATCTCTTAGGTTGAGCTCGGCCACCGTACAAAGGATGCTCATTTCAGCTGCTTGTATCTAGAACCTTATTTTTCAGTCATGATCCAGGCCTCATGGCCATAGGTGGGAGTTGGAACATAGACAAACCAGAGAGTTTTGCCTTTCAAATCAAAAACCAGTAAATTGAAAGCTCTGCCTTTCGACTCAACTCTGAATGCCCCAGCGCACACTGAAAGTCTCGGCCCGAAGATGCCAACGAAACCACGTCATCCAGACCAAGCTGAGATGAGACGCTGCTGTTTTCAAACCAAACACCCAACTTAAGATCCAGTTCATAAACACCACAAACACCTTGATGTGTAATGATGATATTGGGAAATGACTCCAGCCTCCTACTTTGAGCTGTTAGCCTCCTACTCAAAGTTATGTGAGCGTATCTCCCAACACTCTGAGAAACCAAAACAAAGCACAGCGTAGGATAGGAGATCATCAATGTTCATCAAAGCATTAAAGCATAGAAGAGGGCTTGCTTTCCTTTTCTGAGTCACCAAATTGTTTGACAGAATGTCTTTGAGGAAAAAGGGAAGTCCTTCTCTATGGCCTATTGTACTCTAAATCCTCCCATGCCTGAATTTTGCATCAGCAACCAATTTAAGCTGCAGTTCTTTTGGCCACCATGTCAGGTGCTTCAGGAGTCCATTGGGACAGTCAAGCTCTAAAGGCTGACTACTTCATCTCAACAGCCTCTGTCACCACTGGTGTCCACCACTAAGGCCTTTGGTTACCATCGCAACAGGCACCAATGACCTTCAGATCACAAGTCCTGAAAGTTGCATCTGCAGTAGAAGCCCTGAACATGTACCATTCAGATTCCATGTCTCCAACCTTTCCTGGGGCCAGTGAAAACTCTCCAGGGGTTGTGAGTTGAAGATTGCACAGAAATGGGGCTCAAGTCGATAGTTCAAGTTCACCCTTGGTATGCGTTTGTGTTTACCAGGTCTGTTGTCCATTGTTGTCATCATTCTTTGTTGAAATCAGGTCTTACTTGTAAATGAGTCCTCGAGGCTCAATGGGATTTACCTGTCTAAATAAAGGTTGAATGAATGAAAACTTTCAGTGTGAGTTTGAGCAAGCACGATTATTGATAGACTGTTTGGGGTGCTCTCATAGTTGACCTTGAACTGGATTAAGCAGCTAAAGAAATTGATAAATATTATTATTTAGCTCCCGTAGAGCTGTCAGAATCTCAAACTGATTTGTATGAAGATAATGCTAAAATATCAGAGTCAGAGATTCTTTATTGTCATTCGCACCTCATGTGGTACATGTGGTGGAGCAAAATTATGTACACAGGGTCCCATTTACATCCACAATAAAATGTAAAAGAAAAACAATGATAACATCTAAGATATGAACTAAGAAAAACAAACTAAAAACAACTAAAATATGCACTACATATCAAATCTACTTTTTTACCTTGAATATTTTTATGAAGCTAGATGTCTGACAACAAGCAGGGGTGGGTAAGCAGTTGTTTGATTGACCCTTTCATCTGACATGTGCAAAAGGCTTACTTAATGTGACATCTTGATGTTTCTACGAGCATCAAGACGTCTCTTTTACAACTACAGATGGAAAGTAGATTTAGAAAATTGACAATATCTGAGTGAAAGTCTGAAACGTGTTGTTCTCTTTGCTAACAGCAATCAGAGTTTAATGTATAATTGCTGTGAGCTGTGAAATAAGAACCTTTATTAACTTTTATTTAACCATGCACATCCCAGTAAGTTCACAGATTTCTTCTGCAAGGGAGGCCTGGGCCTGAAGGTTGATGTTTTTGGACTGTGAAAGGAAACTGGAGTACCTGGACAAAAACCCTTACAAACATGAGAGCATGCAAACTCTACACAGAAAGACTCCCAGGTTCAAATGAGGGATTGGACCCAGGGCCTTTTTGCTGTGCAGTAACAGTACCAATCACTAATCCATCATGCTGCCCACTTTGGCACCAACC
The DNA here is from genome assembly GCF_014905685.2 of Nematolebias whitei. Classification (NCBI taxonomy): domain Eukaryota; kingdom Metazoa; phylum Chordata; class Actinopteri; order Cyprinodontiformes; family Rivulidae; genus Nematolebias; species Nematolebias whitei. The sequence goes on along the minus strand of NC_056503.1, from coordinate 31,303,193 downwards.
AACCAAAAGTGTCTTTCTAAACCCAAAACTGTAAGAGCTTGCTCTTTTAATGCTTGTTGTCTCTGAAAAGTTTGAAAAATTATGGGTTAAGGCCTTAAAACCCCAATAATATTTATAGGTGCTGGTCATAAAATTAGATTTTCATGAAAAAGTTGATTTCAGTAATTCCATTCAAAAAGTGAAACTTGTATATTATATTCATTCATTACACGCAGACTGATATATTTCAAATGTTTATTTCTTTTAATGTTGACAACTAAGGAAAACCCCAAATTCAGTATCTCAGAAAATTAGAATATTACTCAAGACCAATTAAAAAAACAATTTTTAGAAATGTTGGTCTACTGAAAAGTATGAACATGAAGAACAAAAAAGGTTGAATCATGTCATCTGGACTTCGTTTTTTTTTTGTTAAAAAGAAACGTTTCGCCCCTCATCCAAGAGGCTTCGTCAGTCTGAGGCCTAGCCATCTGGTATTACCCAGAGT
>NC_056503.1:31286131-31302306 GCF_014905685.2 Nematolebias whitei | reverse complement strand
CAGATGACATGATTCAACCTTTTTTGTTGTTATATACCTGGATGACTGAGAAAACAAACTTTGTGTTTTTGAAACCATTAGTGAAAAGGCCAGACTTCAGGGGTATCTGAGGCAGGCTTGAAACACAAGAGTCAGGGTGGCTTCTGGGTAATACCAGATGGCTAGGCCTCAGACTGACGAAGCCTCTTGGATGAGGGGCGAAACGTTTCTTTTTAACAAAAAAAAACGAAGTCCAGATGACATGATTCAACCTTTTTTGTTGTTATATACCTGGATGACTGAGAAAACAAACTTTGTGTTTATGAACATGAAGCACTCAATACTTAGTTGGGCTCCTTTAGCCTGGATTACTGCAGCAATGCGATGTCGATCAGTCTGTGGCTCTGCTCAGGTGTTATGAGAGCCCAGGTTGCTCTGAAATGTTTAAACGGTGATGCAAATGTATTTATTTATAGCCACACTTAGTGTGAAACATCAGGAACTAGTTAGGACAGGCATAAGAGCTGGAGACATTTATTGCAGCTGTGGGTCATTTCTAATCTGGTTCTTCCTCTGTAAAAGTGTACTAGCATGAAGGAGTTTGACAAAACTTCAGAGTATTGTTAAAGACAGAAAATACAGATTTAAATAAGCGCTTTATGTTATTTTGAAGTCAGCTTGAAAACAAACAAAAAAACAAAGAAACAAAAAAAACCACCCCACCTATAATAAAAACTCAACAATTTGGTGTTTTTGGCTGGAAATCCTTACAGTAAAATTACATGAGCTACATTTTCCACCAGCCAGAACCAAAATATTAACTATCAAAACATGTTTCACTGTGGGAACACTTTATGTGATTTGCGTGGGCTCACGTGTTAAAAGTATAGTAAGTCCAGGTGTTTTTATTAGGAAATCCTGGAAAAATGCCAACCGATGGTGTTACAGAAAAATAAGATACACAGATAAAACAAAACTCAAGTTCCCACTTGCAAAGTACGTCACCAAACAGTTCTGTAACTGCAGCAGCAAAGCTGAGAATTTCAGCTCAGTGTTGATTTGTCTAAATAAACTTTTAGTTACAAAATTAAAAGAACACAAAAAAATAAAGCTCAAAACAAGTGTTACCAAAAGGACATATCTATGTAGCATGAAGCTGCGCTCCTCTATCTATGACCCCTGACCTTGTCTTCCAGACTCACCTTGAATTGTTTTCTGTAAAGTTACATTTGACTCCAATAGTTCTGATTCAACACTTGCTCTTCTCAAGGGCAGACGTCTCCTCCTCTCCCGCTCCACTTTGCTTTGCCCTGTCCTGTCTGTGAAACTGCTTAGATCCTCTCTTCTACAAATCTTCAGAATCATGACTATGGACTTGGATTTGGTCAGTTGGTCTCTCAACACAATTGATGATATTTCTTCCAAGAGAAGACAGGCTTTAGGTGAGCCCTGTTGGCATGCACATAGCTGGATATCTCATTGACTTGGTAGACTTGATGATGTGTCATCTGTGGATTTTAAGGACACATTTATAATTGGATTTATGATCACTGGTTCCTGCTTTTTGGATTTGGCTGGTTCCTGGTCTATCAACAATCAAGAAAGTCGTCGGCAGCAAATCTGGACCTGGTCGGGCTGCCTGCCTTATGATGGCTTAGTTTGTGAATCGAGGACCCAGACTCAAATTCTTTTGGAAGAATGGATCAGAACTCGGGGATTATTCTCAGACACGGTCCATTGGTGTGGCCATGTAATTTGGATGTTTCGGAACTGAGTGGACCAACACAGACACAAGGTAGATGTCATTAAAGTTCTGCCTGTCCCCAAAACAACCGTGTTCATCTGAATTTGGCTCCGTGACTGGCCTTGACAGGCCATCTCATCTCAACCCGCATGCAAGTTTTGTAAACTTGATGCTCTTCCCCTCCCTCTCTTCCTACTGAGGAATTTTCATGGACTTTTCAGGGGGGCCCAGCTGAATAAACATTCTGTCATCATTTCAGGACTCCTTGGATTCATCTTTGGTCGTCCTCGGCACCCCCCGAGTGTGCACGGATCTCTCCAGAGGGAACTACTTGAACTGAGTGATTTTATCTGAACTCTGCAGTGCCTCTGTGTGTTGTCTCGGGACATGCCCCCCCCCCGTGCCCCCCCCCCCCCCCCCCCGAGTCAGATAAAGTCTGACAAATGGTTACCTTTAGTGTTTACCATGCCTTTAAGAAAGAAAAAGAAATCATTGATGAAGTTTGTTTTATTTGATTAACAAGTGTGAACATGAATAATTTTGATTGTTTTCAATCATTATAACAATGTGAAATTTTATAATGTGTTTAACATATTTCTTTCTCCTGTTTTTCAGAAGATAGCTTTTCCTTGAAGAGACACCTGTTGAAAGCTCTTTGAGCTGGAGCCGTTTGCTTCAGAGGGGAAGTCATAATGTTCCTGAGCAGTCAAAGCATCTTCTGAGAGCTGTTGTTTTTACACACAGTCTCTTTGTGTGACATCGCAGTTCGTCTTGGACTCCTGAACCTGAGCGGTTCGACTTCGGACCCCGATCCTGGTGGTCGTCCCGAGGTCCACTCCTCATTCCTGAACAGATAAACATGTTTGCTCAGTTACAATTTTGTTAGAAGCAAAGTAGAAGTTAAGGAACTATAGAAGATGAAGCCTTTTCTCACTGCAAGATTCATGTTCTCGGCTTGAAGTCTAAGTCGACTGAAGGTGCAGATGGACGGTGCGCTTTCTCATCAGCTGTGGCCCTCACTGACCCCTGAAGCAGTCAACATGATGTTCAGCTACGTTGGGCAGTTCCTGGCAAATCCTCCTCGTGGTTTATCCTGGTCTGATCCACCAGAGAACCCCAGAAAGACAAGTGACCTGGTGCCTTCAACACTGACCCGGTAAGGAGCAGAACCTGGTGACACGATGCCTGGGTCTGGTTATGATTCTTAGCTGATGCAATTTGATCAATCATTTCCTGGCTTGCAGTGATAATAATGATTCATTACTGTTTGTTTATTATTATTGTTGATTCTTAGTTTGATTATGTTTGTAATAAAACTTCAAAGACAACGTTGGTCTTTTCATTCGGATGAATATTCATTTATTCTGGTATGGGACTTCCTGTAATTAACAGTTTCTACTTCAGTGACTGAGTTCTGATTATTAAAGGCTCAGTATATTAATTAAGTTGTTGTTTGTCAATAAAGGACCAGCTGGTGCCACGCTTTAACGAGTGCTAAATGAGTAAACAAATGTAGTGGAGGGGAGAAAGTGCCACCATTCCTCCATCTCACTTCGTAAATGCTACATCTACAAGTAAAAAAAAAAAAAAGTATCCAATAGAGCATTGGCAGAAGATTTACAAATAAATCAACAAAACGAACAAAAACAAATGAATAAAAATAAAACATATAGTTAAGACAAAAAAATTACGTGTGCCTTTTTACTTCTCACCGCACCAATCGCCTAAAAATGAAGCGTATTGCTTTCCTTGCTTGCCAAACTTTGAAACAAAATCTTCAGCAAGCTGTTAGTGCTCAGAGTATGTATTGGGGAAGATTCTCAGTTAACACCAAACTTTAACTCAGAATCACTTAAATTAACTGAGCCATTTTGGAGTTGGTAGTTGTAAGTATACATCCAGTTATTGATGTTACACTTAACCAAAACTGGGGGAAAAAATCCAGTTTTGCTCATTTTAATAATTCATGTAGCTCTTCAAACCATTACAGCTGTTTGTCAGCTGGCTGTCATTGTTTGTGCTATTTATGGGTGCAAACCACTTCTTAAATACGTTTTTTACCAAACATTTATAGCTCCATTTGCTGATTATATCTTTATTATAGCTTTATTTTTAAGAGAACTGAAAATTCAGTTTTTTTTCTTCCAAGCTACTGTATTTAGATTCAAAGTGAGAACACAGTTCTTTATTTTTATCCTTGTTCAGGCATGTGCAATCTGCTTGTATCATGATCAGTTCGTGATGTCATGTTGAACACGCCGACCGCTTCCAGTATGGGGGATGAGGAAGGCGTTATTTAGCCTCAGGTGAAACTGAAAGTTTCCATAACAGAGTTCAGGAGCACAACAGCAGCTTGAAAACTACAAACTGAAACATGTTCTCTTTGTGACGTAAAGGATGTCTTGTTGTTAGAAAACACTGATTAACCTTTTTTAAGTATTGTCCTGCAACTATATTTTTTGGGCAAATTAAATGCATGTGCACAAAGATATAAAATAAAAACATACCAAAGATAATGGAAAAATGCTGCATGCATTACATACGTTCAACAAGCTTTTGAGTACTGGTTTATGTCTGACCATTGAAACAGCTCTACTGGTTGCATGTGTGTATGCAGTTTGAGTGTGCTCTCTTTGTCTTTCACTTGATAGGGAGTAGACTTAGTGTAAACTTGTAAATGGAAAATCCGATACTTCTTCTTACGGCTTCTCCTTTCTTCAGGAGTCACCACAGCAAATGTTGCATGAAGATTTGGCAATTATTTATACTCCGGATCCCCTTCCTGATGCAACCACAGACCACCGAGCTACCACAGCCCTCCGTGTGGCGCAGAGAGCTGCTCTCTAGGGTGTACGGGGGAGCAGATGGTGCGGGTTAAGGGCCTTGCTCAAGGGCTCAGAGTGGGACAAATGAGGGTGGAGGCAGATGTGGGTGCTTCATCTATCCCACTCACTTTTTGATGTTGTCGGTACCGGGAGTTGACCCAGCGATCTTCCGATCACAGGCCCACCTTCTCTAACCTCTGTGCCACCACTCCCCCAGAAAGTCAGATACATATAGTATAAAAATGACAAAATGTCCTGCTATTAAACGTGAGCAAGAAATCAACATTTTGTCTCGGCGGGTGTAGGGTTGGACTCAGATGTAGGCAGACACAGGAGCTCAAGTAAAATAAAAACTTATTTATTCTATAGACCAAACAAAAAGCCATTTAGTAGCAAAAAGTTTTACAACTGAGTGAACATGAGGAGGACTGAGACATATGGGTAAAACCAGTAAGATAAGATAGAACTTTATTGATCCCGCAGGAAACTGTTGTGCCAGAGTTTCAGTACAAAGGAACATACAAGATATAAAAATAACAGAGAATATAAAAATACCAACAATTAAGGTGTAAAACAGGTCACGTGCAGACAGAAACATTAAAGTGTTTATTGTAGTACAGGATTAATTTTTATTGTCCTATGTGTAGAAAAGGGGGAGGAGTAAAAAGTTTGATAGCTACAGGGAGGAAGGACTTCCTGTTCTGTGGAGCACCTCGGTGGTCTCAGTCTAGGACTGAAGGTGCTGCAGTAAGAGTCCAGTGCGTCATGCAGTGGGTGTGACGTGTTGTTCAGGATCTGGAGCAGTTTCCTCAGCATCCTCTGCTCAGACACCTCTGTCAGAGACTGCAGACTCCACTCCGAGGACTGAGCCAACTCTCCTGATGAGTTTATTGAGTCTGTTGGCATCAGCTTTCTTCACCCTGCTGCCCAAACACTGAAAATGTTAGAGAGGACATGGAGATAGTTGAAGTGAGGACAGAGGACGCAGAGGACAACGTGAGATGGAGGAGGACGACCCACTCTGGCGACCCCTGAAGAGGGAAAAGCCGAAAGAAGAAGAAGACTGAAAGCAAGAATTGATCTAAATATAGAAAGATTCTCAACTATCTGGTAAAAAAACAAACAAAAAAAAAAACCCCATAAACTCACAAAGTGAATCAATAAAAGATCCAAATAAAAATAAACTCCATGAACCACTGAACAACTCACACAGACATGACTCATTTGAGGGATGAGACAACGTGTAAATCTTTGACTATCACAGTCAGGAAGTATGCAAACTACCAGATATATCTTGTTTCCTGTTGTTCCTGCTACTTCTAAGATTAGCTTAAAGGCACGCAGTGTTATGATGTGTAGTGGGGAGGATCCCAGGTGTGGGGACACGGGTAAGCTAAGTGAATACTGAAACTTATGTACATGAAACAATTAAGGCCAAGAAGGCCACATAAACTGGCTGCAGGTGGGTCACAATTTTCAAAATTCTCACAAACGTACAAACCATACATTGAGGGAGTCGGGGTTCAAGGATTGTGTATGCTTGTCAAAATGAAAAAACAATGTTGAAAGTTTTTTTATATGCCCTGTATAACCGACATGTTGCTATTCTCCCACGTGGCAAATCTTGACACACCATCTGCAGTACGGTGAGCCCAGGTGCAAACAGTGTTCCCAACTGAGCTCAGCTGTGAGACCCTCCCACACTGCACCCCTGACTCCCCCCAAATTTTTGAATCTAAAATCTTACTTTGTATTAAATGTTGTGTTCGGAGCATCATCCGTATCGTACAGGCATGTACACCTTGCACGTGTGACCAAACTTTTGGTCCTCGAGAGAGAGAGCACTGCGCACACAGCCTGTTTGAGTGTCGCTGTGAGATTCTGAGTCCGCTGTTTAGTTCTTAAAATTAAACAATATAAAAACTAAAATTCTAATCCATCCATCCATCCATCCATCCATCCATCCATCCATCCATCCATCCATCCATCCATCCATCCATCCATCCATTATCTTGACCTGCTTGTTCCTTTTTGGGTCGCTGGTGCTCATGTCCAGCCATCACTGTGCGAAAGGCAGGGGACACCCTGGACGGGTCGCAAGTCCATCACAGGGACACATAGAGACAAACGAGACAAACAACCATTCACTCTCTCACTCACACCTAGGGACAATTTAGAGTTACCAATCAGCCTAACATGCATGTTTTTGGTCTGTGGGAGGAAAATGGAGTACCCGGAGAAAACCCTCGCATGCATGGAGAGAACACGCCAGCTCCACCCAGTAGTGTTGTATTACTCAAGACCGGACTTGTCTTGAGACCGATCTCAAGACCACTTTTTGATGGTGTTGGTCTTGTCTCGGACTCGACCGCATTTGGTCTCGGTCCTGTTTTGGTCTCGGACATTGAAGACTCGGGATTTTATTTCAAGACTAATCAAGAGCACAACTGTGGAAATATCACAAATTTTCCAGAATATTATCCAGTTTATTTGTTAACATCTTTGTTTTTATTGGATGCAAAACATACTGATTCAAATCCAAGCAATGACATGACTCATTACTAAATATGTTTTTGTTACCGCTGTCACTCCCACCTCCTTTCACTCGCACGTGGTTCTGTACCAACAGAACAATACAGACAACAGAACGTAACGTCACAACCAGGGGTAAGCCAGTCCGGTATTGTGTACCACTAAAAGATTTTGCGCTGGTACACAGTACCTGGAAGAGAGGGGAGCGTCTGTCCGCTGTAAAGCCTCATTCAGAACCAGTCACGGCTGCACTTTGGGTCAGAATAGATTCGCTAGCAAAAAGCGATCTAAAGCACGACTTAATCAATTAATAAATATAATTTTTTCCCATATCAAATTGTTTCTGAACTGTTCGTGCAATTCTGGAGCCTCGTTTATCTACCGTGGTGAAGTTAGTTTTACATTGGACGTTGGACATTCGAGCTCCGTGGCTTCAGCGGTGTGTTCCTCTCGTTCGATCCGAAGCAGGCAGTCTGATTTCAGTCAGCTGCTCTCAGTCTGTCCCTCCTCTGAGACGTAATGGTTCACTTAGGGACCGTCAACAAATTACCGACAACAAACACTCTTCAGAAACAAAAATTAATATATTTTACATCAGTTGAGCCACTAACACAAAACTAATGTTAAACTACTCTAATACTTGTAGACCTGACACACAAGACACCATCATTTATTTTTCATTTAAAATCATTTTCTAATTAGTTATTGAGTGAAAACCATGATTTTGGAACAAATAAATTATGTAAAATTAGATAATGATTTAAAATGAAAAATAAATGCAGGTGCCTCATCTGTCAGGTCTAGTACAGTAGTTTAACATAAGTTTTGTGTCAGTGGGTCACATGACATGAAAATTATTGTGCAACAACCACTGAATGTCTTATTTCTTTGTTATGTAGCTTTGAAATTTTATAAAAGCTGATACGGTCATTCATGAGCAAACAAAGTTGCAGTATGTAACTTTTATTAAAAAATATTTTTATAAAAGTTACATATGTTTTTTACACATTTGTTCAAACTGTCACTATGTCGTGACAGTATAAGACAGATAATCTGTGAAAAGATTGAGCTCCCAGATTTGAGTTCTTGGTCTCGATTTGGTCTCGCCCTCCCTTGGTCTTGGTCTCGACTTGGTCTCAGACCCCAAAAGTCTTGGTCTTGTCTCAGTCTTGGGACACTCTGGTCTTGGTTTTGACTTGTTCTTGGGTTAGGCAGTCTTGACTACAACACTGCCATCCAGAAAGGCTCCCTGGACCGGGATTTGTACGGGTGCAACCTGCTCACTGAGAGGCAGCAGCTCTACCAACTGCACCACCGTGCTGCCTTATAATAAATAAATACACTTGCGTGAAAGTCATAATTTTTCTTTATGCTTTTGGAGGGGAGGAGGTTAGGTCTCCAAAAAAAGTACATTTTGTATGCTTGTGAACATGTTGAAAATTGTGAACCACCCTTAAGGGGACACAAGGGACATCAGGCAGGAACACAACGAACAGGAGAAATAGAGCTAAACAGCTGCCAGTTTGCTGGTGCAAATGGAGGACTGGTAAAGCTACAAAAAGGTTTTATTTAACAAAGTTAAACAAAAAGTGCTGGAGAGGCTAAAACTCTACAAAAATATGAAAAAACAGAACACTTGAGAAAAACTAAGAACAATGATGGCACGAAAGACTAGTGCTGAACCGAAATCTAAATTTAAAGAGACACTAATTAAACCTAAACAATTAATAAAAGTTCAAGACAAAAACAACTGGACTTTATTTGTAACAAATAGTTTATTTGTAACAAATAAAGTATCTGTAAATAAATAAATATTTGTAACAAATAAAGTCCAGTTGTTTTTGTCTTGAACTTTTTTGAATTTACCATGTCCTGGATGACTGAGAATCTTCATCAGCATAAACAAACAATAAACCCCTGAGGTGTCCTGATGCACGCTCAGTAATCCAGGTAGATAAATCTAAAATGGTTGAGTCAGGTCCTCTGGACAGATTCTTCTTTGTTGAAACGTTTTGTCTTTTAACCAAAGATTTCTTCAGTCTGAAGAGCTGCAACAAACTCAGTCTTATATCTTATAATCAGTACATTCTGTGGATCAGTCAGTTTGCTGGTGACATCCAGAACTAGCTGTTCACATGCAAACAGAGGACCAGTGCCAGTGCCCTGATGACCTCTTGCTATTCACAGAGGCTGAGTGATGCAAGAACAACATTGTAGGAGGGGGACAGTTGGACACTAGTTCAGTTTGAGTACTAGTTTAAGTTATAATATCTGAGTCATAGTTGTGACATACGAGATCATATTTATGAGACCAAGTATACTTTTGTTGGATGTAACCGGGGCCCTGTGTACGCAATTTCATTCCACCACATGCACCACATGTGGTGCGTATGACAAATAAAGAAACTTTGACTTTGACTTTGATACTCCTCTCTCAAACCATTGTTCCTCTCTATCCAGGATGTGAACATCTTCATCCCTGAAAGAGTGACCGCTGGCCTGGAGATGAGTGTAGACCACAGAGTCCTGGCCTGATGATGTTGATCTTCTGTGCTGGGCCATCCTTTTGGCCAGTGGCTGTTTAGTTTCCCCGATGTAAGACTGATCACAGCCCTCCTGACACTGAACAGCATACACAATATTACTCTGTTTGTGCCGGGGGACTGGATCTTTGGGATGAACCAGTCTTTGCTGTAATGTATTTTGGGGTTTGAAAGTAGTGAAAGCCACTGGGACGTTATGTTTAGAAAATAAACATACAATCAACATATGGAATCACTACTGGTCTGGTTTCATCATTTTCCTTTGATAGCTGGTTGGAGTTATCTTTGGGTTTCGTCTCTGAGTGTGGTCCTTCATGATGCAGGTAGCCCTCTTCCTGCATCTAGAGGTGTAGATGTCTGTGATGGTGGGGAGGCTGACTCTGACAGACTTCTGTGCAGCCTCCATGCCACACGTTGATGCTGGAGCACAGGATGCTCTCCACTGCACACCTGTAGAAGGAGGTGAGGACTGAGCTTCCCAGACCAGCTCGCCTCAGCCGTCTGAGGAAGTAGAGTCTCTGATGAGCTTTCTTGATCAGGCTGGTGGTGTTGTTGCTCCAGCTGAGGTTGTCATTCATGTGCACACCCAAGTATTTTGTAGCTGGATGTCAAGAACCAGAGGCCGGATCGCAAACAACAACAACAACCACTGAGAGGGTTAAAAGATTTATTGTGAACTAAAGTAAACTCTGGAGTTGGTCCTGTTCTGGGCTGGTTCCGATCTTCTGATTGGGTAGTGTTGTAGTGGCGGGCTGCCAGTAGAAGTAGACTGATGTTAAGGTCCACTGGAACGGAGTCCCACAGGCTTGCAATTAAAACATAAAGGTTAGTAGATGCAGGGGGAAAAAGACTAATTGGGGAAATGAATCTGTGGGAATCAGATTCAGGGGTAAGGATAAGTCCGTGATACAAAATGAGCTTGACCTTTAATCCGTGATCCATAAAACAGTCAGAAGGGAAAGGCAGAGTTCATACCGTGAAGTCAGTTGTTCAGCAGAAGTATCCAGTACGTGATCCAAAAAAAGAGTCAAAAAACAAGAGCATGAGTCGGTACCTGATCAGATGAGCAAAAGCAGACGAGGGCTGAGGCAGAAGCGTGGTCGTGGTCAAGGCAAGGGTCATGAACGTGATGAGTCAATCAATGGAATGCTGGAAAGTCTACTGCTGATGAGACAGGATAGAGAATCTGACCCAGACTTCTTCTTCTTCGTCTTGTGTTTTATGGCGGTTGGCAAGCAACGTTTAGATGTGCATTACCGCCATCTACTGGAATGGAGTATGGATCGGGATGCTAAATAATTACTATAGGTTTAACTAAATAAAATAATAAGAAAATAAGAGAAAAAAAAAAACTATATTCTCTCGATTATTTCCGTCTTCTTAAGGTAGCTTAACAAAAAAACAATAAGTTCAGAAGTGAGAAGTTTATCCAAAAGATCCTGTATATTCAACTGTAGTTTGTTGACCTGTAGTCTACGTGCCAGTTCCTTCCTCTCAGCTGAATATTTGGGACAGAATAATAAAACATGATTCACTGTCTCTTCTTGAAAACAAAAGTCACATTTTCCTGTATGATGTTTTCCCATTTTAAACAATGTACTGTTTAATCTTGTGTGGCCAAAACGCAATCTGGATATGACTGTTTCCTCCTTTCTATTTCGTCCTGTTCTCCTCATTACACCAACTTTCCTTTGAATGTTATAAAACCACCTGCCAGTTCTTTCTTCTTCCCACTGTTTCTGCCATCTTTCCTTCATCTTTTGTTTAATAACTGATTTGATTTCTCCTTTACTGAATGGTACCAGTATATCAATGTAAGTATTTTTTGTTGCTTGTTTTGCATATTTATCTGCCAACTCATTTCCTTTTATTCCTATATGTGATGGTATCCATATAAATGTAATTAATAAACCCATCGCTTGAATTCTATAAATTAATAATTGAATTTCTAATAAAAGGTCAGGTCTGCTGTCTGAATGATTATTTTTCAATGAGTATAATGAAGAACTTGAATCAGAACATATTATACTCCTTAATGGACGAACTTCCTCAATCCATCCCAGAGCTAAAATGATTCCCATCATCTCTCCTGTGTAGACTGAGACTCCATCAGTAATTCTTTTACCTGTTTTGAAACTGAATTCTGGAACAATGAATGAAACCCCGCTACTGTTATTTGAATTTTTTGATGCATCTGTATAAATTTTAACAAATCCATAATACTTACTATCTAAATATGTTTGTATTGAATGAGAATCTGAAATGTTTTCTTTTTTACGATTTTCCAACAAAGTGTGATCAACATCACTATTACTTAAAAGAGATGGGTGAACTGGAGACTGAGGAACTGTTTGACAAATATTTATGTGAGATATATCTAAATCTTTTATAATGTTTTCTACAGTCCAGCCAAATGAATTTAATTTATTTTTCTCTTTTTCCCAGCTAGGTTTTAAAATCTCTTGACATGGATGATTTCCATTATGACCTTTTAACTGACACCAGTAAGTTGAAAGTATTTGTAATCTTCTAAGCTGAAGTGGCATTTCTCCCATTTCCACCAGTAAAGCTGATGTTGGAGTTGTTCTGATGGCACCTGTACATAATCTCAAGGCTTGATGCTGAATATTATCTAATTTTTTGAGTAATGTATCTGATGCTGACCCAAATGCTATACTGCCATAATCAAATAAGGACCTAATTAAACCTGTGTATATTGATTTCAGTGATTTCCTCTCAGCTCCCCACTCACTCCCCACCAAACACCTCATTACATTTATCACTCTCTTACATTTATCTATTATGTTTTGAATATGCACTTTCCAAGTAAGTTTGTCATCTAACCATATACCCAAAAACTTAAATTGGTTTACCCTTTCCAAATCATGATTATATATTTTCAATTTTACATTTTCTGATACCTTTTTTCTTGTAAAAAATAAAGTCTTCGTTTTATCTATAGAAATTTTGAATCCCCATTTAAAGGACCAGTTTTCTATTTCATTAATTGCTTCTTGTGTCTTTTTTACAATAAAATTTAAATTTTTCCCCCTCTTCCAGATTGCCCCTTCATCAGCAAATAAAGAAAACCCCATTCCATTCTCCAAATTTTCAAACATATCATTAATCATAATAGAAAAAAACAATGGGCTCAATATACTTCCTTGGGGAGTTCCATTTTCAACCAAAAATTTTTCTGAAAATGTTATTCCTATTCTCACTTGTATTGATCGATCTTGTAAAAAATCTTTTATCTAATAAAACATTGAACCATTTATTCCCATCTTTTTTAGTTTTATTAATAAACCTTCCTTCCACATCATATCGTAAGCTTTCTCTATATCAAAAAAGACAGCCACCACACTCTCCTTATTAACTTGTCCTTTCCTGATTTCATGTTCTAAACATAAAACAGGATCCATAGTGTTTCTACCTTTTCTAAATCCACTTTGGAATCTTGATAAATATCCCCTCTTCTCAACAAAGTAAGTCAGTCGTTCATTTATCATTCTCTCCATAATTTTACATAAATGTGAAGTTAAAGCTATAGGTCTATAACTGGCTGGGTTTGATCGTTCTTTACCTGATTTGAGGATTGGAACTATGATTGCTTCTTTCCATGCTTTAGGTAAAAAGCCTAATTCCCAGATCTTATTATATAATTCCAGTAAAACTTTTTTAGATGAATTACTAAGCTGATTAATCATAATGTAAGAGATATTGTCATTTCCTGGAGATGAGTTTTTTGATTTCCTAAGGGCATTATTCAGTTCAAAAAAGGAAAAGGGAGCATTTAATAAGTCAGTGGATCTTATATTTTCTTTTAATAAATGAAAATTTTCATTGATTGTACAATTTCTACTCTGTTTCTCTTCTGTACTTAGATTACTACTATTGTGGATTTTAACAAAATGATTGACCAAAATGTTTGCCTTCTCTTCCTCTGTTACAGCAGTAACATCTCCATCCTTCAGAACTGGATATCCATATTCTCTTCTAAACCCATTCATTCGTTTTATCATCCCCCAAACTTTTGAAATGTTTGTTTCCCTACCTACCGAATTACAAAAGTTTCCCCAATAAACCTTTTTTGCATTTTTTACAGTTCTTCTAACAAGAGCTTGCAACCTTTTATATTCAATAAAATTCTGAAAGTTATGATTTCTTTTTAACAATCTAAAAGCTTTATTTCGAGATTTTATTGCTACATCACAATCCTTTGTCCACCACGGTACGACTTTCTTCTTATATTTTCCTCTCTTTCTTTGGACTGCTTCACGTGCAGCACCTAAAATGGCTTTACAAATAGAAAGATTTAAATTGTCAATATCTAAATCAATATTAACTGTTTGCATTTCTTTATCACTTATTATTTTATATTTTTCCCAATCAGCACTTCCAAGGATCCATCTTTCTACACCTTCATTATCAAATGTTTCCATTTCCAAACCGATTTCAATGAATATAGGATAATGATCACTTCCTATAGTTGATTCTTTTAATACTTGCCAATTACTAATCCCAGCAAGACTCTCTGAAATTAAAGTTAAATCTAATGCTGATTCAGATCCATTTCTAATATTGAATCTTGTCCCCTCCCCATCATTAAGGCAAACTAAATTCTTTAGATCCATTATTTCTTCCACCACCTCTCCATTAGCATCATTACTACTACCCCACAAAGTACTGTAAGCATTAAAGTCTCCACAACAGATTACTTTTCCTTCAATATTTTTAAACATTTCCTCCATTTGATCTAAATAAAGTTTTTTACAGGGATTATAAAAATTTAATATTTTAATACTTTCTTTATTAATCCAAATTTCTGCAGATATCCATTCTAATGTTATTCCTTTTTCTAAATATCTATATTGTATTCCTTGTTTTATAAATATTATACATCCTCCTCCACTCTCTTGCTCCCTGTCTCTTCTAATACTGTCGTACCCTTTTATCACAAAATCTAATTCTGGTTTGAGCCATGTTTCTTGAACACAAATTATGTCTGGTTTTCTTTTCGAATTGTTTAAATATCCTTTAAATTCTTGACCATTAGCTAATAAACTCCTTGCATTCCATTGAAGAATAATCATTATATTCTTCCTTCGCCCAGTTTTCCATCTGTTTCTAGTTTTTTATTGATCGATTCCCAAGATAAATCCTTCACAGACAGAAATTTCTCTGCACCTTTCACTATGATTTTGATTTTTTCAGTTTTTTGCTTCACTTGATCAGTGCAGTTAATAACATAAGCCATGAACAGAATTAATTTATCCATTGTAATTTCCATTCCTGTCATTGCTCTTTGACTGGATTCAGATTTTGGACTAGGAGGAACTTTAGGATTTCCCTGTAGGCCCACTGCTCTTTTTTCTTGCACCTTTTTTGTTGCTTCTGCATAAGTAATGTTTTTAACAGTTTTTATGTGCTGTATTTCTGCTGCCTTCTTCCTTACTTCACATCCCCCATACGCTGCACTATGCTGACCTCCACAGTTACAACATTTCAACTGTACATCTTTCCCACATTCATCATACCTATGATCTCCACCACACTTTGCACATCTTTGCTTCCCTTTGCACACTGCTGCAATGTGACCGTATCTTTGGCACTTGTAACAGCGCAGAGGAGGAGGGATGTAAGGCCTGACAGGAAAACACATGAAACCAATTTTTATTTTATCAGGAAGAGCTTCGCCTTTAAACTCTAAAAGTACTGAGAGACTCTCAATCCTTTTCCCATCTACAGTTTTTAACAACCTTTTCAAATTGCATATTTCTACATCATGAATATTTCTTTTAAGTTTTTCCAGATCTTCCTCAAGTGGAATACCAGTGATAACCCCACGTGATACCTTGTTTTCTCCAATAATTTTCTTTTCACTAACAACCTTTTTGCAAATGTTATCAATCTGCATAGCTTTATTTTTTTGTTCTTCAGATTTACATTTGATCAACAGATTCCCATCACGCAGCATTTTCGCAAACTCCACCTCACCTAGTTTCTTTTTTATATCTTTAGATATCGCTATAGGGCTTAGATTCATGTTCTCATCTTCTTTCTTGAATTTAAGTATGACTTTAAATTCCTCATTTATCACTTTCCTTCTAACCAGTCTGTTTTCATCCTCTGAACTACACTCTTCAAGGCTTCTCTTATTTCTATGGCTGCCAAGCTCTCTGTCATCTCTCACAGCTTTGCCCTTACCTTTTCCTCCTCCTCTACCTACCGGAGTCCAGTCATCAAAATCCATATCCTCGTTGTAATCTACCTGAGTAGTCATCCCGATCCAGTCGCATTCCAGTTTATGCCAACCACCAAATTCAAAAAGAAAAATGGTATATATGGATACAAAAATCTCAAACTTTCAAAAATTTCCCGCCGTTCGTCCGTCCACCCTACCAGCAGGCTTTTTTTCCCCTTCTTGTTCTCGAGCCTGACCCAGACTGAGAGGAATGAGTGAACTTAAGTACTGACTGGACCAGGTGGTGGAGCTGTGGGATAATGAGCGGTGACAGGTGACATGAGTTGAGTGATTACTGAGTGTGCAGC
>NC_056503.1:31285680-31286121 GCF_014905685.2 Nematolebias whitei | reverse complement strand
TTGAGTGATTACTGAGTGTGCAGCATGACAGAGGAGCTGACAGAGAGCAGAGCTATGACACTGGAGACCACTTCCACCGCAGATCCTCTTATGTTCAGGGGGGTGTAGATGTTTTTGTTCCTTCTGAAGTCCACAATCATCTCCTTTGTCTTCTTCACATTGATGTGAAGGTTATTCTCTTAAATGGGAGTCAATCTTCAAGTACTGGTCTGTGTGGGTGGGTTTATACACCTCAGTTTGCAAATGTCTTCCATCAGAGACAGATCTCACAGTCCAAGAAAGCCAATCTGCCATTTTTTTCATCTTCTCATGTGAACTTGATGTATTCATCCACAGAGTTGATGTGATCAGTAAAATGTTGAACTTCATGAGATTTAATTTTAACCCAGGTGTTGTCAACATACCTGAACCAATGACTTGGTGGTGTCCCTGAAAAGGACG
>NC_056503.1:31274264-31285280 GCF_014905685.2 Nematolebias whitei | reverse complement strand
GAGGTGGAACACCTGGAGAGCTGGTGCAGAGAGAATAACCTTCACATCAATGTGAAGAAGACAAAGGAGATGATTGTGGACTTCAGAAGGAACAAAAACATCTACACCCCCCTGAACATAGGAGGATCTGCGGTGGAAGTGGTCTCCAGCTACAAATACTTGGGTGTGCACATGAACGACAACCTCAACTGGAGCAACAACACCACCAGCCTGATCAAGAAAGCTCATCAGAGACTCTACTTCCTCAGGCGGCTGAGACGAGCTGGACTGGGAAGCTCAGTCCTCACCTCCTTCTACAGGTGTGCAGTGGAGAGCATCCTGTGCTCCAGCATCAATGTGTGGCATGGAGGCTGCACAGCTGCAGAAAGAAAAGCTTTGCAGAGAGTGGTGAAGGCTGCACAGAAGACTGTTGGAGTCAGCCTCCCCACCATCACAGACATCTACACCGCTAGATGCAGGAAGAGGGCCACCTGCATCATGAAGGACCCCATTCACCCAGCACACATACTCTTTGCCCCGCTCCCCTTAGGAAGGAGGTTAAAGAGCATTAAGTGTAGAAACACTAGACTGAGGAACAGCTTCTACACTGAAGCTGTTAAACTATTGAATCTCTAACCAGAATAATCACTTTGAAAAATCACATCATGTTGCTGCTGGTCTGTTTCAATGTCGCTGCTGATCTGTTTCAATGTTGCTGCTGATCTGTTTCATGTTGCTGTGTTCATTTGTGCTCATCTGCTCACACAGACTCATGCTCATGCTGCTGTTTGACATGTTTTTTTATGCTACTAGTGCTTTTTAGTTGATGTTTTTCTTAGTTCATATCTCAAGTGTTATTACTGTTTTTCATTTACATTTTATTGTTGGATGTAACTGGGACCCTGTGTACATAATTTCGTTCCACCACATGTACCACAAGTGGTGCGAATGACAATAAAGAAACTGTGACTGACAAGTGCAGGGAGACGATCCCTCCTGCAGCTGATCAGCTGAGCTCCTTCTCTGCCAAGCACACATTTCTCCTGCTGCATTGGCTTTGTGAAGGGTTAACCCTTTTCTGTTCAGATGAAGGGATCAACTTTTGTCTTCCAACTTAAAATTCAAAGTATATTGCATCGTCAAATTGTCATAATCACAAAACATAAAAGTGTTAAAAAGTTATTTTAAATTATTTTAGAATTTCTATGTTCAATTGTTACAGTGTAATTGATCCAGAAGTACATTTCTGGTGCATGCTGCAGAGCCAAAGCTGTGTGACATCCCTTTGATGTCCTGCTGCACTTCTCTTCTCTACAATTCAAATTTAAATACTGTAACACTTTTAATAAACAATCCATGCTGTATGGATTGTTTATTTAAAATATTACAGTATTTAAATTGTTTATTTAAGGAGGGAGAATGGGAGTTTCAGGTGATGTGTGACTGTGATTACAGGCTGGCACATGTCATGGCAAAGTTTACTGAGCTTGAACTGAACTTGAACATGGACTACTGTACCCATACTTTGTGGTTTTCCACTTATCGCGGCTGGGCGTGGTCCCTAACACCCACTATAAACGAGGCACCACTAATATTAATAATTATATATATATATATATATATATATATACACACACATACATATACTTATACATATACATAGGGATTAAGTGATCCAGTCCACACCATAATCCTCCCTCACCAACCTGAAAAATCAAATATTAACAAAGTAGCTTACAACCAAAAACTCTTGCAGCTGTCTTACTCACAATTACTCTCTCTGCAGATGTCACCAATTTTACATAAACTATTCTCTTCTATGCAGTGTTCTAACATGCCAGTACTGGTAAATAATTCCCATAAAATGGTATAAAAAGAAAGAAGGGCTTTGTAGGCATTGTTTCTGCAAGTTGAAACACTTTGGTAGGCCTTGAAACACTTTGGTAGGCCAGCTAATAAAGAAAAAATTAATTTGTCTACAACTTATGTTACGTACAGGAACCAGTACAGGTATTTACCAAATACTCATACCTGTGACAAATCTCGTCCTTCCTTCCTGTGCAACAACCAGAGCTGCAGGGGCGATTGGTTGTGTGCTGATCATAGTTCATGCGGATCCCATGCTGCCTTGAAAGATTGAAGATGATGTTGAATGTGTTTTATAAAAAACAACATATGTGAAGTGCAAACAAGTCAATTTCTTCACTGGGGTTGAGTAGTCTTTGAATCTCCAGCTGTCAATGCATGCTTGACAGTTGTGTTTGGACATCAAAACATTATTGCCTTACTTTGAATGTGTATGTTTCTGGATCATACTGCTGCAACCAGCATTTGGGCGATGGTGCTGAATATCCAGAACGATTGCATTCAACTCTTCATCAGCCAACGTCTGGACAGTTCCTGTTATGCATATTCCATACAGACACGATGCTCAGTAGCTCTTAAACTATCGACAATGACATCATCAATGCCTTAATTATGAAGGACAATTATCATCCAAATCATTTCAAACACATCACCCAATGGACTCAAAATAGTATCTTCTGAGAAAGTATTCCTCTCTGTTCAGCTCTGGTTACTTTAGCAGATCAAACTGAGAAGAATGCTTTCTCAGAAGATTGTGTTTTGAGTCATTTGGATATGTTTGAAATGATCGGGATGATATATGCTATTCGTAATGTTGGGACTGATGACGTCAGTGTTGATAGTTTAAGAGCCATCGAGTACTGTGTTCGTATGGAATATGCACAACAACAACTGAGTTCATACAACTCTGACATCTTTCATGACCCTTGACCTAGCAAATTGTTGCCAGATGTACAAGCTGTGCAGTGAGCACGTATTTAGAAAAAAACAATCGATGTGCGGGATCAGTCAGTGGGCGTGCATGTCCAACCCACAAAATCCTTAGCATGAGATTCTTGACCTGCCATTGTGTATCTGTTCCTCTCAAACCCAGCCGGTTGAAGCAGATGGCCGCTTGTCATGAGCCTGGTTCTGCTAAAAGGTTTCTTCCTCATGAGTTTTTCCTTTCCACTGTTGCCTTCATCTTTGCTCAAGATGAGAGTCTGTGATGAAGTTAAATTCAAAGCAGTCTGCTCCTCAGATAAATCATTTTAACTTATTATTTTGTATGTATGAATGTTTCTTTTCAATGCCCTCAGACAGCTTCTGTTGTGACTTGGCTCTATATAAATAAACTGAATTGAATTGAAATCTTTCATGCGAGTTTACTCATTGCGATGACCCCTGAAGAAGGGAGCAGACAAAAGAAACTCTATTCATTCATTCATTCCAGATATGTTTCATGTACTGGTACATGTGTTGTTTTCAGAAGAACATTTTTTCCAGAAATAAAGTCTGTTTTATTTTGTTTTTTTTTGGGCTTAGTGTGATTTCAGATGCCCAGTAAATTGAATTGCTTCATGATGCCTTCATAGGCTACAGAATGAAGTGAAATTCCCACACAACCTCAATAAAACCTTGAATCACAGAGTTGTTTGACCAATGAGTCAGACTGGTACTGAGTCAACATATTAAAATGAACTCTGAATGAATGGATGCTTAGAAAAAAGATTTTCCTATATAACACAGATTGAGCATGGACTTTGTTGTCATCTGGACAGTTTCTTTTTTTGTGCTGAAATGTTTCGCCTTCGGTCCGGAAGGCTTCATCAGTCAAGGAAACACACAACAAAACTGGTTCTTCCCCCAACAGCTTACTCCAAAGTGTAACAAACCAGTTCTGCTTGTGATAATATGGTCTCTTTGGTACGCCCCCTCCTCCATTGCCGGCCCTCTTCCTTGTTGACAGTCTTATCAAACTGGTTGAAAAGACTTAGCTTTGTTGTGTGTTTCCTTGACTGATGAAGCCTTCCGGACCGAAGGTGAAACGTTTCAGCACATAAAAAGAAACTGTCCAGATGACCTGACTGAACAATGTTGGATTGTATACCTGGATTATTGAGCATGGACTTTGTTGTTCTTATATAGCAGTTGTTTTTTTTGACAGACTGAACCAGTGTTTTACTGGAACTTTTGTTGTTGCTTTTTTCACTGAAGTATGGTGATTTTTTTGACATCTCTAACATTTTGACGAATTATGGGATTCATTAATTCAACATTTATTTATACAGGTTAATCCCATTGAGCTTCGGGGACTCATTTACAAGAGAGACCTGAATTGTAATTGGATTGTAATTGTGAAGCAGTTGCACAAAAACGTGAACAGTTTACAAATAGCTCTCAACTGAAAGCATAGTTTGCAAATTGATTATTTATTGATTTATAACTAAATCAGATGTTTACTTGTTGAACAAAATACATTTGCATAAATTCAGTGTGAATGCTTAATTCCGAATGATTACAAATGAAAAGAAAATGCTACCTTGATGCCATAAGTAGTAAAACACTAGCAAAATGTAGATAAAAGCAAGCTTAGTTCCAGAAGTAGCAAAATGCTTGTAAAAAGCAGGGAAATGCTACTAATAAGGTAGAAGTAGCTAAATTTTAGTTATGAGCCAGATGTGGTGAAATGCAAGCAAAAATCAGGAAAATGCTTGTATTTAACCAGAAGCATTGAAATGCTATCTAAGTCTAGAGAAATGCTTGCTAAAAGCCAGAAGTACCATAACTGCTGGTGAACATGCCGCTACTTCGTACCCCATGGTTTACATGCAGGAACATCTTATTTACACTTTTTTTTTTTCACAATTTTCAAAAATAATATTTTATTTTGACAGACTTTCTACTTTCTCTCAGTAATTTTCTGCTGTGGACTAATATTTTCCTTCCAGCATTCTGCTCCTCTTGCCGACAGGCATTTGTGACACAGAAAGAATGTCCTCAGGTAATCAGAGGTACAAAGCCTCTTGCTTATGGTTTCAAAATCCCAACCATGACTCCACCCACTCTGTCATCATGTGACCAGAAGTCTAACCTGAATGACCAATGAGGTACTCTCCAGGAGGACCATCCCCCAAGATAGGCCTGCATAAATTTCTTCAGATTGTTCTTGTTTCGTTACCAGATTTTTGCGCTTCATACACAGACCTGTTCATTTATTCAACGATAATGGAAAACACATGGAGAATTTCTTAGGACGCACCTTTCATCTTAAAAGCGATCGGCTGTCGAAGGAGGAAACGGCTGCAGCCCGTAAACTTTGCATCAATGTGTCGATGGTCGGGCATTGGAGATGCAATGCAGTCAAGTCTGGTACGTTTTAATAAAAGTTTTAAAATTCTTTCTGTGCGACATCTTTCTGTGTCAGTAAATATGCGTTTAAATAGTCAAGTCAAGTCAACTTTATTTATAGAGCACATTTAAAACAGAACCTGTTATCAAAGTGCTTAACAACACAACAATCAATGAGTAAATTAAAAAGAAAAATATATAAACATATATATACAATACACTAATAATAATAACTGAAGAATTTAAAAAAGCATTTAAAACATAGGGTCACAGATTAAAAAAAACTAGATCATTTTACACTGTATGAAATGCCTGAGAGAACAAATGTGTTTTAAGTAGGGATTTGAAGTGAGGAATGGAGGTGGCCTACCTGATGTTGGGGGGCAGGTTGTTCCAGAGTTTCGGGCCCATGACTGAAAAAGCCCGATCTCCTCTGAGCTTCAGTCTTGTTTTTGGAACAGCCAAAAGCAGCTGATCGGATGATCTCAGGGCCCGAGAGGGAACGTAAGGTTCCAGAAGCTCAGAGAGGTAAAGGGGTGCAAGGCCATTTAGGCATTTGAAGGTGTGGGGTTTTGGTTTGGTCTGTTTCCTGCACTCAGTGTTTTCCCTTGTGTTCAGCCCCTGTCTCACCTGTGTCTAATGTTAATCACTGCAGGTGTCTGTCATTGTCCTAATCAGTGTGTGTGTATATATTCAGTTCACTGGTGTCTTGTCTTTGTCTCGGGATTATCCTTCCATGGTGTCGTGTTCAGCCTTTTGTCCTGTCAGCCCTGATCTACCTGTTTCCAGTTTTGTGAGTAGCTGCCCTGTCAGCATTTTGATTTTGTTTTGTTTAATAAATATATTTTTATTATCCCTTGAGCGTCCTCGTCATCCTCCTGCACGTGGGTTCAAACACTCCTGACGGCAGAACATGACAGAAGGTCAACAGAAGAATTCTAAAAACTATCCTCGTGGATCTCATACTGGGATCTCAATACTGTGATCTCATTTTAAACTCACATCCAAATGCATGAAATGGAGCAGAGACAACAAAGAGGAGGGGTCTTCCCACAATCCCCTTTCCATCACAAGATCTATTTCCCTTCAGTGTTGCATTAATTATTCACCAAGATCTTGCATTGATGACTAGGCACTAGGTATGATGGGTGCATCACTTGACCTGCCTCTCTTCTTACCCTGATGCACCCATCACTCTGGAACAGGGTAAATCTGGACTCAGACCACATGACCTTCTTCCATTGCTCCAGAATCCAATCTTTATGCTCCCTAGCAAATGGAAGCCTTGTTTTTCTGGTTAGCCTCACTGATTAGTGGTTTTCTTAAGACTACACAGCTGTTCAGTCCCAATCCCTTGAGTTCCCTTCACATTGTGTGTGTGGAAATGCTCTTACTTTCACTATTAAACATAGCCCTGAGTGCTACTGTTGTTTTTTTTTCAATTTGATTTCACCAAATGTTTAAGGTTGTTTTCACACCAGATAGTCCGGTAGACACGGTTCAGTTCGGGACCAATATTCATGACATTTTGTTACATTTGAGCTGGTGCGTTTGCATTCACACTGCACTGTGCAGTCGAGTCAACCTGTTGAACCAACCTATTCCCCCGCTCGCCTGTGGGGCGCTGCACCAAGAACTACTGAAAGAAACGACACAAAAACCTCTGAAGGCACGTCTTCTTCTTCTTCTGTAAATAAAAACAAAAACGAAGTGGCATCAAGTTTTAGCAGTTTTAGGAGTTATATTTTGTCATTTTTCAAAAATGGACTTAGCATGAGCAGAAGATGAGACAGAAGATCATGGAGAATATTGTTTTTCCATACAAGGCAGCTGACGGCTCCATATAAGGTCAGAGAAATGCGTGTTTGTTTATCCTGTGGAGCGGGGCCCAGTCTGTTTACATTCACACTGTACTCGAACCGCGCTGGAGTTCGCTTCTACCGGACAGAGACCTAGGTTTTAGCCCAGGCCATAGTTCGCCTTTTTGTTCCGTGACAGAGTTCGATGGTGCGTTCACACCTCCCCAAACGAACCGGACTTTCTAGGAAAACGAGCTAGAGTTCGATTAAAGCGGACTAAACAGGGCTGGTGTGAATGCACCCTAAGTGATCGCCGATCACGATCATTCAGGACTTTTATCCGGCCACATTTTTTCCTCCAAGATGATGGGTCCCCACTATCCTTCCAGTTTTTAATAATGTAGCAATAAGACAGTTCTTAACCCAGTTTGAATAGTTTCTGCAATCTCCTTAGATGTTTTCTCTGCTTGATGCATGCCAATCATTTGACCCTTCTTAAACGGACTGAAATCTTTTCCACAACCACGCGATGTGTCTTTCGACATGGTTGTTTAAGAAATGAGAAGCATCTCATTGCACCAGTTGGGGTTAAATAAGTTGTTGCCAGCTGAAAAATAATCGCCCATGCAGTAATTATCCAACAGGAGGCTCGTACCCATTTGTTTAGTTAAATCCAGGTGGCAACTTTTTTTTGGCCAGGCAGTGTATGTCACACACATTCATTCAATATATTAGACAGACTGTAGAACATCAGCATGTGCAGCACATGTGTAATCAAACATGTATATTGGCGATATAAAGAGAGACAGCAATGGGCATGCGCCAACTGCCTACTTCATATTGCATATGACACAGCGCCACCAGATGTGAACCAGAGCACTACACTGCCTCACCCCGCATTGTTTGAACAGGCAATGAGTAAATTCTGAACAGGCAATGAGTAAAATCCTTCCAGCTGCACAGCATCCGATACCAGATGAAACAATCATCCAAAAAATGTGATTTACATCCAGAAAAAGATTAATTAAAGTTTCCAAAAGCAAAATCTCAAAATGAAATCTGAGATTCTGTCATCTGTATTTATTCTTACTAAATGAAGATGTATTTAGTAAGACTGAGAGTTACCGGATCCAAGCAAACAGTTACCGGAACGCACCCTATCAAAATAAGAGTTCCCAGATCCTGTTCCGACAGAATCCGGCTCAAATTAAGCACTGACCACGATTGAAAAGGCCCGATCTTCTCTGAGCTTTAACCTGGTTTTGGTACAACCAAAAGCAGCTGATCAAATGATCTCAGCACCCAAGAAGGAACATATGGTTGAAGTAAGTCAGAGCAGTATGAGGGTGTAAGGCCATTTAGGCATTTAAAGGTCAACAAAAGAATTTCAAAAAACTATTCTGTTGTGTACAGGGAGCTAGTGAAGGAGGACAAAACTGGTGAAACAGATTCAAACCTACGAGTTCCTGTTAAGAGCCGAACTGCAGCATTTTGGACAAGCTGGAGACTTGAAAGGGAGACGTGATTGACCTCAACATAAAGCACATTACAGTCATCAAATAGGTTGTAATGAAGGTATGGGCTATTTTTTCAAGGTCAGATGTATTTAGATGAATTATTTAAACCGCAAATGTAAACTTTGGGTGCAAAGAAATAAAGTGTAGAACACTGTAAACACTAAAACTTGCTCAATGTTACTTGGGGTATTTGCTATTAACCTTTCACATTATTTTTTCTTTACAGAGCACCATGAGTCATCAATCCATGACTTTGGATAAAAAAAAAATACTGGTAGGGTAACACCGACTCAACAGAGAGGACCTCTGCTGCAGAACAAGCATAAACCAATGCAGTTTTAGAGCCTCTCCAGCAAACATAAAACTTTCTCAACTCCTTAGCCTTTGGACAATCCCAAACATTGGTTAAGTACTGTAACCCCAGATTCTAAGAATATAGGCGTAGCCCTTTAAGGCTGTCGCTGATGGGTTTTATCCCGATATGTGAAGCATTGCACTGAAAAATTTAGTCCACGCCCACCTGCTGTGTGAGCCCCATCCGGTCCGTATAAATTACGTTAAGAGCGGGTAATCAGCTCCCAAATAGCTTTTTCTTCAGCCATTTAGGAGCCAGTGAGGCCCGACGCTTAAAGGGCTACGCCTATATTCATAGAATCTGGGGTTACAGTACGTAACCAACGTTCTATTTCATATAGGCTTCGCCCTTTAAGGTTGTCGCTGATGGGTTAAGGGCAGAGCGGATGTTGTCTTCGCCTCACTGGGTCCATTCGAACACCGTATGAAGCAGAAACTTGCCCAAAAAACGTCTTGTCACTCAGCTCCCCATGTGCGTAATTACGCATTGCGTAATTATGTGTGCCATGCACAGACGCATGTTGTGTAACTATGCGTTCTGAATGCATCAACGCCCCGGAAAAGTTTCAACGGGGAGGGAAAAAAGCTGAAAAGAGCCATGAACCAACCGGTTTACGGCTGAACAGTATGAACAGATTAATAATAACAGAAGAGCTGATTATTAATCAAATGAACTGATTGGTAACAATAGTCATGAACTGATTAGTAACAATAGAACCAAAATAACAATAACAACTTGTGACTGATAACAACATCTCACACTGTAATGCATGCAGACAGATGTGAGTTAAACCGAGTTCCATGAAACAACAATATTCATTAGGTAAAACACTAAGGACAGAATGTGTCATGGAACGAGCTGTCACATCACGTAGATAAAAGCGAATAAATGAGCAGGGTGTTGACCACGCAGCTGCAGTGCAAATGTCCTGCATTGTCATACCATTAAGCAAAGCAGTCGAAGATGCGATACCCCTGGTTGAGTGTGCTCTGAGGTTGACAGGAGGCTCTAAATCTAATGCTCTGTAGGCTTCAGAAATGGCCTCACACAGCCAGTGTGACAAGCACTGGGTGGATAATGGGCGACCTGCAGATGCATCTGTATAAGACACCACAAATGTTGAATTTGACGCATTACAGCTGTGTAACACGTCAACGCCCGCACTGGACAGAGAAGATGGAAAGACGCTTCTTCTTCTGATCTGTGGGGGGGAGGGAAAAACCCCTCCAACGATATCGCTCTTGATTTAAAAGAGCTTGTGATGTTTTTAGGCATAAAAGCTGGGTTTGGTCTTAAATCAGCTGAGCTGCCGTCAGCCTGAATTCTGAGACATGACGGAGCGACAGAGAGGGCAGATAAATCACTCACTCTCTTAGCGGTTGTTAAAGCCAGCAGCAGGGCTGTTTTAAGAGACAAGAATTTAAGTGGAACCTGATCCAGAGGCTCAAATGGAGCCTTGATCAGGGCCTGCAGGACCAGCGTTAAATCCCACTGTGGAACAAGTGGGCGTGAAACAGGCCTGCGTTTCTATACACCTTTTAGAAAATGCTTCATCAGCGGATGATTAAAAGCTGTTCTGTCTCCGAACCCTTCGTGGCAGGAAGAGATGGCTGCAGCGTACGTTTTAATCGTGCTGAACGCCAAGTTCCTGTCCATCAGCTGTTGTAGAAAGGACAGCATGCCACCTAGTGGACATGAGGTGGCCTCTACACCCTTCTCTGTACACCAGCGCTGAAAGGCTGTCCACTTTGATGTGTACAGCTCTGTGGTAGATGTAGCACGTGAATCCTGGATTGTGCACATTACATTCTGTGGGAGACCCATCCTATCTAAGCGGATCCGCTCAGCGGCCAGACCCACAGGTGCTGGCCTATTTCTGGGTAACTCCTGATCGCTCCTCCTGCCTGGAGGAGAGTGTCCTCCCTCCACAGCAGTTTCCATGGGCGCCTCGACAGCTGGCGTTGCAGGACTGGGAACCATGGTGCGTTCACGCGCTCGGGGGCCACCAGGAGAGCTGTCAATCCCTCCTCCTGAACTCGGTTCAGGAACCGTAAAATCAGAGGAGGTGGAGGAAACACGTACAGATGCGTTTTAGGCCATGGGCTGTGGGCAAACGCATCCACCTGTAACGAACCCCTTCAAATACTGGACCAAAATCACCACAAACACT
>NC_056503.1:31187878-31274254 GCF_014905685.2 Nematolebias whitei | reverse complement strand
GAACAACGTGACAAAAATATAAACTCAGACAGGCGTGAATCGTGACACCACCCCCAGCGGTGGTTCGTCTAGCGGGCTCAGAGAAAACCATAGTTGACACTGAGCGTTTTCTCGTGTCGCAAATAGGTCCACAGGTGCTTTGCCAAATTTCTGCCACGTCTGAGCCATCAGATCTGGATGGAGAGTCCAGTCCCCATGACGTGGACCGCCCCTGGACATCACATCTGCCCCTTTGTTCAGAACACAGGGTATGTAAACTGCTCTGATGGAGAGCAGATTTTGGTGTGCCCAACACAGTAGTTTTCACGCATTGTGTAACATCTGGGCTGGGCGCACACCCCCCTGCCGGTTTATGTATGCAGCAGTCACCATGTTGTCTGTGTGAATCAAAACGTGTTGATTCTGTAGCACAGGAGCAAGGTGTTGAATCACGTTCAGCACCGTGCGACACTCCAAAAACATTTATGTTGACTGATGTGTGATGGGGCCACAGCACCCCTACAGCTTGAGATAGGCATGTCCCCCCGAGCCTGACAGCGACGCGTCTGTGAAGACTGACACGTGTGACGTGGGTCTGCTGACGGGGACTCCCTCCGACAGAACCAAGGTGTTTCCCCAGTGTCGGAGGTCTGCCCTCACGGAGGGAGGAACAATGATCATTCGTCTCTTTTGTTTTACTGGATCCACACGCAGATGCGCAAACCACCTCTGGAGGCGTCTCATGTGTAGTAAACCCAGCGGGATCACTGTGTGAGCTGATGACATCGTCCCTAACAGCTTCATGACGGAAACAGCTGTTATCACTCTGCCAGGTCTTACGTGGTGGAGCTGGTCTTTCAGAGTGTCGATTCTCGTTTGTGATAAATGAGCCCTCATGGTGGTTGAGTTTAGCGCCACTCCCAGATAAACAATTGTCTGGGCTGGGAAAATCGAGCCTTTCTTCCAATTTATGGCGAAGCCCAGATTTAACAGGTGTGATGTCAGCGCCTGGGCCTGTCTCGTTTCCTCCTGTCTGGAGCGTGACAGCAGCAGCATGTCGTCCAGGTAAAACAAAACTCTCATCCCTGCCCTGTGTAACGGTTGCAGGGCCGTCTCCACACACTTTGAGAATGTACGAGGCGCGAGGGAATAACCGAATGGCAGCATGTTGTACTGATACTTCATCCCTTGAAAGGAGAAACGCAGGAATTTTCTGTGTTTTGGGATGATCGGTATGTGAAAATGGGCATCTTTCAGGTCAACAGAAACAAAACAATCGTTTCTCTGGATGTTGTCCAACAGCTGTCTGGTTGTCAACATGTGAAACGGTCTGTCCATGAATGCCTTGTTGAAAACCGACAGATCCAAAATGGGTCTCATCCCACCGGTCCGTTTGGGAAACAGGAAGTAACGTGAGTAAAAACCCTGTGTTTTCCTCTTTTTTGGGAGCTCTGGAGATTATTTCTTTTACCAGAAGTTCTTGGACTTCTGCATTTAGGGATGAGACCTGGTCTGGTGATGACAGGACCGTCTCTAAAATTCCTCCGAATGGAGGGGGTCGGGTTGCAAATTGTAACGTGTAATCCTAGCTTAACAACCTGGCCATCCATCTGTCTGGCGAGCATGTTTTTAGCCACTCCGCGTAAAGTTCGTGGAGTGGATGTGCGTTTAAGTGATGCATCATGTTTTGTACGGATGTCATCCAGTCCACCGCCTCAACCGTCGTCATGTGTTGCGGGAATGTGTTCTGTGAGACCCAAGGCAAGGCTTCTCGAAAAGGCTCTGAACGCGCCTGTGTGCTACATTCGGACCGCGGGTACAACTTGTGTTGAGGAGAAGCGTGTGACAGCTGATGATGCCACTGGCCTGCGCATTTGACGCCACTGCGGTGAGAAACACGTGTCGCTCCTGCCGCGAGTGGGGTCCTGTGCTGGGCTCGCTTGTGGTCCCGCATTTAAGCTGACATGAGCGGACGGGCGCTGAGAAGCGGTGAACGCGACTTTATCTACGCCGTGCCGTTTGAGTGAAGGCTGCGAGCCCTGCAGGAGCACGCGTTTCCTTTGGTGGGATGCGCGCCGCTCTCGCTGGGGCGAGATTGGTCACTGGGTTCACTCAGCTGTCTCACGCTAATGCTGACGTGAGCGGCCGAGCGCTGAGGAGTGGTGAGTGAAGACTGACCCCACCACAGCGGCACGCATTTGCTTCGGTGCGGCGCGTGTCGCTCTCGCTGAGAGCAAGGTCCTTGATTTGGGATATTTATTTAAATAACACCAGGATTCGGAAGCGTAATCAGCACAATGGACAAAAAAATAAAATACTCAGATACTGTTCTGCTAAAATAATAGTGTCTTTATTATTTCGCCACAGATTATAGCATAACAAGCAAAGCAAGGTACAATCACAAATGCACAGTCTCACAAGTATTGATGTAGGAGAAAACTCTCACCGTGACACATAGACTGGAGAGTCAGACAGCCTAGGCAGAGCATACACCAACACAGCTGGATGTCCCGATCAGAAAACTTACAGCAGACTCTGCCCTAGCAAATGTGCTTCTTCTACTTATATCCTTTCATTCTCTCTCTCTAACAAAACATGTTTACTTGAAACTCAGAGTTGAAAACGGTAACTCCTTTCCATCTATGTGTGGGGAGTAAAGGCTTCTCTTATCTTGAGGAGAAACATGCTCATTTCTTCAAAGTAAATTGTGAGGAGAATGCTCTCTTATCAAGGGAGCGATCACCCATCCATTCATGTATGGAGGGGTGATGGCTCACCTCTTATTAAAGCAAAAACACATTTACTAAAACTGTCAGAATAGCGTGAGAGTCCGATGGTGAAACATGTTTATCAGGAACCTGGGGCGTTGTGACCTAAGGGCGGGCCAAGCCCCTCTGCCAAAACGCTCCCCAAGAGTTTAATTAAGCATTCCTTTAATACAACATCTCGCTCTCACAGTAACCCGACCTTAGATGTCCACATGAAATGTTTATTTTCAAGCTATAATATGAAAAGCATTTAAAAACATACAAAAGAATGTGGCATAAAGCATTAAAAACATATTATTATATCAGTCCTCCACCGACCCGACCTGCGGTCCCACATTTATGCCACTGTGAGCCGGTGAGCGCCGGGGAGCTGTGTGTGCATCATCATCAATGCAACGCCGTTTGGGTGAAGGCTGTTTGCGTCGCGCGAGTGCGCGTTTGACACCGCTTAGGTGAAGATCGTGCAGTTCAGGTTGACTACGAGTTGTTTCACTTACCATTGTTGTGTTCTGTGAGCGTCTCGTCATGTCTGGGCAACGGTGAGTTTGAAAAGCATTTATTTAAGGACACAGGCTCGTTTTTGTGGAGGATGTGTGCGCAGCCACTGTGAGTTCATACAAGCTTACAGACTGGCTAAACAGACACTTGATCATTGAATGAAGTTTTATTCAACATTGTGTCATCTTTACACCCACCCACCGCAGACCGTCATTTTGAATCTTTTCCCCCATGAGCTCTGGGATTTGTTGGCCCAAGGCGTCGTCTGCTGGGGATCTCTGGGAAAACGTTGGACACTCCGTTGCCGGGATGAAAAGGGCCAGTCTCTGACGGCGGGGCTGCGGTGAAGCTCAGCAAGACGGCCGTGGAACGTCATTTCATGTGGAGGATGTGAGAGGGAGCTGCTGTCAGGTCATCCGAGCTGACAGACTGACTAAAAATAGACACTTTCATCATTAAATGATGTTTTACTCCAAACTCGTGTCACCTTCACACACATCCTCCGCCAAAACCGTCATTTGCTCTGCCATTTGTTGTCCTAAAGTGCCATCTGTTGGTGGTCTTAGGGAAACGCTGAAAACTCCGTCCTCCGGCTGCGATGTGGGCTGGCAGACAGCAAAGAGGCGCACCGGTTGGGGATGACGTCAGCTGCCCTGCAGACGGAGCATACGTCTCCTCCCGCCTCTGAACGTGTACGCCAACAGCATAACGTGTTGTTCGCTGCGGCCATATGGAACGCATGCTGGTGAGCTCAGTTGGAGAGCGGTGTCACCGTCTGGGTTACGCTAACTGGAGGCGCGGGACGCTGGTCCACCTGGACATCTTGCTCCGAGAAAGCCTCCGTCAGGCTTGGCTCCAGAGTGCACTAAGGGAATTTCCGCTCGGTGAAACCCCTGCTCTGGTGATGGGCGCGGACTGTGGAGACCGGCCCCCCAATCTACAAGGAAAGCCGGCTGTGGCCTCGTCCCCGTAGGACGTCCTGTTGGGAATCCGAAGCCAGATGGGATCAGGACGGCGAGTCGGAATGAAGCCTAGAAAAAAACCTTCCCGCCGGATCATCCGAACTGGCGGGAAAGGCACGGGACGTAAAAAAGGGTCCCTTCACATCAGCAGCCTCCTGGATTACGCCGGGCAACCCCAGAGGGCGCCGTCGGCCAGGAGCGGTGTGATCGCCAATGCGAAATGAGGTGGGATGAGGTGAGCATTCGCTCAGCCCCCCTTCACCGACACTATGCTCTCCAGGAGGGAATGAGCAGTGGAGCTGCAGCTGACGCCGCCTGTCCCGGAGGAACCATCCGATTCGCTCCGAGGGTCAACAATAAGAGGAAAATTACAAGATGGCGTTGTCCAACGTGTAGCAAACTGTCACTAAGAAATACTCCTCGGCGCTTACCTTGAAACAAGACTGCTCGTCAGCTTCTCCTCGGGGAGGAGAGCTCACCAGGACGACCGGAGGTCGACGTGACAGGCCAAGCATTCTTAACAAAGGTTGGTCATCTACACAACTTTCCTTCTTCGTTCTTCTGACAGTGCTATTAGCTCGCTGAAGAAAAATGGAAGCCGATTACCCGCTCTTAACGTAATTTATACAGACCGGGTGGGGCCCACACTGCAGGTGGGCGTGGACTAAATTTTTCAGTGCAATGCTTCGCATATCGGGATAAAACCCATCAGCGACAGCCTTAAAGGGCAAAGCCTATATGAAATAGAACATATAATTCAAGCATTTTTTGGAGGATGGATGATCGCTTCAGCTTCAACTGATCCTCCATCTATAGCAAATGTTTCAAATGAGGGACCTCAGAAGAGTGCAGAAACTCTTGAAGGACTTGAAGGAGCCAGGCTTCAGCAGAAAGCAGAGCGTCATCAAATTGATTTCTTTCAGCTCAGAGGACATCCTCACCTCAGTCGACACTCACGCTTCCCGTGAGCTGAAAGCAAACTCTTTCATTAAGGCTCCTGATGACTTGACTCAACATCCTCTTCCTCTTCCTTCTCAGCCCAAACACAGAAAGTCCCACATCCCTGGGATGATAAGGAATTACTTCAAAAGACAAGCTTAGGTCATTCAAACTCATCAAAACAATATACAAAAAGTCTGAAAATGGCAAGTTACATTAGTGGGTTCGCTTAGAGTCAGAATATCTAACAAATATTATAAAAACATGCTCATTTGGGAAGATAATGACAGTTTGAAAGCATAATGTTGAGTCTAAATATTGATATATTTTTTACTAGGGAAACATGATTATCACCTGAAGGCAGAGTGAGGGCCAGCACTGCTCAACACCTTCACCTGCTGGCTGATGAGAATACAAGTGTGTATGATGTAGATGCTAATAATCAGGTAAAGTAAAGTGCTGATCACTCAACGGTATTAGTAAAGTATTAAATGGTAAATGGACTGTACTTATATAGCACCTTTCTATCTAATCAAGATTTTCAAAGCTTTTTACACTACAATCTGTGTCCTCATTTACACATTCATACAGCACTCTACTAGATCTCTACAAAGCTAATTGAACAAATCATTCTAAAGAGAATAATCAGAGCTTTATCACATTCATACACCAATGGGACACACATTGGAGGTGATGAGGGGTTCAGTGTCTTGCCCATGGACACTTTAGCATATGACTGCTGGTAGGTTTGAACCCCCAACTCTTGCACTGGAGGATGACTGCTCTAACCACTCAGCCACAGCCGCCCCATTAATAAAGTTAAACTATTAGTAGTAGGCCAGTTATCAGAAGATTCTAGGGTTTGCCTCAGGAAGGATTATGGTTGCATTTAAGAACACACAGGAACAGAAAAACTGTGCATAAGATGCTTTGTATTAAATTTGATGTTATTTTTGCAATATATACAAAAGAAATTCTGTTATCAATGTCATCAATCCATTCATTATTTCAATAAACAAAATATTTCAATAGATGAACAGATCTCTCAAATTATCCAGACTAAATCTAAATGCTGGTAATAATCCCATAATTCACAAGATACCAAGACCAGGGCAGTAGTCCAGATGATCGAGGGGTTTAACAGTTAAACAATTAAAAAGTTTGATAAGTCAGTAAGACTAAATAAGTTTTCAGGGTCCTTTAGTGCATGTAAAGGTTCTTGGGTGTGTGGAGGGAGCAGGCCACAGCGTCTCCTACCGCACAAAACAGATCCGATTCTGGCTCTGGGTTCGTTGGGCCTGAAGCCTAGTGGTAGCTCGCCATCATAGGAAACCTGGCCAGTTCGTTTGTTTCTTGTCTTTTAAGCACAAAACACAGCAGTTTCTCACAGTATAGAGACATCTAAAAGCTGCAGCAGCTCTGAACTTCCTCAGTCACACATCTGCTCTCCCAAATGATGGGAGGAGCCATGTTTTTTCTATAAAACTCAAATCTCGCAAAATCTTGTGAGATTTCACACTTAGTCCCAAAACAGTGGACAAGGTGAAAACATAAGATTGAGGAAATGCAAGCATTAAAATTGACTGGGTTGCAAGCAGGGCTTAATTTGTAAACCAATTGATGCTGGAACACAAGTAGCAGGCGGTCTGGAGGAGGGGTGGGGATCCGTGGGGCCTCCGCCAGAAAATTTGGAATAAAAAAGATGCCATTTCCAGCATTTTGGTGTATTTTAACAGGTTGTTAAACATTTGATTAAATCTCCTGATACATGCTCAATAATCCAGGTAGAAAAATCACATGGCGTCTGTACTCATCCCTTTAGTTGGCAGCTCAGAACACCACATACAGAACACCATGGACTTTGTGGATAAGGTGAGGGATGTCATCATGGAGACTGATGAAACAATGGTCTCTTTTGATGTCACATCACTCTTTATGTGCATTCCTGTTGATGATGCAGTAGAGGTGGTCAGTTTAAGATTAAAATCAGACACCACTCTGAGCAGCAGGACCACGCTTTCCACAGAACAACTGTGTCAACTCTTGAAACTGTGCCTGCAGTCAACCTACTTCACATATGGGGAGCAATATTATAGGCAGAAACATGGGTGTGCTATGGGGTCTCCAGTTTCTCCTATTGTTGCCAACCTGTACATGGAGGAGGTAGAAAAGAGAGCCTTGACGTCCTTTTCAGGGACACCACCAAGTCATTGGTTCAGGTATGTTGACGACACCTGGGTTCAAATTAAATCTCAGGAAGTCCAACATTTTACTGACCACATCAACTCTGTGGATAAATACATGAAGTTCACATGAGAAGATGTAAAAAATGGCAGGTTGGCTTTCTTGGACTGTGAGGTCTCAGTCTCTGATAGAGGACTTTTGCAAACCGAGGTGTACCGCAAACCCACCCACACAGACCAGTATTTGCAGTTTGACTCCCATCACCCTTTGGAGCACAAGTTAGGAATCATCAAGACTCTGTATCACAGAGCAGACAGCGTCCCCACTAGCTCAGGAGCCAGGCAGAAGGAGAAATCCTACACAAGACAGGCTCTAGAGCAATGTGGATATCCTAACTGGGCCTTCCTGAAAGCAGAGAAGAAACCCAAACAGGACTCCAGTCAGCCATCAGGTGAAAAGGAGGAACCCAGACCCAGACCAGTGGTCATTCCGTATGTTGAGGGAGTATCAGAGAAACTGAGACATTTATTTTCTAAACATAACGTCCCAGTGGCTTTTAAACCCCAAAATTACGGCAAAGACCGGTTCATCCCAAAGATCCAGTCCCCCGGCACAAACAGAGCAATGTTGTGTATGCTGTTCAGTGTCAGGAGGGCTGTGATCAGTCTTACATCGGGGAAACTAAACAGCCACTGGCCAAAAGGATGGCCAGGTTGATCTTCTGATCAACATCATCAGGCCAGGATTCTGCGGTCTACACTCATCTCCAGGCCAGCGGTCACTCTTTCAGGGATGAAGATGTTCACATCCTGGACAGAGAGGAACGAGGGTTTGAGAGAGGAGTAAAAGAGGCCATCTTTGTGAAAAGAAATCATCCATCATTAAACAGGGGTGGAGGCCTCCGGGTTCAACTGTCCCCCTCTTACAATGCTGTTATTGCTAGTATCATGCAACCCCCTGTGAATAGTAAAAAGCCATCAGTGTGCTAATGATCCATTGTTAGGCTGATGGTCCTTCATGAGCATGTGAGCAGCTGGTTTTGGTTGTCAGCAGCAAACTGGTTGATCCACTCTGAGAAATTGCTATTTAAGAGACTGAGCTGAATACAACACCTCAGACTGAGGAAGTCTCTTGGATAAGAGACGAAACGTTTCTTTTGCTTTGGTTTTTTTTTTTGTTTGTTTTCTTGTTTTTTGAATGTCCAGAGGACCAGATTGAACTTATTTTGGATTTGATTAAATCAATAAAAAACAGGTCTCTCTTGTAAATGACGAGGCTCAATGAGAAAAACAACCCGTATAAATAAAGGTTGAATTGAAATTACTATTTTAGAGAGCCGTGAACAGCAGCTTCGATTCTGTCAAGCGTCCCAACCCCACCTACCCCCCCCCCCCCCCCCCCCCCCCCCACCCTCCCAACCCCACCTACCCCCCACCCCCCCCCCCCCCCCCCCACACACACACACACAAACTTCACTGTCCGACCCGAACTCTTCTCAGCTGAATTCAGTCCTGCGCGTTGTTCTGCTTCAATCTCTATCACCACTACCTTCAATTCTCTGCTGTCCAGCTAAGGACAATCCATCCATCCATTTATTTTAGATAATAAATTGGACTGTTTTTTGACATTTTGATCCTGTTATTTTGACTAATTTTGAAATGTGCAATTTGAATAATACACATCAAACATTTCACTGGTATTTTTTTTTTTTAATTCTAAGCTTTTTTATTTATTATCTTTGAAATGCATGCATGAGTTCTGACACATTAGCAGTTGTGCACGCTCCACAGAGCAGTCTGGAGACACTCCTGTGTGTAAAACGTGCACTGTCTGCAGTGCGCACAGCTGAGCAAGGTGAAGCTGACACCCCGCCCACGTAAAGAATTCCAGTAAATACAATGAGTGGTTAGTGCTCCATTTGTGCTGGTTTGTGCCGTTACAATGTTCGTTTGTGCTGCTTTGGTTTCTGAGTCACAGCTAAAGGTGAGTGATGACGCTTCATCCCCGCGGGACATGTCAGCGTCTCTGCTGGCGGGAGCGTGTGCGCGAGCTGGTGCGCCTGCTGCAGCAGTAACATCCACTCTACAGACGTGGACAATGTCTCTGTCGTTGTATTTTTAATAAATAATCAAAATAAAAATGTGCGATGACTTTGGACTTTTATGGGTGGAGATATGAGCTGACAGATCCGAGCGAACAGTTGCTGGAACGCACGCGGTGAAAATGAGGGAGTTCTCGGATCTTGTTCCGGCAGGATCTTGCTCAAATTAACGACTGATTACAAGTGGATGCAATGCTAAAACTGGGGCTGAGCTTCACCCCCCCCCCCAAAAAAAAAAAAAAGCTTTCAGTAAAGTATCTCTGGATGTTGCAGTTAAAGTCAGGTCAGATGTAACAATCAGCTAAGGAATTTTGTTCAGTTCTTTGGTTCTGCAGTGAAACATTAACGTTAATAAATGCTTGTCCCTCATTTTTAAGATTGGTTAGTAAATGATTTGTAAACTCATAAGGGTGAATGGTAGGTCTTTAAACAGTGTTTACTGACCATTACAATACCTACATTTGGTTGTAACTCACTCATAGCTCAAACCCACAATGCAAACTAAAAAAACCTTTTGTGAGTATTATGTACTGTCCACCTGACCTTAATTCTGTTTTTATCTGAATTTTCTAGCTTTGTTTTCTAATCTGACAGTGTTTATCACAAATAATGAGATTTTTTTTACAGTCATGTAGATTCTGCAGATGATGATTGATATGTAGCCTTCATTTCATGATTACTCAGTTTGTCACAATCAGCATGTTGAACCCAAATGCATACCGACACGGGAACTCAAAGACAAATAAAGAAGATTTATTTATTAAACACAAAAACTCAAAACAAACGCTGACATGGCAGCAAAATTTACGCAGGTACATGGCAACATGAGGAACAGAACGTGACAGGCTGTGGGGAAACACAATCTACGGACAACGTGAAGCCACAGAGATGCTGAACTTAAAGGGACACTAAGGTGACACAATGGCAAACACCTGGGGAAAGACAATAAGGAACAGGTGATAGTGGCAGGAGCTGACTTGGAGAGAAACACTTGTGAAACTGGAAACCCAGGAAAAAAAACTGAGAACTAGACACAAACATCATGACATGCACAGATATGACACAGTCGGTTTCACTCAAAATGTACACCGACATATTGTTTTTGATGGTCACAGCCCTGTTCTGGTTCTGCCATTTGCCATTTGAGATGGAACAATTTATAGTTCACAATATTTTCCTTATTCGATCATTTCCACCTTTTGAGTTTACAGTCATATATTACACAGCATAACTGAGGAGATTATTTTTGGTTTTTAAAAGAAAGCTTCAATTCAACTCAAACATCCCATTCCTTTCCTATCCTATGCAATATATTTTAAGGCACTAAATTCAATTCAGTTCAGTTAAAAAATACTTTAATAATCCCAAAGGGAAACTAAATGTTGTAACTCATCATCCTGATTTCATTAAAGAGTTGTTCTAGATCAGGGGTCTGCAATCTGCGGCTCTGGAGACACATGCAGCTCTTTGGTCCCTCTGCAGTGGCCCTTTCAAACATTAACCAAAATTAACATAAACTAAATTTTATTGGTTGCTATAACGACAAAAGACTAGTGTTAGCACTTTTTTCTGTCATATTTTTTTTGCAAATATGTAAATACTGGAACTAGTACAAGGAGTAAAACTTTAACTTCATGCTTTACTTCTATACTTAAATAATTTTTCCACAATTAAAAAAATCACATATTTGCACAGTTCATATTTTTTGTTTTTTACTCCCACCCACTCTTTACAAGAATCTGGTATTTTTGTTTGTCTTAAATTGTAAAATTATCATGAATGTTAAAAAATCATTACATATTTTTAGCATTTAATATCACCCCTACCTACTGGCCACAAAACCCCCTCCAACAAGCCTAAAGTCGTCCACGGGCCACCAGTTCATAATCACAGTTGTAGCAGGTTGTTGCTGTTCTGAACACTTTTACTTCAGTGAACGAAGGTGTAAAAATAACTCTTTGATTGTAAAGTTTGCAGACCCCTGTTCTAGATGCTGATGGCTGTGGGCAGGAAGGATCTCTTGTAGCGGTCTGTCTTGCAGTGGATCTGAAGAAGCCTCTGACTGAAGACACTGTTGTTGTATGACAGTCTGATGAAGAGGATGCTGAGGTTGTCTATAATGTTCTTTATTTGATGAAGAATCCTTCTTTGTACAATCATCTCCAAAGGTTCTAGAGGAGTCCCCAGAACTGAGCCAGACTTCTTTATGAGCTTGTTGATCTATTTTAAGTCACTTGCTCTAGTGCTGCTACCCCAGCAGATGATGGCAGAAGAGATAGCATAAAACAAATCCAGCATTTTCTTCTCTTTAATAGAGCAGCTGACAAACTCCTTTGCTTTTGCCACTCCTCTTTAAATCTCTAGCTGCTCGGATGGTCAGAAAGCCTGGCAAGGAAACGTTGGCTATGATCATGTAGCCATGTCTCAGTGAAACACATAACACTGCATTCCTGACACTCTGGATGGGTCCTTGTTAGGGTTTGGAGTTCATCCAACATGTTTCCCAGCTGTGGATGAGGTAATATTTGAGCTTTTGAGATTTTAGTTGACTGCTATCAGTTGTGAAAGAAAATCTGATCATCAGACCGGAGACAACAGGCAGCTAAGTATGTAAGGATGTAGCAGCTCAGAAAGATGAGGGGCAAGACACACTAAAGATTCAAAAACAAAAGTATTTTAAAATACATTCTAAAATTAATTGGCAACCAATAAAGATATTTTTAAAAAAGTGCAATGTGATTAAAGTTTTTTGTGCCAAGAAAATAATACCTTCAACAAGGCAGAGCTATGCTATGGAAGAAACACATTTCAGCCGCTTGTGTCTGAGAACTTGTTTTTTCTGTTGTAATCCAAACCTCATGGCCAAAGGTGAGGGTTGGAGGGCCACGGAACGTAACATGCTGTACAAACAGTCTCAATCTACTGTACGAGGAAGAGGGTGCACTCTAGTGTTGACTTCTTTTTACACTCGACCAACAGCCAATGCAAAACAAACTCCAGCATAAATCATATTAAAGTGCTCTAAGAAACCTTAAAGATACAGGTTACCATAATTTCTGTCTCTGGAACACGACACCTGGCAGCTGCATTTCTAACATCCTTCTACCAGTATACCCACTGTCCCTCCTCTGGACATGTCCAAACCATCTCAGTCTGGTCTCTCTAACTTTATCTCCCAGTTGTTCAACCAGTGCTGCACCTCTGATGATCTCATTCCTGATCTTATCCATCCGTTTTCCTCATGAGAAGAACCTCATCTTCATTTCTGCCACTTCCAGTTCTTTCTCCTGTCTTTTTGTCAATGCCACTGTCAGTGTAGGATTAAAAAAATCCTCTAATTATCTCATTTATTCAAAGAAGCCACACTCGATGACAGGAGAAGATTTTTAACTGATTTTACTTGCAAGGACAGACTTTCACAACAGGTTACATAGATGTATGCACATGGAGCCCAGTGACGAGAATCTGCCCCAAACAGTGTACACGGCTAGTTTTTATAGGCTTATTAGCTCCTGTCTCACAGGCAGACAGGTGTTCTTGGACTGCCAGCTGCACATGCAGTATCAAATCAGCTCCTTATCCAGCTCTCTCTGAGGCCCTGTACACACGTAGCCTGGTGTTTGAAAAAACGAATATCTGCGCAAAAAAATATCGCCGTACATACATGTTCGGATAGAGAAAATGATCGTCTACATGAACCCGGTGATGTTCACCACAGAGCGTTGTAAAGAATATGCCCAACCCATAGGAGGCAGTGTAGTGCAAAGGTGAAACGTATATCAGCCAATCACAACCCTTCAAAGCAACCACAACTTCCTGTTAGTATTGAATCATGGCGCCTGGAGGTTCGTTTGTGTGGACAGAACGCGAGGTTGAACTACTATTAAATACCGTGTTGGAGTACAAAGTTAATAAAACTCAGGAAAATGTCGACTGGGAATCCTGTCAGAACAAGTATGTTGATATTTTAGCGCTTTTTTTAGAGCATTACCCAACGGAGTCGCTTTTTCTCCTTTGTAATTCCATCTGTTGGAGCAGTTGTGCTTGTAAAAACAAGCAAGCAAAAATTGCCTGAACCAGCGTTACAATTAGTACTTCCCTAAACGCAGTCATTTTCCCTCCGAAAGAATGGGCAAACAAAAACAATTGTCGCACATGTGACGTCAGCGCCGCGCTGCACCATCTGTCGCAGACATAATGCGCATATCTCCGGTTCCGAAAGTCCACACGCAAACCCGAAAGAGGAGATTTCTCAAATCTCCACTTTGGTCGGAGTTTTTGTTATTATTCGTTTATAGTTACATCAACCGGAGTTCACGTGTGGATGAAAGGCCACACCGCATGATAAACTATTCGGTTTTCCTGATATCCGGCTACGTGTGTACAGGGCTTGAGAGAGAAAACAAATCTCTGCTAACTCAAACACGTTTCGTGGGCAGTTAACATTCACAGCCATAGTAGTTATAAACATCCATAAACCTTAACCAAAATTCCCTGACAGTCAGTGCCAATAACCTAACTATTCTCATGTAAACCTTTCCTTTGACCTTTGCTGCAACCATTTTGTCACAAATCACTCCTAAAACCTTTCTCTATCCATTCCATCCAACCGGGACTTTCTTTTTTGCCTCTTTATCACACTCAGGAAGTCAACAATCAACATATACAGTATAAATAACTAGACAAAATGACATTACATGAGAGTCACAGCCAAAGTGTGATGAGCGCTTTACATAAAATTACAGTAGTTTGTCCATGTAAAAAAGAAATCCATTTGTTGACTTCTGTTGATTCATGAGTCCAGCTAGAGGCAAGAGGTGGAACACATGGAGAGCTGGTGCAAAGAGAATAACCTTCACATCAAGGTCAAGAAGACAAAGGAGATGATTGTGGACTTCAGAAGGAACAAACACACCTACACCCCCCTGAACATAAGAGGATCTGCGGTGGAAGTGGTCTCCAGCTACAAGTACTTGGGTGTACACATGAATGACAACATCAGCTGGAGCAACAACACCACCAGCCTGATCAAGAAAGATCATCAGAGACTCTACTTCCTCAGACGGCTGAGACGAGCTGGACTGGGAAGCTCATTCCTCACTTCTTTGGCTCCTGCTACTACTCTTTACTTCCTCTCTCTACTTTCTGTTGTACTTTTCACTGCCTCTGCTGAGGTGATGCCGGCTGTGCTCCATCTCCCCAACTTGGACAGAAATGACCTACCAGTTAATTTTGCATCCAAAGGACTTATGTGAATGTTAATTGGACAATTTTCTTACTAAAAACTTTGCTTTTCAACCATTTGATTCAAGGAATCCCCAACTCCCTGTGGACTCAGGGATTCCTTGTGCTGGTCGTCACACATTATTTTGGTCAGAGTCTCTGGACCACACGATGACAGAATAGCTGCCTTGTCTTTGCCAGGATCACAGTAAATCTATTTTTAGCTTACATTCTGCTTTCATACCATTGCCTGTTTTTTTCCTCTTTCACATTCCTAACATTGCAGCAGCATTTGTCCTAATTTGCTGGTGAAGACTCTCAGTCATCCACGACATGGTAAATCCAAAACAAGCTTAAAAGCAAAAACATTTGTTCTAATCTGCACATCGACCATAACTGTCCAACCTGTGTGAATAAATCATTACACTGTAATGTTTTCTTTGGCTAAGTTAGAAACATTAAAAGTCAAAAAAAGATAAACTGTTTGTGTGTCAACGCATGTGATGTTTTTGGCAGGCTAAATGAAATTAATATTTACTGCGGACTGGATCTTGAGTTTGTTGGAACTTTTCACTCAGTTTCCATGCCTGTTGATGGGAGGGGTACAAAAGAGTGGGAAGCGGGAGTGGGAAAGGGGAAGACGTTAAGAAGTGCACGTAAGCAAAAATGATTCAGCCTGTGCCATACAACACAAAAAAAAAACTATGAGCTCAATTTTTTTCTGTTAGTGCATAATGTATGAGGGGTATAGTTGCTGTAAACTTCAGTGATTTCCTGCTCATCAAATGAGGCGAAGAGGGAAAGTTTAGTGAGTCCCTAGATAATTGTATGCTCGTATGATGGGGTGGGATCTAATTAGCTTCTGCACACATGACACAAAGACATGCTGTAATGACAGAATCTTCAAGTGATGAGCTTAACTCAAATATTAGTACTTCTAGTAGTCACAGCATCTTTAAACATTGCATTGTGTATTTCTGAGCAGATTTGTTGCTTCAGAATTAAATTTGAGATTATTTGGTTTGAAAATGTACTTACCTGGGTGCCTCCTCTCCTTTGACAAAGCAGATCATCACATTTCTGCGGGGTCGGTGAAGGATTGGATCCAAATGCAGACGGATGTGAGAAGATCAAAGATTAA
This sequence comes from Nematolebias whitei, assembly GCF_014905685.2. Classification (NCBI taxonomy): domain Eukaryota; kingdom Metazoa; phylum Chordata; class Actinopteri; order Cyprinodontiformes; family Rivulidae; genus Nematolebias; species Nematolebias whitei. Next base: position 31,258,459 of record NC_056503.1, on the reverse strand, counting down.
ACAAACAAAAAAGTCACTATTTAACAATGTAAAACCAAAAGGCTGACGTGGCAGGAAAACTAAATTAACGAGAAATCTACCACTCTAAACGGAAACTAAGGAAGCCATCATGCGACACAAACCTTGAGGCATAAGACCAATAATGCAGAACTGATGAGGCGTGAAACAAAGAATGAATAAATAGAGCAATGGTAAGTGGAAAGTGGAAACACCTCTGCTGATTGCTGACTGGGGATATTTGAGGGAGGTATCTAACTGGAAAAACACTGAGGAGGCTACTTGAGTTTCAATAGGAAATATGACAAAGAACACTGGGGAACAGAACAAAACACACATAAGAGTATTAAAATAAACCTAACAATGAAGTACAAACACACAAATGGATAAAGAACGGACAGAAAAACACAAGTAACAGAACTCAAACACAAATATTACAAAAGACAGAAATATAAAATATAAACCTCAAAGGTAAAGAAGACTAAAAGATAAAGTCAAGGAACTAAATAAATGACAGATTATAACAAACACATACTTTGGTAAAATTTGAAACTTAGACAAATTTTAATTTTTGCAGCTCTCCTGGAATTTGGAGGATTGATACTTGGTGGAACAACTACACAATAGCTATGACACCAAAAGTCAAAATCAGGAAATAAAAAAACAATGTTGATTAGACAGCCAAGAGTTGAACTTAAGTCATTGCTGAGACCAATCACATATTTTTTTGGAAAAACTGCCTCTAATTAGTGCACAGGTCACTTAAAATTCCTGGGGTGGGGGTGGGGGGAGGGGGAACGACACATCCCCTTCACATATACATTTTGTGATGCCTATGTTCCACACAGTCTTTGTCAAAGGACAGCTTGAAATAGACATTTTTTGTCTTTACTGCAAAACTGAAGAGCCCGTAACTGGTGCACAGCTGGGTCTCCAAGCTTTTTTGCCTAGTCTGATGCTTGTAAAGTAAGATCCCTTCATTTTCAGGATCTCACCATGCTTGGACACCTTTAAATGGTAAGGTGATGTCCTGGTTCTTGCAGTCTGGAGTGTGACATAGTCCCTTGGGGTGTAACCGTTTTGTGCTCAGTAGTACTATGCATGCTGTCACATGCCATTTGTGTGTGTCTTGCAACAAGGTCTTTCTGTGCTATTAGTACTCCATATTTCCTTGCAATCTCAGAGAATACATTTGCCACACATGCAGTTATGAGAGTTCCAGTGTTCGAGCACCAAAGGATGCCATACTTCCACACCTGAAGGCAATATGTGCTGATGAGGCTCCAAGGTGTATACAAGGCAGAAGCTGACACTACTTGATGCTGGAGCATCAGCCTGCCAATGGTTCGTGCTCTCAGCACTTTGTGTATTCCTAGAACCTTGTGAATGTAGAAGAAGAAGAAGAAGAAGAAGGAGAAGAATTGCAGCTTACCAGACTGAATTACTTAAGTTTTCTCTTGTGTAAAATACTAAAATATCTAAAAATCCTTTTCTACTTCTGGTGTTTATTGGCAGTTTGGCAAGAGGCGTGTATATATAGAGGTTCAGCTTTTATTTTGATAGTCCACTTCCGCTTTTCGGCAAGGAATTTGCATATTAGCTAAATATTTAGGTTTGAGATAAATATTTAACTTGCAAGTTAAATATTTAGCTAGCAAGCCAAATATGTGTTTATTAAATTAAATATTCATTTTGGAAATTAAACATTTAGTTTGGAAAATAAATATTTAGGTCAGAGCTAAATATTTAGATATAAAATTAAATATTTAGTTTAGGATTTAAATTATCTTAGAAATGTAATGTTTAGTTTAGAAATTAAATATTTAGCTTGGACAATAAATATTTAGTTTGGAAATTAAATGTTTAGTTTTGAAAATAAACATTTAGTTTAGAAATTAAATATTTAATGTACACCTAAATATTTAGTTTACTAACTAAATATTTAACTTGCAACTTATATCAGAGTCAGAGTCAGAGTTTCTTTATTGTCATTTGCACCTCATGTGGTACATGTGGTGGAGCAAAATTATGTACACAGTGTTCCAGTTACATCCAACAATAAAATGTAAAAGAAAAACAATGATAACATCCAAGATATGAACTAAGAAAAACATAAACTAAATATACACTAAGCACTAATAGCATAAAAACATTATGTCGAACATCAGCATAAACATGAACATGAGTCTGTGTGAGCAGATGAGCACGCATGAACACATCAACATTGAGACAGATCAGCAGCAACATGAAACAGATCAGCAAAAAAATGAAACAGATCAGCAGAAACATGAAACAGATCAGCAGCAACATGAAACAGATCAGCAAAAAATGAAACAGATCAGCAGCAACATGAAACAGATCAGCAGCAACACTATGTGATTTTTTTTCTTCTGTAGTGAACTAAGCCTCAGGTCAAATCCTGACCTTGAGGGCCTTTCTGGGACAAGAACTGTTATTTCATTGATTTGAGTCCAGAAACACAAAATTAAGCTCATCCAGAGACTTTCTAAGTGTCCTGCACTGATCAATTGAAAGAACACTCTCTTTTTTATTATCATTACTATTTTACAAATGTCGTGATAATCAAAAGTGTGTTTAGTTCAAACCATTTTTAAATGTTGAAGTGAACTACTCATTTTAAATCAACTGTGAAACAGTATAAGTGATTTTCAATCCTCATTCAAAGTAGAAATCATTTTAATGTTTGTTACAAGAGTAATTATTCATTTTCTTGATCTTCTGTCTGAAATGAGCAAGTGTAAGTCGGTCAAAGGTCAAGTTTCGGTCAACTACAAGTTTACTGGAAAGAAATGTCATGTTTAACTTTTCCAGACAGATATGAGAGAACTGACTCCACGAAGTCTCGGGTTCTTCAAAACATCTTCTGTCTGTTCTTAAACAATCTAATATTTTTCCCTTGACTTTTAATAACCTCTTACATCACTAAGACCACACCCTGTTGGTTCGTATCGACCAATCAGGAAGCTCTCAGAGGAACCGGAAGTGACCTCTTTAAAAGGTTCAACACTTCCTAGTTCCAAGAGAGTGCGGAGAGAGAATGCAGAGTTCAGAATGCTGGAGAACAACGGCAACTAAGCTGAACGAGAGAAGTTCAGAGGAACTATGAAGAAGTCTGTTCTGGGATGATCTCACGACTCCGAACGGTTCCCTACTATCCTTACGGAGACGCTGGAAAGCGTTGAAAGAGAACTCTACACCGAGGCCGAACTATCGTCTGCAAAGGTAAAAGAGTCGATCTTCAACCGCAAAGTGTACCATTGGTTAAGGTGGGTCCAAAGGAGCGTGTTGTTCTGGTTATAACAGACAAATTCCCTCACCCATCTCTCTCAAGATAAACTTCATTTTCCCTCTTTAAAACTCTTCTATCCTGCCAGTAATTAATCCAGATATTTTCAGAAATGTCTGTTGTAAAGCTTGAAGTGAGGAAACCATGGCCGTATGGTTTTCTAATTGTAAAGCTTGCTAACTAAGCTATGTTGTTGTTGAAATCAATTTGCCAAATTAATGTAAATGTTTGATGTTAAACTTTGATTCTGTTAATAAATGACCGCATTCATTTTGATGGGTCAAAGATAATTAACGTCTCACGTCACATTTAATAATTCAATGCACGATATTACTCAGTCCAGAAAAATGAAAGAATCCGTTTAATTTATGAATATATCACAGATATATGTTCATCTACACTTCACAGTGATTATTCTGGTTAGAGATTCATGAGTCTAACAGCTTCAGGGTAGAAACTGTTCCTCAGTCTAGTGGTTCTACACTTAATTCTCCTCAACCTCCTTCCTGAGGGGAGCGGGGCAAAAAGTGTGTGTGCTGGGTGAGTGGGGTCCTTCATGATGCAAGTGGCCCTCTTCTTGAATCTAGAGGTGTTGATGTCTGTGATGGTGGGGAGACTGACTCCAACAGACTTCTGTGCAGCCTTCACCACTCTCTGCAAAGCTTTTCTTTCCGGAGTTGTGCAGCCTCCATGCCACACGTTGATGCTGGAGCACAGGATGCTCTCCACTGCACACCTGTAGAAGGAGGTGAGGACTGAGCTTCCCAGACCAGCTCATCTCAGCCGTCTGAGGAATATATATATTTATATTTATACATATATATTTAGTTTGTAAATTGAACATTTAGCTTGGACATAAACATTTAGTTTGTAAACTAAATATTTAGTGTGGAGCTAAATATTTAGCTTGCTAACTAAATATTTAACTTGCAAGCTAAGTATTTAGTTTGTAAATTCAATATTTAGCTTGGATCTAGGACATTTATAAATGCATGAACAAAATTGTATAAATATGACTTTGAAAAAAAACTATTCTTTTAAGAAAGTCCAAATTAACCAAATTATTGCTGAATTTTTTTGACTGTAACTTTACTAACGGCATCCCATAGAAGCTCCCACAGACAGCACCAGCAAGGGGGAAAGACTAACCCACCCCGCCCCATCCCCGACACTATCTGTCCTTGCATAGATGACACACAACAGGTTGTGCGCTTGCCCCCTATAGCCCGTAATGACTCACGCTCGCGAGGGTTATATGTTTGCACACGCATCTCTGTACACAGTTGCATATTTAGCCTATTTTTGGGGGGTGCTCAAGCACCCCTAAATTTTAACTCAGCACGCCTGAAAAATAAAGAAAACAGCAATAGAATTTTGTAAGGAAACTCATTTTTCAGACTTTAGATTCAACAAAATATTGAATCAATTCGGTGGCGGCTGCTGATTTTTCCCAAGTGGGCTTTATCTAGTGGTCAAAAAAGGTATTTAAAAAAGTTACTAGAAAGAATTTCATCTTAAATTTGATACACAAAATTATATTTGTCCATGTAACACAATGAATCCAATCTGCTGCTTAGACTACAAGCATGTCTTAAAAACATAAAAACCTGGATGACCCTAAATTTTCTGATTTTGAATACAAAAAAGACTGACGTTTTAGTTTTTGGATCTGAGTATCTTAAGAATGAATTTTTCAGTCTTTTGTCCTCCTTGGATGACATTAATCTGGCCTCCAGCTCTAATGTTTAAAACCTCAGCCTGTCTTCACACAAGACAGGCTCTAGAGCAATGTGGATATCCTAACTGGGCCTTCCTGAAAGCAGAGAAGAAACCCAAACAGGACTCCAGTCAGCCAACAGGTGAAAAGGAGGAACCCAGACCCAGACAAGTTGTCATTCCATATGTTGAGGGAGTATCAGAGAAACTGAGACTTTTATTTTCTAAACATAACGTCCCAGTGGCTTTTAAACCCCAAAATACATTACGGCAAAGACTGGTTCATCCCAAAGATCCAGTCCCCCGGCACAAACAGAGTAATATTGTGTATGCTGTTCAGTGTCAGGAGGGCTGTGATCAGTCTTACATCGGGGAAACAAAACAGCCACTGGCCAAAAGGATGGCCCAGCACAGAAGATCAACATCATCAGGCCAGGACTCTGCGGTCTACAATCATCTCCAGGCCAGCGGTCACTCTTTCAGGGATGAAGATGTTCACATCCTTGATAGAGAGGAACGATGGTTTGAGAGAGGAGTAAAGGAGGCCATCTTTGTGAAAAGAAATCGTCCATCGTTAAACAGGGGTGGAGGCCTCCGGGTTCAACTGTCCCCCTCTTACAATGCTGTGATTGCTAGTATCACTCAGCCCTCTGTGAGTAGTAAACAGCCAACAGTGTGCTAATGATCCATTGTTAGGCTGATGGTCCTTCTTGAGCATGTGATCAGCTGGTTTTGGTTGCCAGCAGCAAAACTGGTTGATCCACTCTGAGAAGGTGCTATTTAAGAGACTGAGCTGAATACAGCACCTCAGACTGAGAAAGTCTCTTGGATGAGAGACGAAACGTTTCTACATTTTTTTTGTTGTTTTGCTTTGTTTTTGTTTGTTTTTTTTGGTTTTTTTTGAATGTCCAGAGGACCAGATTGAACTTTTTTGGATTAACAGATGATGTGCTGGCACAGCTGGATGCAGTTGTTCAGAGTGCATCATCTGTTTGGCCATGGATGAATCTAGATGTTACTGATGATGTTCAGCTTCCTATGAGAATGGCTCTGACTCCAACCAATTTTTAATTTACAGGCAGGACCATGTCCATTTCTCTCATCAATAAAAGTAAAATAAAGAATAATCAAAAGAGAAAAGATGTTAAAAGCTCTGATTTCAGTTTTTTCCTAAAAGAGACATTTTTATTTATTGTTTTCTGAAGATGCTGACATGTTTTACTTGAAAACTTAAATTTTTATAGGTTGGTGCCTCTCTTAACAATAAAAAAGAGAAAAATATTTACTTGCTCAGTTTTCACTTTTTTATACTAAAAGAGCCACTTGTTAAGATGTATTTTATTCTGAGCTTTCAGTTTCAATCTGAAATAAAGGCCCTGACTTTATTTGCCTGGGCCTACTTTTAATTATGGTTGTTTACTATAAAGTGCAGTTTGTTAACTGTGAAAATGTGAATACAGGAAGGCAAGACCATCAGACAAAAGTTGGACTTTCGTTCGGCCCTTTTACTAGAAGAAATTTTAGTAACTGGACCTCAGTGAATTGATTACCACTGACCTAGCTCCATCTTTTATTACAGACCTTATTGTCCCATTTTTTCCTAACGGAGCACTTCGCTCTCAGACTGCAGGTTTACTTGTGGTTCCTAGAGTTTCCAAAAGCAGAATGGGAGGAAGATCTTTCAGTTATCAGGCTCCTCTCTTGTGGAACCTACTTCCAGTTTCTGTTCATGAGGCTGACACATTGTCCAGTTTTAAGACTGGGCTTAAGACTTTCCTTTTTGATAAATCCTATAGTTAGGGTTAGCTTGTTATGCTGCTTTAAGCTTAGAGCTTAAGCTAGAGGACAAATTGACCTCATTTATTAAAATGAAAAGATACAAATAAACGTGGGACGTGGAGGCTGCACAGCTGCAGAAAGAAAAACTTTGCAGAGAGTGGTGAAGGCTGCACAGAAGCCTGCTGGAGTCAGCCTCCCCACCATCACAGACATCTACACCCCCAGATGCAGGAAGATGGTCACCTGCATCATGAAGGACCTACACACACTTTTTGCCTTGCTTCCTTCAAGCAGGAGGTTGAGGAGCATTAAGTGCAGAACCACTAGACTGAGGAACAGCTTCTACCTGTAAGGGTACCACCGACTGCAGCTCCTCTCTCCAAGATGGCCGCTAATTGCCACCAGTGGTCAGCCATCTCCCTGATGAGGTCTTCAGCCACCTAAGGCTGCAGTAGAGTTCTACTCTTTGCTGGAGCATTGTACTTCCCCATGGTATTTATGCCTCCAGCCTGTTCTTTGATCTATGAAAAGAGATATTTACCTTGTTTTCTGTGTCCCCAGTCGTCTTGCCTCCTCGGGTTCCTTCCAGTCCTGGTCTGCCTCAATTCTGTTCCTTGTCCCCGTGCCTTGTCCTCCAACCACTCGCTTGCCGTGTCAACTCACTTCTCTCGGGACCCGTTTGGATTCACCTCGGTGCCTCACCAAAACCGTCCAACCTGTAAGAGAAAAAACAATATTAGCTGCAAGATTCAACCATTACTCCATCACAGCTGACCTTATCCTTGTTTCCCAGGGGTTCCACAGGACCACTTGTAAATATATTCACTTTCACCTGTACATTAATACTGTTCAAACTTTACCTTGTGGAGTCTTGTCTCGTACCAATCTGGGTTCCCTGAGATCGTTACACTACCCTGAGGCTGTTAGACTCATGAATCTCTAACCAAGATAAACACAATGAAAAGGCACATCATGTTGCTGCTGATCTGTTTCATGTTGCTGCTGATCTGTTTCATGTTGCTGTGTTCATGCATGCTCATCGGCTCACACAGACTCATGTTCATGCTGCTGTTCAGCATATTGTTTTACTACTAGTGCTTGTCGTATTTGTAGTTAATGGTTTTTTTAGTTCATAACATAGATCTTATTACTTTTTTCTTTAACATTTTATACTTTTGTTGTAACTAGGACCCTTTGTACACAATTTTGTTCCACAACATGTACCACATGTATGTCAAATAAATAAACTCTGAGTCTGACTCTGACTCTGTCTAAGTTGTGCTCACCACTTTTTCCACAGTACAAAAACTACCTTGTTTAAAAACATTTTAAAATACCTACTTCTATCGCACCTCTGTGGGGACCCTTTCAAGATCGCCTGGGCCCAGTATGAGGTGTTTCTTGGCCAACTGGGATACATTGCTTGTGTTTTCCAGAGAGTAGGGAGGGATTCTCTGAACAGGACAACAGTTCATCTTTAGTCACCAGTTAAAACAGGATATGTGAAGTAGTTCAAGCACAAGATAACAAAATAGCAGTAATACTTCTTTAAAAAAAAGTAATACTTCTTAAGTCTACAGTTAATCCAAAATGCAGCTGCCAGAGTCAACTGGAGTTAGTAGGAGAGACCATATCTCTCCAGTTTTAGCTTTTCTCTATTCTGTCAAGTCCAGAAATTAATTCAAAATCTTACTTCTAACCTAAAAAACGAAGATGTATTTAATAAATGCTATATTTCATAAACATTTGATTTCGTAATTCAATTAAGACAAATTTTCAAAATGTTTACTCAAAATCAATTAGCTTTAAGGTTAACAAAGGAATCAAACAATAATAATTTGAAATAACTGTTGTGCAACAGGTTTAAAAAAAATGTAGCTACCAGTATAAACAGAGCTAGTATTAAACAACAAAACCACCACTGCTGATGGAGCGGTTTGTCAAAAAGTAACAAATACCTTTAAAATATCTAAAAGAGTTAAATCTGGTTCTCTGGACATTCAAAAAAACAAAACAAAACAAAAAATTGTAGAAACGTTTTGTCTTTCATCCAAAAGACTTCCTCAGTCTGAGATGCTGTATTCAGTTCGGTCTTATAAATAGCACCTTCTCAGAGTGGATCAACCAGTTTTGCTGCTGACAACCAAAACCAGCTGCTCACATGATCAAGGAGGACCATCAACCTAACAATGAATCATTAGCACTCTGATGGCCATCTGCTAATGACTGCTAATGATCCATCGTGTGGAATAGTTTGCATTTTACATTATTTCTATCTTAACATGTGATTCTTGACCTGCCATTGTGTATCTGTTCTTACCAAATCCAGCGGGTTGAAGCAGATGGCCTCTTGTCCTGAGCCTGGTTCTAAGAAAGGTTTCTTCCTCATGAGGGAGTTTTTCCTTTCCACTGTCGCCTATAAGCTTGCTCAAGATTAGAGTTTTCTGATTGGAGTTAAACTCAAAGCAGTCTGCTCTTCAGATAAATAATGTTATTTATTTATTTATTTATTTATTTATTTTTTCCCCTCCTTGTCCTGTCCAGCATTGTGACACTTAGACTTATTGTCTGAGTGTCAAAGTGATGCCCAACAGATTTACTTTCACAAGCAGACCATTATGGCTGGCCTTAATGCTCCACTTGATACATAAATTAAATTTTATTAGAATTTGCTTTGGGTTTGTTCGAGATGTAATGGACACTGGGACGAAAAGCAAAGAAGATAACAAAGCAGAAAAGTGAGAGAAGAGTTAAAATGTAAAGAAGGAGATAGGAATAGAGGAGAGAGAGAGGGATAAAGAGAACACAAATCAACATCATTCAAGTCTGCCTCTACACCTGCGGGGAAAAAAAACAAACAAAAAACGACAAAACCGAGAAATCACAACAACAAACAACATATATAATGATACTTATAACATCATTAGAAAGTATTTTATACAGTACATGGTAATATAATATATATTTGATGGCCACCACAACCCAACTGAGTGTGTATCTGATAAACACCTGAATCTAAACACCTGCATGAGCATGCTTATCATTATAAGGTTTCTCCATAAAAATGTTCAATAGTGGATGTGGGGACCCATAAACCCGTCCCCACAGGACACGAAGGCAACACAGGGAAGACCGGAACCACAGACACACAGCGGTCTCCAAGCCCGGAACTCCGGGAGTCCCCCAACAGGGACACCCACACTCCCCAGAGAGAGAAGCAAAGGGAAGCCCCGGGTGATCCCCAGCAACCACAATGCAGAAACCCCAGGAGGCTGTAGCGACGAGTCAACAGGTCCTGCTGGCAACCCGCCCCTCCAGAGTGGATCCGGCCATGGACACCAAGCCCCGAGGTCATACCACCCCCCAACAGAGGCCCGACAGAGCCAGGGCACCCAGGCCCCCACAGGCAGCCACCAGGGCGGGCCCACACACACCCCACCACCCAGCCCCAGCTGCTGAGAGCCGCCAATGCACCAGCGGCAGGGATGCCCACCACCGGAGGGGAGCACGACACACCAAATGGGGGGCCAAAACTGATTCAAGAGAAGGGACCACCTAAATCCCAACCTGAGACAAACAGGCACACAGAGACAGCCCAACAGAGCCTCTGTCGGGCCGTCCATGCACCCCACCTGCCCAACAGTGACCGCAAGCCGGCCCCATGCCGGGGGCCAGAGCAGCAAGGAGCAGCAGCTGAGGAAGGCTGGCCCAGCACACCAATGCATCCCTAAAGCCCCACACCACAGGCCCGGAGAGGCCCAGCATGCCACCCATGAACCCCTCCCTACACACACAACACCCCCCACCGCAAATGTCATATCAGGCCAACCAGCCAGCACGCTGTCGAAGTGAAGCCACACCCCCGACTGCCACCACGCACTACCAACGACAACACACACACAACCATAGCCGATCCCCTGCCAAAACCCGGCAGCCACCCCAGCCAAAGGGCTGGCCATTGCAACCAGGAACCTCGATCAAAAGATCCAAACAATCCAGGGAGAACCGGAGCACCAGCTCCACCCCCAATCGCCCCCCAAGGACCAATACCCACCCACAGCCCAGACCCCAACCAGGCAGCCTACACCACCCCTCCCTTGCCCCCGACCCCAAATGTCAGACGGAGAATGAGGGTTTAAGGAAAACTGGAAGACCCAACTCCTCCCTCCTCCCACTCAAATAAGATGTTGATGCATGTTGTTATATAGTGCGTTTAAAATGGGGGGGATGAGGCGGCGACTGGCACAGACCCACCCCCTCCCCAGAGAGCAGGCAGTGCCCATTCACCTCCCCAAACCGTTGCCCAGAACCCTAAATGTCTACATATGAGAGTGGCCACAGGTCCCGGAGGTGAGAATGATTACACATCCCACCCCCTATATGCCACTGTGTGCCCACTCCAGACCCTATATATGTTCCAAATATTCTATTCCTTTACACCTCCAACCTGGAAAGTTTATCATATTATTCTGTTGTAGGATGTCAGGGTTGTTCCAGATGGGTGTACGTCTGCATGGAATTAGTGAAGACTTTGTCATTTTTAGAAACTCCCACCAAGCTGTCAAAGAGGAGCTGATATTGAGGCTTTTAAAGCATTCCTGTCGTTTTATGTTTGAACTAATGAATGGAAGGTCCGAGATCATTATATTATTGCAAAGTATCTGTTCTACGTCTAGCCAGGGTTCATCAAGGGGTGTGTGTTTTATCCATCTTGGGATGTATTCTAGCCTGTTGGCTAGAAAGTAATAATAGAAATTGGGTAGCTCTAGTCCTCCTTTATCTTTTGCCTTCTGTAGTGTTTTTAGTTTAATACGTGGGGGTTTATCTTTCCAGAGAAATTTAGAGATGGAGGAGTCCAGGGATCTAAACAAGTCAGATGATGGTTTATTTGGGATAAATGAGAATAGATAGTTTATTTTAGGCAAAACCATCATTTTTATTGAAGCAATTCTTCCCATAAGAGACAAGGGTAGAGATTTCCAAATGATCAAAAAGGTGTTGGATTTCTGTCATAACTCCTTGCTATATTGTCATCCAGGTCTAACTAATACATTGTCTATTGTTAGGGCTCAGTTTTGGTAGGAGACCATGACCAAGGACGTCCGTGCCTATGTGCGATCATGTCCGGCATGTTCCCAGTCCGAGACCTCCAGAAGCCCCCGTTCGGGATTACTTCAACCTCTTCCTTGTCTTTCGCACCCCTGGTCACACATAGGTATGGACTTCATTACTGGTCTCCCACCGTCCAATAATTTCACGGTCATTTTAACCATTGTTTACCGATTCTCAAAAATGGTCCATTTAGTCCCTCTGCTTAAGCTACCCTCCTCCAAGGGCTTAGACCACATTATGGCTTGGGAGGTGTTTAGGCTCCACGGACTGCCACTGGACATTGTCTCTAATCGAGGGCCTCATTTTGAATCCCACTTCTGAAAGGAATTCTGTAACCTTCTGGGTGTTTCCATTAGCCTCTCCTCTGGCTTCCACCCTGAGTCAGATGGCCAGATGGAGAGGGCTTATCAAGAGGTGGAGGGCAAACTGAGGCTCCTATGTAAAAAGGATCCAGAGAAATGGAGCCCATCACTGCCCTGGATTGAGCATGCCCTTAATTCTGTCCCCTCCTCAGCCACCGGTTTGTCCCCTTTTTATGTTGTTTTCAGTTTTCAACCCCCTATTGTCTCAGTCCAAGAATGTGAGGCATCTGTTCCCTCAGCCCACATGGCTGCCCTCCGCTTCCAGAGAGTCTGGAGGAGGGCTAAACAGACTCTTTTAAAATCCAGGGCGGCCTACACTAGAAAGGCTGAGCGCCACAGAACTCCCCAACCCGACTATACTGTGGGACAGAGAGTGTGGTTGTCTACTAAGGACCTCCCACTTAAAGTTTCGTCTCGCAAACTCACCCCCCCCACCCCCCACCCCCGCTTCATCAGACCCTTCCCATCTCCAAAATTTCCTCCCAGTACCACTCCCCTGTTTTTTGCTCCACCCCCACCCGCCCATCTGATTGGCGGCTCTCCCAACTATACTGTTCGCCGACTCCTCCATTCTAGACGAAAGGGTCGAGGGCTCCATTACCTCATCGATTGGGAGGGATATGGACCGGAGGAGCGGTCCTGGGTTCCCTCCCGTCACATCCTGGATCGTACTCTCATCCGGGACTTTCATCGCCTGCACCCTGAGCAACCTGGTGGAACGCCGGGAGGCATTCCTTGAGGGGGGGGATCTGTCACGAATCACGTCCCATAGATAATATTTTCTGTCACCCTGATCACCCTTTAATGTTTGCAATAGATATTTTCTGTAAGTTTCATTTATTCTGTCTGCTCAGGTAATGTTTATTTAAACATGTGCATTTTGGTTTGTCTTCTTTGCATGCTGGTAGAGGGCAACGTCACGGTTGTTTAGTTTTGTCTTCACTGCAGCCAGCAGCAGCTGATTAGAGCTCAACTGGCTGCACCTGTCACTCTCACCCTTTAAAAGCTTCACTCTTCCTTCTCTTCGGTGCCCGGTAGTTGAAAACAGTTCACTGCAAGTAGATACCTCGCGTTCATGACCCTGCCTTGTTTCCTCATAGCCTTAGTGTCTCCTTGTCCTAGCTGTCTCCTCGTTCCTGTCCTGCTCCTGGTTCCTGTCCTTACCTCTCGGCTCGACCTCCTGGCTCCTGGACCCACGGCTCACCTGGAGATCGTCTCTCGCTCGACCTCTTTGACTATTAAGCCTTCTGTCTTCGGTTCTGACCTTCGCCTGCACGACTACGCCTCCTCGTCTTCTTCTCTGGTACCTCCTGTCATCTGCTCTCTGGTTTTGGACCCTGGCTCGTTGGACCATGACCCTGCGCATAATGGACTCACCACCCACCTGTCGCTGTGGCCGGCTCCAGACCCTCACCAGACTCAGCTTCTCCAGCAGCGATCTGGATCAGTTTGGACCTCGTCAGTCTCCAGAACCCCCAAGATCATCTGAGACGGTTAGTGGTCCTCCGCATTCTGACTTTTTGCTCTTCACTATCTCCTGCAAGACCACTAACTGATCTCTGCTTCATAGACTCGTTCCTGATCCAGAACCCGAACAAGAACCTGTACCAGAACCGGTCCAATCTGCAACATTTCATCTTGAAAATAAAAATAATTTAATTTTGACCTTGTGTGGTGATTTTGGTCCGACCGTAAGGGGGTTTGTTACACCAGCCTGATCAAGGAAGCTCATCAGAGACTCTAGTTCCTCAGCCGGCTGAGATGAGCTGGTCTAGGAAGCTCAGTCCTCACCTCCTTCTACAGGTGTGCAGTGGAGAGCATCATGTGCTCCAACATCAATGTGTGGCATGGAGGCTGCACAGCTGCCGAAAGAAAAGCATTGCAGAGAGTGGTGAAGGCTGCACAGAAGACTGCTGGAGTTCACCTCCCCACCATCACAGATATTTACACCTCTGCATGCAGGAAGAGGGCCACCTGCATCATGAAGGACCCCAGTCACCCAGCACACACACTTTTTGCCCCACTCCCCTCAGGAAGGAGGTTGAGGAGCATTAAGTGCAGAACCACAAGACTGAGGAACAGCTTCTACCCTGAAGCTATAGACTCATGAATATCGAATCAGAATAATCACTGTGAAAAATCACTTCATGTTGCTGCTGATCTGTTTCATGTTGCTGCTGATCTGTTTCATGTTACTGTGCTCATTCGTGCTCATCTGATCACACAGACTCATGTTCGTGCTGCTGTTTGGCATATTGTGTTTATTGTTTTTATGCTATTAGTGCTTAGCATATATTTGGTTGATGTTTTTCTTAGTTCATAGTCTTGTTTCATAGCTTAGATCTTATTACTGTTTTTCTTTTACATTTTATTGTTGGATGTAACTGGGACCCTGTGTACATAATTTTGTCCCACCACATGTACCACATGTGGTGAAATGACAATAAAGAATCTCTGAATATGAATCATAATGGCATGCAAATATGAATGCATTGTACCAGTTATAGAAATGGATATATAAAATACTAAAAAAGAACGTTATAACCAAGTTACCATGAATAGTAAATTACTGGATGACGCTATAGATGAAAGAGAGGTGCGTGTAACAATAAGTTTATACTTCTACTCACTCCTTTAAGTTTGTAAATATACTTTACTACTGTTGTTTTTTTTTCTGCTTGCTTTTGTTTTGAATTTATTTTCTTTTTATTTAACTTTTTTTTATTATACTACGTTCAAAAAAGTTAAACTCAAACTCAAATCATTCACTCACCATCAGAAGTCTTCAGAACAGGACATCATAACGCCTGTTGTTGTGAAATCTGTGTCCTCCTTTTAGAAAAATGCCGACAAGCAAAGCAAAACACAGCATCTCTCCTCACGCTGTATTCCAACCACAAATATTGATCGAGCCAGCCTTTGTTAAAATTTCTCTGTTGCACTCCGAATAGGTGTGACGAAAATTTCACAACAACCACATATTAAAGAATATTAATTTAGATGAAAAAGAAAATAATCTGATGTATGTCTGCTTGTTTGTGAAAGCAAAACAACACACCGATAGTTGTTCAGGTGTTACCGGACTGCATGCTGAATACCTGCATGCGCACACTTTACCTTCACAGGCAGACCTTTGTTTAAAAATGACAACGTAAGATAATCTACAGATAACACTAACCCATCCATGAAAGATAGAAAACTGTCTGAGAAACGATGACGCACGAGCTTGTAGTGTCTCAGTTAAAAAAAAAAAAAAAAAAAAAGAAGAAGAAGCCTGCAAACCGTAGACAACACAACAAAACTGTTTAATTCTTTATAAATTTTTGTCTCCTAAAGCTAAACAGTGGCATGATGTGTGCGCTCAGTCGACAATATAGAGTAAAAATGTCCCCAAAGTTAATGTAACCAAAATCATTTATGAGCGACAGCTTTTAACGTGTGTGGAAATGTGATTTTATTTAATGTATGCCACACAAGGAGCGCTTTAACGCGCCAGACTTACGTCACAGTCGTCCCAGCGCAGATGATGAAATCTGACTGGAGCATGCAGCAACCTTTACGCACAGCTGGTTGGTTGCAAGGATGCGCGCCCACTCTGTTGATGAAAACCGCATTTTTAGGGAATGCCACTCACGTGGTAGGTGGGACTGATCAAACTATTTAAGACTCCTCTTTATGCATGTCTTAACAGAAGCTACTGTTTGTGAGCAAACATGATCCGTCCTCAGACTCTTAGACTGGGTAAGATGAGGAGGAAACGTTGTGCTGAGTTTTTCTTGTTTATTTTTTGTTACAAACTGGAGAGACTTCTTTAACACGAAATTATTGTGGTTCTTTCAGCTTGCATGCTGTGTGTCTTCTTCACTTTGTGTGGTAAGTACACATTTTTTACACTAATTTTATTTTTTTTCTCCTTTTTTTTTTATTTTTTTTGTAGCTGATTATTCTCCATCTTCAGGAGAGGAGCGAGGATGCTGGATGATTTATTTACTTATTTTACTATAGAGAGCGCAACTCGCTCACACGAAGCAGAAACCACAATATATTCCGGTAATTTGAGAAGGCTTTTTATTTTATTTTATTTTATTTTATTCCTGCGCATGGAGCTGAAAGTTTAAACTAGACGGTCATTCAAACTAAGTAACTCGAACTGTAATTCCATTAGCCATATCATTATGACCACCTGCGTGAGTCAGACTGCACATCATCCCAGAGCAGCTGAGGGGCTATCATGTTTCTAATTGCACATAAGATGTGAAATTAGGCTTGTTTTCTCCTGTGCTGGGATTTATTTTTCTATTACAAAAATAAAGATACTACTGTGTAGTAGACTGTGTAGTAGTCTACTCTAAGTTATGTTATGATAGTATTTTTATTAAAGTTAGCCTATGCATGATTTGTTTTTGTATTTGGAAGCCTATTTTCATTATTCATTTGTTATTATTGTTCTCATGTGGATTTACTTCAGCTGACTCTGCAGGAACTAACTTGGATTTTGTTTTTAGAGCCCCTCCTGGGAGCAGATTCTATTGGCCCCGGGTGTTACAATCAAAAGTGAGTTCACCCACATTTTGGCTGACATGCTCACTATTTCTGCCAACAAAGCTTCAGAGCAAGTGCGAAAGTTTCGTCACTCGTGAAGAGCTGCCGCCTTCTGGCAAATCATTTTCAAATCTACTTTTAAAATGTAACCACTAGTGGATGAAAAGAAACAAGATGTATCATGTTTGTAAATCCTTATGAAAAATGTAATGTACAGATGTGCAAAGACTTCAGTTTAGACTATATTCTGTCTTTGTAAGTTTGGAGCACATCTTAGGCTTTGCTGTGCTCAGAAGTTCATCAAAGCCACAACAAGTTGTACAAATGACAAATTTGTGTCAATGCAGATGTGGCCATTACATCTGGTAAAGGTTAGGATTATGAGTAAGCATGCTTGTGTAAGTCTTCAGTAACAAACTTTGTTACAGAGGTGGAGCTCTTGAGTTATAAACAGTAAATATCTTACCTGTTTTAGATAGTTCTCAGATTTAAAAAATAATGTTCCTGTCTGATATAAATGATGAGTAAATGACTCCTCGGAATGCAGATAAGAGCAAATTTGATTGCTACTGCCTTATAATTTCTTTACCCTCAAATATTTCATAGTGGCCCAGAAAGGAGAAGCAAGTAAAAAAAAATGTATGGAAGGATGATTTTTTTTAAAACATAAAATTATGTGGCTATTTGAAAGCAAATAGCAGCAGCTATGTAGCTTGTAGCTGGAGTTTCACATTTCTTCCAGAAATACTTGTGTAATGCAAAATTGACAGCTGTATAAAAGTTTATAGAACAGCATTCACATAAGCCACAATTAAATTTTGACAGTAAGGAATGAACTTGTCACATCTAGTGTGCTAGGATCGACATAAAAAAAAATGCAGGTGCGAAAACAAAAGCAAAAAATTTAAATAAAGAATCATGAGGCAGCAAACGCAGACAAACAAGCTTAACAATATATATAAGGTGACGGAACAAGAGGCTTGAGTAAACAGTAGGTTTTGATGGTATGGCATGTTAAGCAGAGCACTATTTGATTACTGAATGGCAACAGATGAGGATGTTGAAAATATGCAGAGCGGGTGTGTTCAGTGAATCAGTAAAGAAAACTTAGTGAACTATGGTCAAAAAGGGAAACCATGAAACTATAAAGCTTACTATTCAAACAAAACTACCTGAATAAACCAAAAAATACAAAGTCAAAGTGTGAACACAAAACCTCAGGATGATGATGCTAAACTGGAAAAACTCACTTTAGAAGTGGGTTTGCTCACATTGTGTCGACAAGCTAATACTGGCTGTTCTGATCCATTCTCAAGTGGATTTTGCCATCTTAAAGGAGCTTTCATTGAGGTCCTTGTATTGAAGCAATGTGTATTTATGCACTGTGGCTGTTCTCCAAAGCTGTGAAAATAAATCTGGAAAAATTCACATCTGATCTTTTGTGAGACACATTTTCAAGGTTCAAGGTTCTTTATTGCCATTCGCATCTAATGTGGTACATGAGGTGGAATGAAATTGTGTACTCAAGGTCCCAGTTACACCCAAAAATATCAAAAATATGAAGTATAAAAAAGAAATGGTATATAAGGATCTAAGATATATGCTAAAAATAATATTTTAATATCATATGGTGTATTAAACAGCATGAATCTGTTGAAAGCAGATGGGTATGAAAACAGCAGCTTAAAGGCAAGAAATCAGCAGCATGACTAATCAGCAGCACAGATAAAGTGACATATCACCAATTAAAGTGTCATTTCAGTGATTTTTTTCTGGTTAGGGATTTATGAATCTAACAGCTTCAGGGTAAAAGCTGTTCCATAACACACGTAAATGCTATTTTATAAACGTTTACACTGCTGTTGATTTCACATGGAAGGAAGATTATGAAATTTCTGCTGAAAATGTTTCCAGGCTTTGCCAAAAGTACTACGGCTAGCTGCTGTTGCCACCATTCGAGTTTGCAATGACCAATAGAATTTTATATAAATACCTATGCAATGGAAATTTGACATTGGTATAAAGATTTATAAAATGAGATTTACATCAGCTGCCGCAAAATTTGGTTTAGCATTTTGGTCTGCATTCTGATGAGTCATTATTTTATCTGTCTGGTCAATTAAACTTATTTTTCTAAACTGAGGCAATTCAAAAAACTACCACAACAGAATTGTGCTTGTTTTCCCCTTTAAAATTAGTTCAACTGTGTCTGTCTTTTATCTAATCATATCCAATCTATTTAGTTAATTACAACATTAGCAAAGAAAGTAAAGACATGAACGCGATCAGTACATTATGTTACATCATCCATTGCCAGTCAGTTTGAACTATAAACACTGTTAACAAAATAAATGTTGAAGTATATAAGCCAAAGCAGGGACTTTCCATGCTGGCATAGCCTTACAGGACCTCACTGACCTACACAAGGTAAGGTCATTGAACAAGGCCAGGTTCATTCTGGCAGATCCTGATCACCCATTCCATGGTGAGTTCAGGTTACTTCCATCTGGACGCAGGTATCTGCTGCCCAGTTGTAGAGCAAACAGACTGAAAAACATATTTGTCCCTGTAGTGATCAGGCTTCTCAATGAACAGCGATTTTATGTATTATTTTAATGTCTCAATGTCTTGTCTAGTATGAATGTTTTGTGTGTCTGCGAAACAAATTGCCTCTTGGGGATAATAAAGTTTCTTGAACTTGAACTTCCCACAGAATCCTGAACTGGCTCAGGAGAAACCAGTCCAGCTGTTCTTCCTCACAGATGAAGAGTGTTTCCCCGAATCCAAACTCTTTGTGTAATAGTTTCAGCCTGACAGCCAAAGATTCACTTTCTATCAATATTTTTAAAACTCTAGAAACTACAAATGAACTTCCTGTCCAAGAGGAATTGGTTGATTTTGGATAAGTGTGGAGTGATAAAGGCCATAATCCAAACAACATCTGCTGGTGGAAAGTGATTTGTGGGATGCAACACCAGTAGCTGAGTAACTGTTTGAAAACCTCCATGTGTATGTGACAGACCGCAGGAGTCAGACGTTACTGTCAGACGAGTGTCTAGCAGTTTAAACGATGAAACTTTTAACCCAAGGAGCAGACTGATTTGTCGTACAGCTGCAGCATGTGGACCATGCAGTGATTAATAGTCCACATTTATGTTGTAAGCGGGTAAAAGTTGGGGGAGTGGTGGCGCAGAGGTTAGAGAGGTGGGCCTGTGATCCGAAAATCACCGGTTCACGCCCCGACAACATCAAAATTGTGGGTGGGGTGGGTGAAACACCCACACTTGCCCCCACCCTCATTCACCCCACTCTGGGCCCATGAGCAAGGCCCTTAACCCCCACCATGTGCTCCCTAAACAGGTCTCTCTTGAAAATGAGTTCTCATGGCTCAATGAGACTAACCTGGATAAATAAAGGCTAAATGAAAAAAAAAAAAAAAAAAAAGATAATGGATGTCTAAGTACTAAAATTAGTACACAGAATCGATTACTCAGAAGAAAGTTTGGGAACTGTTCTCTGTGTGCAGAGTAAAATGTTCTGCAGGAGTCAGGTGTTACTGCTTAAAGGGGGTTAAATGTTTAAATGTCCCAAACCTTTCAACCCAGGGAACAGATTGATCTGTTGTAAAAGTCATGACAGTTTTACCATCTGTGATAGGAGGACGTTTGCAGTAAGACGTATTGTGCCACTTCCTGTTTTCTTTGCTGGGGTAAATTTACTCGATGAATCTAGTTTTACTCGTTTATCTTTTGCGTAGTTCCAGCTTCTAGTACACAAACACCCTTGACAAAGTTGTTTTTCTACTGTTGGATTGTGCTTGAGACACCTTTTTCTTTTCAACACCTGATTTTTATCGGCATATTTAGGATCTGTTTGCCCTTGCTAGTGTTATCTTAGCATGGCTGCTGCTTCTCTCCCTGCTTCCCCTCACTTGCTCCGTGTGTCAGATGTTTAGCTATTCCTCGGCCTCCTTTAGCGGTAATGGTACATGTATTAAATGAAGTCTTGTAATAGCTTTGGACGAAAGCTGTCTGAATTGGAAGCTTGGCTCCATGCAATTGAAAAACCTTTAGCTAGCCAATAAAGTTCATGCTCAATCATCCAGGTACCAAATCCAATAATGCTCAGTCAGTTATCTGGACAGCCCCAAGAAACCATTTTATCTCCAGCAAACTGGTTGGTCCACTTAAGGAGTTTACTACTTTGTGGGGAAACAGCTTACTTGGAGCTCCTCAGACTGATAAAGCCCTCCGGATAGAGGGTAAAACATCTCTAGGAAATCAAAAAATAAAAAATAAACTGTCCAGATGACCTGACTGAGCATTATTGGATTAGCTAACCAGATACCCTTAGGGAGCACGGAGACACAGAGACTAGCTCCCGTTAGCGGACCTCCAGCAGACCCTGAGCAGCCGAGACCCCAAGCTGGCTGGGTGATGGTCCAGAGTAAGCATGGTGCTAAGGCTAAGCCACAAGTTCACCACCGACCCATTCACATTTCCAATCGATTTTCCTCACTCAGTGACACACCTGATGAGAAGCAGACGCTGGTTATTGGCAGCTCCATAGTCTGACATGTGGCTTTAGGGACTCCAGCGGCCATAGTTAAATACATTCTGGGGGCCAGAGTGAGCGACACTGAATCCTACTGCTGACTAAGGCTAAGGTTAAATACCGTAAAATTGTTATTCATTCGGCAGTATGACACCCGGTTACACCAATCGGAAGTCACTAAAATTAATGTTGCTTCCGTGTGTGACTTTGCTAAAACCATGTCAGACTCCGAAGTTTTCTCTGCTTCCCCCGACCTGACCAGCAACATGTTTAGTTGTATGTCATTGTTCAACCGCTGACTGTCCAGGTGGTGTTCTGACAACGCCGTGGGCTACGTAGATAACTGGAGTGTTTTTTGGGGAAGGTCTGATGTGGAGAGATGGCATCCATCCCACTTTGAGTGGAGCCACTTTTCTTTCTAGAAATGTGGCCAATTGTGTTAGTCCTCCAAATGATTGACAACCCAGGGTCCAGTCCAGAAGCAGATTTGTGGTCTCACACACCTTTCTGCTGCTTCTCCTCTGTTTGTGGGGTTTTCTGTATTTTGTGCCTTTCTGCACTCCACTGTGTTTTCTCTTCATTGTGTTCTTATCCTGACACACGTCCTTCACGCCAGGTGTTTTTTCTTCTTTATATATTCTTCAACCTTGCTTCTTGTCAGCTGTCTGTGGATTGACCTTTGAAAGACTTTCATGTCCTGCCTCCCTTCGTGTCTCATCTACGCCTTCAAAGTAAGTTTTGCTGTCCCGCCAGCATTTTGTTTTGTTTATTTAAAATAAACTTTAATTACTTGTTTTACCTGGAGTCTCCCATTGCCTTCCTGCATGTGGGTTCAACACAATTTAAGGCAGAACATGACAGAATAGTTGTTTGTCTCGTTTATCTCTTTGTGGCCCTGTGATGGACTTGCGACCTGTCCAGTATACCCCACCTCTCACAAAGTGACTGCTGGATGTGGGCACCAGTGACCCAAAAGGAAGAAGCGGGTAAAGAAAATGGAAGGATGGATGGATGGATGGATGAATGGAAGGATGGATGGATATATGGATGAACAGATAGAGAATGGGAGGCAGAGCTTTCAGTCATCAGGCACCTCTCTTGTGGAACCAACTTCCAGTTTCTGTCCATGAGGCTGACACATCATCTACTTTTAAGATCTGACTTAAGTCTTTCCTTTTTGATAAATCCTATAGTTAGGGTTGGCTTGGGTTTCCTGAGCTATCCCTTAGTTATTCTGCCATAGGCTTAGACTACTGGAGGACAAATTGCCAATATTTCCTCACTCTGCTGCTGTCTTTACTTGCTCTGGTAATTATTTCTATCCTTAACGTGTTTTTGTCTTTCTTCTAATAGAAAGTACATCTGAACCTGCCATTTGATGCTTGTCTCTTTCTCCTTCCTGTCCTCTCAAACCCCAGCCACTTGTAGCAGATGGCTGCTTGTCCTGAGCCTGGTCCTGCTGGAGGTTTCTTCCTCATGAGGGAGTTTTTCCTTTCCACTGTCTCCATTGTGCTTGCTCAGATGGGAGACTGTGACAAAGTGAAGATTCAGTGCAATCTGCTGTCTTCCTTAGATAGAGAACTTTTACTAATTTTTTTTTTTTAATTTATGTGAATGTTTTTGTACAGTGCCCTGAGACAACTTTTTTTTTTGACTTGGCACAATATAAATAAACTGAATTAAATTGAATTGATATCAACTATCATTATTTAGGTTCTGCAAAACATTTTTACAATGATCAGCCATCTTCACAAACATTCATGGCAAAACTTGTATGATATTATTCTCTTAATTTTTCCTCTCCATTCCCACATATTGTTGATGTGAGGTTTACAAAACTAAATATTTTAGTGTTAGAAAACTGTTAATGTGATTCAACCAGTCTAAGTATTTTTGACGGTTTCTAAATGACTTTATTGTCAACACTGGATCCAAAATTTTACTGACAGCTTGAAGAGACCTTGCATTTGTTTCTACATGATCTTTTCTAGTTGGCCCACTTAGGTACATCTAAACTGCATATTTTTCATCACAAGTCTTGCTGGCATATGTTTATTTTCACAAATAATACCCCCTACAGAACAAACATTTTAAACCATTGTTACTGTTTATAAATCTGCAAATACATCACTTTGTTTAGATTGAGACATTTAATCTCTACGAAATGTAACTTAGTCTGAAGTCCTTTGTTTTAGATTAAAGACTTTAATACAATAAAACAGTAAAAATGAATAAAAACTTGGAAAAATTGTTAAAATTTTCAAATTCATCTTATATTGAAAAAAATATTCTTGCTTTATCTTACTTTAAAAAGAAACACACTTGATGGCAGAAGATTTTTTTTTTTAATCAGCATTTTACTTGCAGCGACAAATTCAAGACAGATTACATAACGAAAGAATCAGAGTCAGAGATTCTTTATTGTCGTTCGCACATGTGGTACATGTGGTGGAACAAAATTATGGACACAGGATCCCAGTTACATCCAACAGTAAAATGTAAAAGAAAAACAATAATGACATCTAAGATATGAATTAAGAATAACATCAACTAAAAATACACTAAGCACTAATACCATAAAAACATTACTTCAAACAGCAGCACGAACATGAGTCTGTGTGAGCAGATGAACACGCATGAACACATCAACATGAAACAGATCAGCAGCAATATAATGTGATTTTTTCACAGTGATTATTCTGGTTAGAGATTCACGAGTCAAACAGCCTCAGGGTAGAAGCTGTTCCTCAGTCTAGTGGTTCTACGCTTAATGCTCCTCAACCTCCTGCCTGAGGGGAACGGGGAAAAAAGTTTGTATTTTGGGTGAGTGGGGTCTTTCATGATGCAGGTGGCCCTCTTCCTGCATCTGGAGGTGTAGATGTCTGTGATGGTGGGGAGGCTGACTCCAACAGTCTTCTGTGCAGCCTTCACCACTCTCTGAAAAGCTTTTCTTTCTGCAGTTGTGCAGCCTCCATGCCACATGTTGATGCTGGAGCACAGGATATTTTCCACTGCACACCTGTAGAAGGAGGTGAGGACTGAACTTCCCAGACCAGCTCGTCTCAGCCGTCTGAGGAAGTAGAGTCTCTGATGAGCTTTCTTGATCAGGCTGGTGGTGTTGTTGCTCCAGCTGAGGTTGTCATTCATGTGTACACCGAAGTACTTGTAGCTGGAGACCACTTCCACCACAGATCCTCTTATGTTCAGGGGGGTGTAGGTGTGTTTGTTCCTTCTGAAGTCCACAATCATCTCCTTTGTCTTCTTCACATTGATGTGAAGGTTATTCTCTTTGCACCAGCTCTCCAGGTGTTCCACCTCTTGCCTGTAGCTGGACTCATCATTGTTTGTGATGCATCCCACCACCGCTGTATCATCTGCAAACTTTACAAAATGACAGCCTGGACGGGCAGCTGCACAATCATACGTGAACAGAGTGAACAGGAGATAGATAGATAGATACATAATGCATGGATTGTGTCACAGAATGAGCGTCAAAGAGAATTTGCAGCAGACTTTTATACAGCAGCAAAGTCCAGTGGGAGTTCCTTCATCTGCATTCAGGTGCCCAGACATGATCCATGGCCATCGGCGAGTTGGCCTCCAGATGGAGATAAGAGAATGTTTTGGGAATGTTCTCATGGTGACAATACCAGTGAGGCACTGTAAATTGGTGAGCTGGCTTTCAGGCTGAGACAAGAGAATGTTTTGATCATGTTTTACAGAAGCAAGTGGGAAGATGTTCTCAGACATAATACAATAAAAATATTCATACAAAAAATTCTCTAACATTTTATAAAGTCATCCATTATCTTTATGCACTTTTGCCTTTTTGGGTTGCGGGAGTCACTGGTGCACATATCCAGCCACCACTGTGCGAGAGGCATGGGACACCCTGGACAGGTCTCCAGTCCATCACAGGGACACATAGAGACAAATGAGACAAACAACCATTCACTCTTTCACTCACACCTAGGGACAATTTAGGGACATCTGTTCACTCATCTGCGCATAAAGTGAAGACGCTCCTACCTGTACTGTACGTTCCTTCAGTAGTGTTTTCACTCTAGTCCATCAGAGGGCAGTAAAACAAAAGAGAGAGAGACACTCAAAAGTCTAACATCTTCTTTGCATGTAATATTTTTCACAGTTTTTCTGTGATGTCTGTAAAATAGCAGTAATTGTTATCATTATCATCTGTGTTCTGCAGGAAAACCTTCGATGATGCCAACTGCAGTGGCACGGCCTACAACTCTGCAAACGCCACTTGTTGTGGAGGACGGATAACAAGTAAGGTTTTTGTGTCAAAACAGATGGAAATAAATATTTTTTGGGAGAAACAGTTGAGCTCTTCAATAAGAACATAATTTATTAAATGTGAAAATCACAAAAAGTGATTAAGTGTGAGCCTCAAGATTTCAACTTATTTAAGCCTTGATGGTGTTTTATATTTCCTTATGTGCTCCTTAAAGCAAACACATTAATGATGTTTGTATGTATCAGAAAGATTTGACAGACTTATGCTTACCTGCATTGTTGCAATGTACTATTTTCGACTCTAGGGGGGCTCTATAGCTTTGTGGTCAGTCTTTTTAGCCAGCAGCTGCAGGCTCAAGCCCATCGATAAGAGCAGCAGTGAAAAACAATATCCAAATCATAAATGTGGCTTTGCTTGCAGTGGCGACTCCTGCAGAAGATCGTTGCTCGAACTAACTTCACTAATTATATTTTGATAATTTTGTTGCAGTTCTTTAGTGTCATCTGATTATCACTGAACATTTGGGAATTTGGTTCTCAAAACAAAGTTTATCTCGTCTACTAATTTGTAAAACTAGCAACTCCTATAAATATTATTCTGTCAAACTTCAGGGGAAAAAGTGTTTTTAGTGTGTAAAAGACCGTTTTTATGGCGAGCCAGTGGATGTTAAAACTGCTGCTACTGTTCTTTCATCCCTGAAGGTTTTCTGGCTGTGTACTTGTCTTTACTTAATACAGAGTGAGCAAAATGAGACATTTATAGTGAAAATCCCTTCTTAAAGGAAAACATTTAGACAGAGCTTTTTAATTCCCGAGTTCACAATAAGTTTTTCCACATGTTGCAACACTTTCCATGTCAATCTGAAGCCTGTTGTTGCCTCAAGCAACTCACTAATGTCTAAAAGCGATGAGAGTTCGTCGTTTAATCTAGGGATTCCCCTCAGGCTGACTTGTTTTGTTCCACACACACCTTTTGAACTCTATTCTGCAGCAGCCAGGTACATACCTGCCAAACATCCCATTTTGGGTGGAACAGTCCTGGACATCCTCCCACCCCCCACCTGTCCCACTTTCCACAAAACAACAACAATAGTATTAATGCATTTTATTAAAAAAAAAAAAAGCCTTTCGGGACCCTCAAGGCCACTGTTCAGCTAAAAACCATCATACTAAGAGTTAAAAAAAACAACAATAATATCAAACATTGAAATAGACCTGGCTAAATTTTGAAGGACAGGTTAATCTAAAGTGATGGGTTTTCAGACCAGTTTTGAACATAGAAGTTATGTTTTGTAGGTCCGCAGGTAGTGAGTTCCAGAGTTGAGGAGCAGAGCAGCTGAATGTATGCAGGTGGAGGGAGGAGGCAGATCTGAGGGAGCAGGAGGGGCTGGAGATCTGCAGAAGGTCAGATACATCAGTTCAGTTTATTTATATGGCGCCAAGTCACAACAGAAGTCTTCTCAGGGCACTGAACAGAAACATTCATACTGTATATAAGTTAACACTATTTATCTGAGGAGCAGACTGCTTTGAGTTTAACTCCATCACTCTCATAAATATGAAGGAGCAAGATTGTGCATGGAAGGGGAATTGTGATAATGCAAAATTTAACAGTGAAGCTGCTGCAGGACGGGTAATTATAGGAGGAGGTGTGTGTAGCTGAGCTCCGAACCATGTGTAATTTATGAAGGGATTTATTGGGGAGGCCAAAAAGAAGAGAGTCACAATAATCTATCAGAGGTGTCACAAGACAAGGATGGCCGTGGAATGAGGGCGGAGAGAAGGATGGAGACGGTTAATGTTACAAAGGTGGAAATAAGCAGATTGAGTGGCATTATTGATGTGGGACATGAAGCAAAAAAAGTGAGCTGTTGAGGCTGACACCCAGACCCTTGACCTGAGGGGATGGGGGAAACAGTGAGCTAAGTGGAAGGAGAAAACATTCAGATTTGGAAAGAGTGTTTTTGGTACAGACTAGGATGAGTTCTGTTTAGTTGAAGAAAATTGTAGAAGGTCATAGTCGTGTGTAAATTGTGCTAATCATGGCAGCACATCGAGCTTAAGGAATCATTTAAATACAAATGTGTTTGTTAGTACCAATACTAAAGCTAATTCTACAGCCATCCTGCCAGTAGGAAGATGAGTCTCTGATGTCTACAGGCAGACACTCTAACCAGTCCACAAAAAACAAATGGTATGTTCAGAGGAGAAATAAGTAAATCTACAAAAATAAATTTAGTGGTGAAATGCATTGCAGAGAATTATATGAACAAATAAATTAACAAAAAATAAAAATAAACAGAATGAAACACCTGAATAACTGGTGATGAAAGCACACCCGGTCTCCCTTAGAAACACTTTGCGCTGCTCAAACTCACTAATAGTTCCTCGTTGCCATCAGCAAATATGGGCAGGTATATCAATGCACTTTTTTGCGTTATATTCTTGTGAATGCTGACAGAACCTTTGGTTTTTACTCCTGTTGTTACAGATGGCCTGAGTGAAAACATGTCCCAGTGCTGTGGACCAAAGGCGTACAACCCACTTAATGAAATATGCTGTGACTCAACCGTACATGCTAAACCTTCACCCAATGCCATGTGTTGTGGTAAAGGTAATTAACGCTAGCTGTATAAACAGAATTGAAAATGCTCACAAAAATCCATCTGCCCATCCATTTTCTTTACCAGCTTGATCCCGTTTGGAGTCACAGTGCTTATCTCCAGAGGTCACTGGGTGGGAGGCTCAGAGCACCCTTGGCAGGTTGTCAATCTAGTACATGGCCACAGAGAGACGGATGAAACAGACAAGATACATTCACACACCCACTCACACCAATTAACAATTTAGTTTCCAAATAACCTAACATACGTTTGTTTTTTGGACTGGGGTAGGAAAAAGTCCACTGCAGCCTTTTCTCTGAAAGGCAAAAAGGCAGTTACAGCGTGCGCTCTCAGACCATCATTACCTGCACCATCCCATCAGTGCAGACTGAACTTGGCAAAAAGGCAATTTCCTCCTCTGCTCCTGTAACCTGGAGCACCTTGCAACAGGAACTGAAGCTGTCCACTTTAATTTCTTTAGAGGATTTTAAACATTAGATAAAGTCAATAGAAACATCAAAGCAAATATTTTCTCGTTTTCAGTATTTTACCTTGTTTTATATGGCACCTTCATTTATTGTTTCATGCACTACTTTAGTTTAACTGCATTTTAATTCTACTTTATTGTTGTCTGTCTAAAACAGGTCTCTCTTGTAAATGAGTCCTCGCGGCTCAATGAGACTAACCTGTATAAATAAAGGTTGAATGAAAAGGCTGCAACCGCATCGACAAGCAGCCCACAAAATTATAATACAGCTAAAAACACGTTTCCCCACCTTCAGATTGACTGCAGAACCTTTTGGGTAAGTCAGAAGATTCAAATTCCAACATCTGGTGGTTAAATTTATGGTTTTGTGTCAATTATTTCACAATCTGACATTCACTTAACCTCAGTCAAGAGCTTTTAAATGCATCCAACCTTTATTTATACAGGTTAATCCCAATGAGCCTCGGGGACTCATTTACAAGAGAGACCAGATTTTAACAGAGTGATGACAACAGTAGATAATCAAAAAGGATGCAAACAAATTGAAATTTTATTTATTTTAATTTTTTCTAACAAGTGAAAATAAAATGGCATTTAAAAGTAAAAGTAACCAAAATAAAAAAGAAGCTAGGTTGTATGGCTGTGTAGAAAACAAAAAACAAGAACATGTCTGCATTGTTTTTTCCAGGAATTTAAAAGCCACTTAGAGAGGTCAAGGTTGAGAGCTTCAGATATTTTTGCAAGATGTTCCAGGAAACAGGAGCGGAGCAGGAGAAGGCCCTTTTGCTGAATTCAGTCCTCACAGAGGGAACACTGCATGTAATAATGTCCTGCGAGCGCACGCTCTAGCTGCACTCACAAATGGTAAATGGTAAATGGACTGTTCTTATATAGCGCCTTTCTATCTGATCGAGACACATACCATCAGGAAAAGAATCAGCAAACAGATAAGTCTAGCAAGGTTGAGTCAGGTCCACTGGACAGAATCTTCTTTGTTCAGTTCAGTTCAGTTTATTTATATAGCACCAAGTCACAACAGAAGTCAGCTCAGCACACTGAACAGAAACATTCATACAGTATATATAAAAAGCAAGTTAACATTATTTATCTGAGGAGCAGACTGTTTTGAGTCTAACTTCATCGCAGACTCTCATCTTATCTTTGTTGAAACGTTTCGTCTTTTATCCAAAGGACTTCTTCATTCTGAGGAGCTGCAACAAACTCAGGCTTATAAGCAGCATATTCTCATAGTGGATCAACCAGTTTGCTGGTGACCCCAAAAACTAGTTGTTCACATGCAAAAGGAGGACCATCAACCTAACGACCAATTGTTAGACATTACTGAGCATGAACTTAAACAGACAAGGTGTCTTACATACATTTTAAATCAAAGCTCTGAACATGAACTGCTTGACAGCAAGTTATAAGTTTCGACCCTCTTACCATAGTGGTCTAGCAAATTACAATCTGGGTTGGCACATCAGCTGTTTTCCAATACGTGAGCTTTGTTAGGATAAAATTGTTTAAAAAAAATTTTAAATCCTTATTAAAGAATCATATTTTTTTTCCCACAGATCCCTTTGACAACAAAACCCAGCTGTGTTGTGGTCCTGAAGCGTACAAGAAAGCCATGACCAAGCTGTCCTCTGACCATCAGTGCTGTATGAACATCAGTCAGTTCAACATTAAGCTCGAGTGCTGCTGTCCGTATAAAAATCCAATAGTACAACTTCAAATCAAAGGCACAGCGTGCTGTGGTAAGGACTCAAACCCATTAAACCTGGTTAGCTCCTTCAATACACTCTGCGATAACAGCTATCTTAAAGAGTTTCTGCTTTTTTGTTCTTCTGTTGTAGCTCAGTTCTTCATTTCTTGTTCAGTTATTGTTTTTGACAGCATCATTTGAAAATACTCCGAAAACTACAGTTCAAGTTTAAATTTCACAAGGGGACAAATCTCAGTGGTTCTCAAAGTTGTGGTCAAGTCCCCACCATGGGTTGTGATCTTGATGAAACGAGTTCCACAAATTAAATAAAATTCAATAATAGTTGCTTCTAGCACATTTTCGTGTCACAAACGGTAAAAATTAATAAGATTGGCATGTTGGCTGCATTGCTATTATGCTCTTGTTCAATCAATAGTAACAACGTTTCTGTACTTCAACAAGCAAAAGTCTTCCACTGTTGGGATTAAAAGCTCAGGATTCAGTGGTGTGCAGTATTGAAACACGAAGAAATATACTTCCTTTGTCTGTTTGTAAAATTACACATTTGCATTTTGCGTTCATGTGCATTTAAATCATCCCTCATTAGAACACATTTTCAGAAAACCTGTAATGCAACCATGAATTTGTTTTTCTTTTCATAAATGTTTAATAGTTGAATTTCTTTATTGGGGCTTATGTGAACATTTTACTTGTTTATTCTACAGTAAAGAACTTCACCACTACTCCCAGACCTCAAAGGTACAGGTACGTACAGTAAATAGTTTGGATTTATTGACTTTTATCGGGTGTAAATGAAATTATGCCAAAAATATTTAGACTATGTCAAAATCACATGTACCAAAGCCTTTTAAATGCAGTTTAAATTAATTGAATATGTGCCAATTATTTTATTGAAATCATGTGTCCGTAGGTGTTTTCAATGACATAAATCATTAAAAAATATATTTATACACAGTTTGTTTTAGGGGACAGTACTAATCTTTTTATGACACATGCCCTGCTGTCCTTAAATTTGATGTCAACTGAACAAAATTTAGTTTTGTGGCATTTTGATACATTTTGCAATAACGCCACTTGCTTCACCAAGTGTTTCAAGTGCGCCTATTCAATGAAAAAAGTTGCGTATATTCAGAAACACTTTTTATTAACTTTTAAATAAACCATCACAAAAGTAACAAAATACTTAATGGGAGAGTCATCCCCACAGCATACTGTTTCTGTCTGTATTGCAGCAAATGTTTTAGTACCGCAATTTCTTATCTGACTCTTTTTGTTTGACATTTTTGAATTACTACTATTTTTTGTCATCCAGTAACCAGGAAACAACAAAACCAAACGACTTAAACAATTCCAACAACTCAAACAAGGTGCGTGAACCCATTCGTCCAAACCAAAAAATAAATGTTTTTCATGTTGTCTCAGAATTCACAGCATTTTATTTTGATGGTAAATAAAACATTAAACTTCCTAACTTTTTCATTCAACCTTTATTTATACAAGTTGAGGATGAATGAACACAGCAGCGTGAACTAAATCA
Source organism: Nematolebias whitei (assembly GCF_014905685.2). NCBI lineage: Eukaryota > Metazoa > Chordata > Actinopteri > Cyprinodontiformes > Rivulidae > Nematolebias > Nematolebias whitei. The sequence goes on along the minus strand of NC_056503.1, from coordinate 31,226,483 downwards.
GCAGGATGAGATAAGCATCATGTATAGTCAGCAGCACTTATCAGCAATGAAGTGACATTACAGTGATTTCTTCACAATAATTTTCACAGTGATAATCCTGACTAGGGATTCATGAGTCTAACAGCCTCAGGGTAGAAGCTGTTCCTCAGTCTAGTGGTTCTACACTTAGGGGCGCGTATTTTAAGTGCATCCACAGCTTTCTCTCTGCGGATCTGCTGATCATTTACACGACACCAGTGGCCCCCTCTGAATCTGGAGGTTTCTGAACCCACCTTCCAGAGTGGAGGTTTTTCGCTGACCCCCCGCTGATAATGTAAACATCTCCCGCTGAGGCTTTGTGTTAAATCACATGCGCACACGCACGCGCAGACAGCTGCTATATTTCTGTCAATATGGCGGCGGATAGTGCTTTCAGAACCTCGACTGATGGAATATATTTTAATCTCGTAGTTAATCTACGTCAGATTCCAGGTGCTGTGACCGACATCTGTGTTGGAAGAGACACAATCTGATCCAGTTCTAATGTCGCTGTTTATAGAACGAGGCACGCGCACACGTCGTGCTGCACTATAACATAAATGTGCTAAATAACAACAGTTTAATATTAAACACTATTTATGTTAGTGCGAGATATAATGAAGCTCTGAGCTAAATGAAGCTATATGGACATTATGTGATTCAAATTTAAAATGATGCTCAACATGTAGCATGAACACTAAAGTTGAAAATGAAGACATTAGGTTTAATTTTTATTTATTTATTCAACACCACAAACTGTATGTCACACAAACACTGATAATTAAACTGAACACACTATTAAAACATGTTAACTGAACTTGAAGGAAGGAGGCCCAGAGGAAGACCCAGGACACGCTGGAGGGACTATGTTTCTCGGCTGGCCTGGGAACGCCTCGGGATTCCCCCGGAAGAGCTGGCCCAAGTGGCTGGGGAGAGGGAAGTCTGGGCCTCCCTACTTAGGCTGCTACCCCCGTGACCCGACCCCGGATAAGCGGAAGAAAATGGATGGATGGATGGATGGATAACTGAACTTGAATGGATTGAATAAAAGAAATGATTGGAATTTAAAATAAATAGTTCATCCAACATCTCTCTTCGACGTCCTCCTGCCCTGCATCTGGGCCGAGCCTCATTCAGAACCGGTTCGCCTGGTGGGAGGACAGCTTCTTCTTCTTTCAGGAAAAAATAAAAACTCGGTTGTTTTGTAACCGAAGTAAACACAAGCTAACATTATTAAGAACATTTGATTTACCTGCTGTAAATCAGCTACTGATGATCACGGAGTAAAGTCCGACATCGACTCGGTTCTGGTCCACCCAGTGACCGGTGTGGAGCTGTTAGATGAAGCGGTCCCACTTGGCATCAAATCTGTCGACTCTTATCCAAAATCCAGCTTTAACTTGTTGTTAAGTTACGTTGTTGTTAGCTGGTTAGCACAGAGGAAAACAACGTGCCGAGGCAGCACGCATGTGCATTAGGTGAAGGTACAAAATTCACAGCACCATCTAATGACCCGGCATGGTAACTACAGCGGATTCGGGAGGGCGGGGGGAATCCTCCGGATGCATGTAAACCCAAAATGCGACCGTGTCAACGCAAATCTTTTCCTCTAATTGACATACGAAAAAACCTACGTTTCCCCCCATCGTGTCCGTGTAAATAGGGCCTTAATGCTCCTCAATCTTCTGCCTGAGGAGAGCAGGGCAAGAAGTGTGTGTGCTGGGTGAGTGGGGTCTTTCACGATGCAGGTGGCTCTCTTCCTGCATCTGGAGGTGTAGATGTCTGTGATGGTGGGGAGGCTGACTCCAACAGTCTTCTGTGCAGCCTTCACCACTCTCTGCAAAATTTTTCTTTCTGCAGTGGAGCAGCCTCCATGCTGCAAGTATGTTGATGCTGGAGCACAGGATGCTCTCCATTGCACACTTGTAGAAGGAGGTGAGGACTGAGCTTCCCAGACCAGCTTGTTTCAGCCGCCTGAGGAAGTAGAGTCTCTGATGAGCTTTCTTGATCAGGCTGGTGGTGTTATTGCCCCAGCTGAGGTTGTCATTCAGGTACACGCCCAAGTACTTGTAGCTGGAAACCACTTCCACTGCAGACCCTCCTATGTTCAGGGTGGTAGATGTGTTTATTCAGTCTGAAGTCCACGACCATCTCCTTTGTCTTCTTCACATTGATGTCAAGGTTGATTCCTGCACCAGATGTCCAGATGTTCCACCTTCTGCCTGTAGATGGACTCCTCATTGTTTGGGCTGCATCCCACCACCGTTGTATCAACTGCAAACTTTACAATGTGACAGCCTGGATGATTCGGTGCACATTCATACATTAGCAGAGTGACCAGGAGGGGGCTCAACACACAGCCCTGGGGGGAGCCAGTGTTGAGGGTTATGATGGAGGAGGAGAAGTCATGGATCCTCACTGATTGGGGTCTGTTGGTTAATAAGTCTAGGACCCATTTGCATATAGAGGAACTTAGTACTAGTGTGATTAGTTTGTCCTTCAGGGTCTGGGGAATTCATGTAAATAATGTCATAATAGTCAATGGAGGGAAGGAAAGTCACAGTTACAAGGTGTTTCCTAGCATTCACAGTTAGATAGTTAAACTTATTTATAATATTTGGTTTGAAGATGGCGGAAGCAGAGCAGGAGGTGGTAGAGATGAAGATGTTAAGATTATCATTGAGAATGACTAAAATGGACAGGATTGGAAATGAGTACATCAGAAAGACACCGAAACAGAGGCAAGCATGAGATGGGCAGCTGGTGGATACACATTATTGAACAAAGGATGTTGAATATGGAGCTACCATGGAGGAAGAAAAAAGGAACACCACAGAGAAGGTTCATGAATATAGTGAAGGAGGATCTGCAGAAGGTTGTAGTGATAGAGGAGGATGTAAGGTGAAATGGAGGCAGATAATTCCCTGCAGCAACTCCTAAAGGGAGTGAGAGAAAGAAGTCCATTCAGTTCCATCTGATATGAATGAATTCAGTTCAGTTTGATACAGCTGAATTTTTATTTTAAGATAGTTTTTTTTCCTGCATAAATATATGGTACGTCTACTTTTCAAACAGAGCGTTTGCTGCGAAAACGGGGATCGAGTTGAAACGTACTCAAAGAAGGAAGGATTTGAGTGCTGTGGTCACTATTACTACAACAAATTTCTGTGGCAGTGCAGAAACAAAAGACTAACTGAGGTATTTGAACTTAAGCTTAGCACATTAAAGTGAATAGGTCTTACAGCTTTTCAAACTTAAGAACTTATTTGTCATTTTATTAGTTTCTGCATTGTGTGAATAAAATGTAAGTAATGTTTTACAGAATCCATGCTTCAGCAGCCTGGATAAAGCGAAGCACTGCAGAAGTAAGATATCAATTAAAAATTATTACTTCCTCTTTAAAACAATAAAATAAAAATGTTGGCTATTCGTATGTTTGTAATGTTAATGTTTTTGTTGTTTCTCTCATTGTTTAGTGTTCATTGGGATTCTGGAGAATAAGCATCTGGACTACATAACGTTTAACAGTGTGTTCAGAATCAGTGGGAAAAAACTATATGGATCATTTCACCATAAAATATTTGGTGATGCTAAATCCTTAAACCTGGTAGCTGGAATGATGTACTTGTTCAGTGACAATGAAGTCTTCACTGAACTCATCAATCAGACTACACTTAAGAGCCTTCATTCCTTTTTTGTCAACAATTTCTAGTAGGTCACCACTGGTTGGTCTGTCTCTACCAACTTCAAGCTAATACTCAATACCAAATGTAGTACATTTGAGTGACAGTTTTATCATAACCACAATATTTCTTGAGACATTATTAGACAGTACATCTCAACCATATATCAAGTACTGACAAATACTGATGTTTGACTCAGGTTCAAGTTGTGATGGCTGTCACAGCTTATACAGAGGATTTCTACTGTACATGTCACACAGGGAGTGGTAACATGTTTATATTTACGCTGTTGTTCTATGCAAGTTTGAAAGTAGCAATGAATACTCAAATCTGACAAAAGCTAGACAAGTAAAAGGCACGCTTTCACTATTCAGTCTGAGAACAAAAGAAGCTATGATATTTTTTATTTATGGTAGCAAGTACCATAAAAAAAAAAAAAGTTATTATAAGCTAAACTGCTGTCAGCTAATGTAGTTTGCTGTTAGAAATATTTACTTTTATTCTGCAGTTTTGAAACTAATTGATTTTGACAATGAATGTTGTTCAGCATGTAATTTATTATGCTTCATTGATAAAGCTAAGAATTAATACCTATAAAACAATTTCAGGGATACATCATGCTCTGATTCAAAACCCTACTCTGTGTATATATTCCAAAAACTCTTTTTTTTTTTTTTTTACAAAAGAAAGCATTAAAGCAGCAATTTATTCAAATGTGATTTCTGTACTGCAACTCATTATGTAGTTATTCAAATGGAGTGTAGTTCTGAATGGTTTATGGTGCATTACTTTAATTTTGTAAATGTGACTGAGCAGAGCCAACTCAAGATAAATGTAATGTATCAGTGAAGCTCATTTTTCTTTAATACAAGGTTTTAAATAAAAAAGCACTTTCAAAAGCCTTGGCTGTTTTTGTTTGTAATGATTATGTCATTGAGGTTGGGTTCTTCTTTACTGAATTATATTTTCTTGACGACATAAAATTTCATTGATGGGGCCACGGGCACTTAATTTTGTTTTAATTTGGCTTTTCACGTTTCCATTTAAAGAAAATCTATGAAAATTCCATAATTTAATGCAAAAAGTCTCAATGCCTTGCTTATGTATTCAAATGTCATTATTCCTTTTGCTCATTTCCTGATGCAAAACTACTCTGGCTCCTTGAAGCTAAATATGTTTTGCTGGACATGTTTAGATTGGGAAATTCAAGATAAATACAGTAGTTCTCTTTGTTTAACCACTTGAGAGTTTTCATTTTTATATTCAGTGTCACTCTCATTTTAAAACATAAATCTTTTTATTTCAGCTCTCAAAAGATAAGATAGAACTGCATTGATCCTGCAGGAAATTGGTGTGCCAGAGTTTTAAATATAAAAACTAACAGAATAATAAAAATACCAACAATTAAGTTCTAAAACAGGTCAGGTGCAGACAGAAACATTGTTTTATTCAGACAAAATTGCCTTTGCTAATAAAGCAACAAAAGTACATAATGTTGCTACCAGGCTTTATTATGATGATATGTGGTAAAACACTTGTTAAAATATTATCCATAAATGTTATGAACAGTTAGTTAAAAAAGGGTAACCTTGGTTGCATTCAATACTCTGCTATATTGAGTCAGATTTTTTTTTTCAGTGCTAGAAACCAATCTTCATGTCCACCGTTACAGGGACCATATTTTCCTTTGCAGGGAGCCTGAAGTAATTCATTCTTTAAGTCAGCACGGCCCCGGAGACTGTTTGGACAAACTCATAAACCATCCATCCATCTATCCATTACATTTACCCTTCTTCCTTTTTGGGTTGGGTCACTGGTGCCCATGTCTAGCTATCACTCTGTGAGTGGTGGGGTACACCCTGGACTAGTCTCCAGTCCATCACAGGGACACATAGAGACAAACGAGACAAACAACCATTCACTCACACCTAGAGACAATTTAGAGTTACCAATCAGGGTAACATGCATGTTTTTGGTCTGTGGGAGGAAACCAGAGTACCTGGAGAAAACCCACGTATGCACAGAGAGAACATGCAAACTCCACCCTGAAAGGCCCCCAGACCGGGATTTGAACAGGGGGCAACCTGCTCGTTGAGAGACAGCAGCTCTACCAACTGCGCCACCAAACATTTTTTTAAAAACCTTGAAAGACTAATGAGCTGGCTCAGAGTTCCATGACCAAGATGAAAACCACATTACTCCTCCTGAATCTGTTTTGACCAGACCTCATTTAAAAAAACAGGCACCACTTCCACCAGTTGGGTTGAGAACCTTTCTGTCCACAACATAACTGTGTACTCAGGTCAGCCGCAATCCATCACTGTAAATGTTCATAATCATAATCAGAATGCCTTTATTGACATTATACGCAAATACGTACAATGAAATTAAGAGTCACTCCTTTTTTCAGAGCAAAAACATTCTTAAGAAAAACACACACTAAAAATAAAAAAAAATTAACGCCATATAGATATAATAGCACTATGAAAGTAAAAAATACAAGTATTTCACAATTATATCGCACATTATGGATATTAGTGAGGTAGTTAAGGTGACTGAGTATGAAATGTCAGTAGTATTGCACAATATAAGTTTGGGGTTTGGGAGGTTAGATTATTAAATCAGTGCATGTGTGAGTTCAGTGTGGTGATGGCTTTCGGGAAAAAACTGTTCTTGAATCTGTTTGTTCTTGTTCTGATGCACCTGTAGCGTTTCCCTGAAGGTAACAAGTCAGACAGTTCAAAACCCGGGTGTGAACAGTCCATGATTATGCTTTCTGCTCTGTTGAGGCAGCGTGATGTATAAATGTCCACCAGGGAGGGGAGAGGGCAGCCAATCATCTTTTGTGCTGTCTTGACTACTCTCTGAAGGCTCTCCATGTCAGCCAGGGTGCAGCTGCCGTACCATACTGTGATACAGTATGTCAGCAGGCTCTCGATGGACGAGCGGTAGAAGGTCAACAGCAATTTGGTGTTCAGGTTGTGCTTCTTAAGTACTCTTAAGAAGTGTAGTCTCTGCTGAGACTTCTTGATGACCGCTGTGGTGTTCTCTTTCCAGTTAAAGTCAGCAGAGATATGGACACCAAGAAATCAGAAAGTGTGAACCCTCTCCACGCATTCGCTGTTGATGTAAAGGGGGGCTAGGTTGGTGCTGTGCTTCCTGAAATCAATAATTACCTCCTTGGTTTTTTTGATATTCAGAGCCAGATTTTTCTCTGAGCACCAGGTTGCTAGCTCCAGGACCTCCTGTCTGTAAAATGTCTCATCTCCCTTAGAGATTAGTCCGACCACTGTGGTTTCATCAGCGAACTTGACGATGAGGTTGTTGTTGTGGGCCGGGCTGCAGTCATGGGTGTAGAGACAGTACAGCAGGGGGCTCAGCACACAGCCCTGTGGGGAGCCAGTGCTCAGCGTACGAGTGGAGGAGCGGTGGGAACGAAGTCTTACAGATTGGGGCTGATTGGTTAGGAAGTCTTTTATCCATGCACATGTGAGGGGGGGGAGGCCGAGATTGTCCAATATATTTATAAGAATGTCCAGAATGATTGTATTAAAGGCCGAGCTGTAATCCACAAAGAGCATTCGAACGTAGCTGTGCTGTTGTTCCAGGTGGCTCAGCGTGGTGTGGAGAGCTGCTGCAATAGCATCCTCTGTGGACCTGTTGGTGGGATATGCAAACTGGTAGAGGTCAAAGTTCGGAGGGAGATAGTTCATGGCAAAGCACTGAAGTTCTCCCACACCCAAAGATTTACATTTGTAACTTCTTAACAACTAAGTCTGGCCTCCCAGTATTTGTCAGCTGATTTAACGAGCTAAGAAAATGTTTTAGGACTCATTCTTTGATGGTTCCATGCACCTCAGGTCCACCACTACAAGAACGTCTTGGTGCCGGATCCACTTTTAAACACATTTATGCTCAAACATGATGTTTGTTATAAACCATATCTCATAGAAATCCAACAGCAACAGTGGTTCAGACTGGGAAGTCCATTCCTGACAATCCCACCCATCAAAGTTGTACTGCCATTGCTTACATGAGTGCTGAAGTACCCCAGTAGGTCAATGGTAATACAGTGAGATAAAGCTAATGATGTCTCCAAGACAGTTCAACACATTTTTTAGTTGTTTGAGCATCCATTTTGGTCCATAAAGCACACATTTACAAGACATAGTGCTACTGCCAAAATACTCCATTTACCAGATATCATAAGAGCTAAGACTTTTGGGAGTGGTGGTGCAGAGGATAGAGAAGGTGGGCCTGTGATTGGAAAATCACAACATGAAAAACAATGATTTTGATATTTTTTGTAAATGCCAACATTTCTGAGCTGGTTTCTCATAAACTTTGAAATCTTTACAAATGAACAATCTGCTTATGTTAAAAGTGCACAAATTTTTGTTTTCATTATGCCTTTATGTTTAATTCTTCTTAATTTACTGGTACGTTTTAAATTATACACCCCTTGATGCAGCAAGGACCATTATATCTGATCCTGTTCCTGCTTAGGAGACACTGAGGAAATCTTTGACTTCCAATGAGTTAAAATTCTTCCTAAATCAAAAGCTGCATTTTAAAACAACAACTGAAATAATAATAATAATAATAATTGTTTTTTTGATTGAACTTGCACATCATCAAGTTCTGTCAGCAACAGATTACGTGGGCTCAGCTTTGACAAGTGTCTCATTGTTTAAAAGGTTGACAATAGCTGTGATTAATGTTCCAAAGGAAGCAGGCAGAACAGCTTCAAGCCTGACGCCAAATACGTGCTGCTATTAGTTCAAAATTGGATCCTTGCCATTGAGTCATTTTTAGATGTGGGTATAAACATAATCTTTGAATCTGCTGAACTTTGCATCGGAAAAAACTTTTGTAAAATTTCCAGGCAGTGAATTAGGTTCAGCCTGAGGCTAGGCTGACATCATCATTAGGGAGCATCTATATTTTTTTTTTAAAGAAGGAGAGATTCTAATCACAGGACTTCTCATAATGAATTTTCTAATAAATACAAAATGAATGACATTACAAGGATAAAAATATGGTTCATTATGGATTTAAATTGTTTATTGCTAAACAAACTGATTTATAACAGCCAGGCCCCCACTTGTGTGAATCAGTGAGGGTATTGCTCACACTTTAAATAACTTATGAATGGGTGGACTTTCATCACAAAGCTCATCTATATCCGTTCATTATAGTTAGTCCTATAATATCAATTTTAGTGTTTTTGAATCTTTCTTTGGGCGTCAACAGAAAACTGAATTCACTTGTTTAGTTAAGACTAAAGGCCGATAAATAATACTTTATTGTTCACCATAAGGTACAAATAAATGTGATTGATGGGCAAGATGAGTAGTGCAAGAAAAGAAACAGGCCTTTAAGAAAATAACTGCAGGAGTGTCAGCCTGATGCAGTGTTAAAAAAAGAAAAGGTCTCTGCTGTTTTGCTGCAGCTTTCTTTCTTTCTTTTTTTTTTTTTTTTAGCTCCGTGCTCCTCCCTTTTACTCTCACAGATGATGTTTTCTGTTGGATGGACGGACGAATGGCTTGTAAGCGATAACCGCTTATGAAAACGAATTAAAACGATCCTCTGGTAAGACATGAAAACTTACTGTTCATATATAGAAAATTAATTTCATTTAATGTGAAATGTTCTGATGTTATGTTATTGTTGTCATTGCTCTTTGTATTTTTGTGCAGTCACACAATATGTTCACAATTACTGTTGTGCTTAAAAGTTTGTGAAGCCTTTATAATTTTCTATATTTCTGCATAAATATAACCTAAAACATCATCAGATTTTCACACAAGTCCTAAAAGTAGATAAAGAAAACCCAGTTAACCAAATGAGAGAAAAATATTATACTTGGTCATTTATTTATTGCGGAAAATGATCCAGGATTACACATTTGTGAGCGTAAAATATGTGAACCTTTACTTTCAGTGTGTGGTGTGACCCCCCTGTGCAGCAGTAACTGCAGCTAAATGTTTCTGGTAACTGCTGATCAGTCCTGCTCACCAGCTTGGAGGAATTTTAGCTCATTCCTCTGAACAGAACAGCTTCAACTCTGTGATGTTAGTGGTTTCTTCACATTAACTGCTGCTTCAGGTCCTTCCACAACATCTGGATTGGATTCAGGTCAGGACTTTGACTCGGCCTTTACAAAACATGAACTTTATTCTTCTTGAACCATTCTTTGGTAGAACGTCTTTTGTGCTTAGGGTCATTGTCGCTGCATGACCCACCTTCAGCTCATGGACAGAATTTTTGATATTTTCCTTTAGAATTCTCTGCTATAATTCAGAATTCATTGTTCCATCAATGATGACAAGCCGTCCTGGCCCAGATGCATCAGAACAGGCCCAAACCATGATACTAACACCACCATATTTCACAGATGGGGATAAGATTCAATTCAATTCAGTTTATTTAAATGGCCCCATGCCACAACAAAAGTCATCTCAGGGCATTCACCGAACAGAAACATTCATATAAAATAACAATTTAACAATTTTTATCTAAGGAGCAGACTGCTTTGAATTTAACTAATCACAGAACCCTCCTCTTGAGCAAGCATGAAGGTGACAGTAGAAAGGAAAAACTCTCTCATGAGGAAGAAACCTTTAGCAGAACCAGGCTCAGGACAAGCAGCCATCTGCTTCAACCAGCTGGGTTTGAGAGGAACAGGAAGAAGGAACAGATACACAATGGCAGGTCCAGGATCACATGTTAAGATAGAAATAATAGCAAATGAAAACTATTCAGTTTTAACAATTCATTCAAGGAAATTAGGTGAATTTGTCCTCCAGTAGTCTAAGCCTACAGCAGCATAACAAGCCAACCCTTACTATAGGATTTATCATAAAAGAAAGACTTAAGCCCAGTCTTAAAATTGGACAATGTGTCAGCCTCATGGACAGAAACTGGAAGTTGGTTCCACAAGAGAGGAGCCTGAGAACAAAGATCTTCCTCCCATTCTGCTCCTGGAAATGCTAGGAACTGCAAGCCTGCAGTCTGGGAGCAAAAGTGCTCTGTTAGGAAAATATGGAACAATAAGACCTCGAATATAAGATGGAGCTAGGTTGTTGAGGGCTTTGTAGGCTAGAAGTAAGATACTCCTTGCAATCCTGCCATGCATGTCATTGTTGTTCAGTGTTCTCCTGATGGTGGATTCATGAACATTAACATCAATCAGTCCATGTGAGAGAGGCCTTCAGTAGCTGAGAAGTTACCCTGGGGTCCTTTGTGAGCTCGCCAACTATTCCACACCTTGCTTTTGGAGTGATCTTTGTTGATCAACCACTCCTGGGGAGGATAACAATGGTCTTGAATTTCCTCCATTTGTTCACAATCTGTCTGACTGTGGATTGGTGGAGTCCAAACTCTTTACAAATGGTTTTGTAACATTTTCCAGCCTGATGAGCATCAACAAATCTTTCTGAGGTCCTCATAAATATGTTCAGCTCCTGCCATTATACACTTCCACAAACATATTGTGAAGATCACACTTTGATAGAGCCCTGTCTTTAAATCAAACAGGGTGCCCACTCACTGGCTGTGATTATCGTACTCACCACTGCACTCTGTATTCACTGGTTAACTGGACATCATTAACTTCACGCAGACTCTCTCACTGATATATTTTTGTCTTTAAATCACTTCTTGGTCTGCTGCCTTCATACATCTCCTCCTACATGTCTCTGCATGAGTGCAGCTACAGCATGCGCTCTCAGGACATTATTACCTGCAGTGTTCCCTCAGTGCGGACTGAACTTGGCAAAAGGGCCTTCTCCTACTCCGCTCCTGTTTCCTGGAATATCTTACAAAAAGAATTGAAGCTCTCGACCTTGACCTCTCTAAGTGGCTTTAAGAATCTGTTGGACTCCTGGCAGGGACCAATGCAGACATGTTCCTGTTTTTAGTTTTCCAAAATTCGCCTTACAATCTAGCTGTTTTTACTTTTTTTGCCATATGATTTGTAAAAATTATTATTAATAATAATAACAATAATAATAATAATAATAATCTGTATGCCTGTTTATAACTGTCTATTGTTGTCTCTGTTGTCTATTGTTGTCATCATTCTTTGTTGAAATTAGGTCTCTCTTGTAAGAGTCCTCGAGGCTCAATGGGATTTACCCGTCTAAATAAAGGTTGAATGAATGAAAACTCACACCTGATCATCATCCCATTGATTGAAAACACCTGACTTTAATTTCACCTTCAAATTAACCGATAAGCCTAGAGGTTCACATACTTTTGCCACTCACAAATATGTAATATTGGATTATTTTCCTCAATAAATAAATGACCAAATATAATATTTTGTCTCATTTGATTAACTGGGTTCTCTATATCTATTTTAGGACTTGTATGAAAATCTGATGCTGTTTTAGGTCATCTTTATGCAGAAATATAGAAAAGTAGAAAGGCTTCACAAACATTCAAGCACAACTGTACTCATAAACTTCCTTTGTATGTAAATGTCCAACAGTTACTGTATTGTGGTTTTTATCTTTTTACATTTTTACCTAACATGCTGGAGAGCTGCATAAGACCTGGCCCAGCGGGGAGCTCTCCATTATGATAACACCTTATGAGGACAGGCGAGAATAGAGACGAAAGTTTACTGAGGAAAAATAAAAACTCTTCTAAGCGGTTATGTTTTTTTTCTCAGAGGAATAGCTCATCTGAAGAACACTCCTGTAAGGGGAAACCTACAACCAGAATAATACAATCTGCTGAGAGGATCTCAGGAGCTGGAAGTCTGTGGGTTTGGTTTGTCTGTCAGCAGCTGTTTTCCACAGCAGCTGTTTTCCACAGCCAAACAGCTACATGCACTTGAACAGGATAGCATGTGTTAAATGAACAAGAATAGTTAAAAAAAAAACAGACAGGAGTGGTGCGGAACATTCCTGTGTAGCTGATTCCCACAGTTTGCCCCCCCCCCCCCAAAAAAAAAGTCAGACATTCCTACAGCCACATGAACCCCGCATGTCTCAAATTTATTTAAAAAAAAAAAAAAAAATTATTACATCCTGATGAAAAACACTCCCATTCAACTCATTCCCTAATTTGTTTTTGATAACAGATGTTGAAATGTTTTTGATTATTTTCTTGTTAATGCTTGTCTGTGTGGCTCAGGTTTGTACAGGTGTCTGACTCTGCCAGTTAGAAAATAACAGGAAGTAAACAGAATGAAAACTCTTACCTAAAAAACAGTCAGTAAAGTTAACAGAGAAACAACGAGAAGAGAACTCAAACTGCCAAAACACTACTGATTTTGGACATCACATGAGCACAGACACTAAGAATCTTTGACAAGAGATAGGAAAACTTCCACTGAAAGTACTTTGCAGAAGCATTTGCCAAATTATGAAGAATAGTGAAGCAGAAATGATGAGGCTCAGTAGTTAATGTCATAACCCTGCTCTGTAACCCTGAAGCTGCAGGTTCGAGCCCAGGTTGCATCAGAAAAGACATCAGGTGTAAAACAACTGCCAAATCTATCATGCAGTTTTATTTATTTAATAAATGTATTTATTTAATTTTTAAACAGGAAAAGAAATCGGGCCTGGCTCAGCATATTTGCTGTTTTACAGCAGATTCCTGTTCTGCAAAACTTAAAAAACACACAGCTATCCAGTATCACATCACATTAATAGACACACAGACATACCACATTACAAAATACAAAAATGGCAGCATTTATACGGCAAACATCTAATGGTGAGTGCAAAAGAAGGTGTCCAACAGATGACGTGCATGAGTCTTCTTAAAAAGTGGGAATGTTGAGATGGACTTGATGTTGTGGAATGTCATTCCATGCTTTAGTATAAACATAGAAAAATAATCTCTGGCCATAACAGTTTTTAAAGGTTGGTAGTGGCAAGTGCGATCATGTGCATAATTGGTTTTAGGCATCAACGTAGAAAGAGCAACATTACTGACACCATGAAAAACCTGAAAATACAATTTAATACTGCTGTGTAGAACATAATTTTGAAAAGTTAGAGCATTTGAAGAAGAAAGAGCTGTACAGTGATGAGTCCAGCTGAGAAGTTATGAATTTCATAGGCTCTATTGTAGAGCCTAGCGATGGGTTTCAGGATTTCATTAGTAGTAAGAGACCAGACAGGTAAACAGTATGACATAGTTGAATAACAGACATAGTTTCATTCATTGTGGTGAACCCAGCAGAAGGGAACAGGTGACTTGCACAACAACAACATCAAAAAACATGAAGAATAGGGGAGTGTTTCATCATTTAATATTTTTTGTACCTTTTTTAAGACTTGTTTTGTTCTTAAACAACCAAGGATGTTTAGTGAAAATATGTAAACCTGCCACTAATAAACCAATCAATTGGTGGAGTAAAGTCAGAGAAGAAGACCAAAGAGCAGAAATTGAGAAAGGAAGAATGTTGTGAGGTTTGTTTAACAGCAAGGAGCTGTTAAAGGCAAGAAAGAGCGTCCAGGTGACTGGGCTACTACAGCAACAGCAATTAGAGAGACAGGTAGGAAGGTACTTGATGTTTCATCTGAACAGAGAATAGATGATAAGGAAACCTGGAGGTGGACCAGTGAAGAGCAGAACGTTATCCAGAGGAAGAAGTTATCCAGGAAGAAACAGGACAGTGAGAGAACTGAAGAGAGGAGACAGGAATATAAGGAAATGCAACATAGAGAAATAGAGAGGTAGAAAATTCTAAACAGAAGGTGTAGGATGAGTTGTACAAGAGGCCGGCCACTAAGGAGAGAGAGAAGGACTTGCATCGAATGGTGAGACAGAAGGATTTTATTTTTATTTATTTATTTAACCTTTATTTATACAGGCAGCCTCATTGAGTGATGACGACTCGTTTTCAAGAGAGACCTGTTTTAGACAGACAACCTATACGTACAATAAACAACACCAATAAAAACAATGAAAAACTAGTGTTATTAAAGCACCAAAATCAAAGTGCCGTATAAAACGAGGTAAAATACAAATAAGAAGAACGTTTGCTTATATTTTTCCCAACGACCTTATGAAATGTTTAAAAACCCTTAAAGAAATCAAAGTGGACAACTTCAGATCTTGTTGGAAGGTGTTCCAGGTTACAGGAGCAGAGTTAAAAAAAAAAGGCCTTTTTGCCGATTTCAGTCCGCACTGAAGGAACGCTGCAGGTAATGAAGGCTTCAGGGTGCACGCTGTAACTGCACTGACCATGTGACACGTGGGAGGAGATACGTACAGTATATGAAGGAGCAGACCAAGGAGTGATTTATAGGTGAAGATGTACCAGTGTCAGAGCCTACGTGTAGATAATGATGACCAAATGACCAAGAGTGCAGTGATGGGTACTCTAGTTACAACCAGTTATAATCCTATTTCTCCAGTTTTAGCTGCTTTCCATCGGCTCCCTGTCACATTCAGAATTGAATTCAAAATCTTCTAACATACAAAGCTCTCAACACCCTAGTTCCATCATATATTACATATCTTATTGTTTCATACTTTCCTAACAGAGTGCTTTGCTCTCAGACTGCAGGTTTACTTGTGGTTCCTAGAGTTTCCAAAAGCAGAATGGGAGGTGGAGCATTCGGTTATCAGGTTTCTCTCTTGTGGAACCAACTTCCACTTTTTCTGTCTGTGAGGCTGACACATTGTCCAGTTTTAAGAGTAGGTTTAAGTCATTCCTTTTTGATGAATCCTATAATTAGGGGTGGCTTCGGTTTCCTGAGCTATCCCTTAGTTATACCGTTAAAAGCTTAGACTGTTGGAAGACAAACTGACCACATGTCCTCACTCTACTACTGTCTTTCCTTGCTCCAATCTACATGTTTATATTTGCAATTATTGCTTTTGTTAATGTGTTTTTTTGTTTTTCTTCCAACAGAAAGTACATCTGAACCTGCCAATCTGTATTTTTTTTTCTCCTTCCTGTCCTCTCAACCCCCAGCTGGTCGAAGCAGAAGGCCACTCGTCCTGATCCTGGTTCTGCTGGAGGTTTCTTACGGTTAACAGGGAGTTTTTCCATCCTGCTCTTGCCATTGTGCTTGCTCAGGATGGGAGGCTGAGACGAAGTGAAGATTCAGTGAAATTTGCTGGCTTCCTTAGATTGATCACTTATTAACTGGTTTTTCAATATATGTGAATGTTTTCGTACAGTGTCCTGAGACAACTTCTGTTGTGACGTGGCACTATATAAATAAACTGAACTGAACTAAATTAAAGTTCAGTTAACCAGGAGAGACTCAGAATAGAACCACTGCTCAGTCACATCGAGAGGATCCAGTTGAGGTGATTCGGGCATCTGGTAAAAATGTTCCCTGGGAAATAGTAGATATGTGGATGCAGTTTGAGAGGACATGAAGGTTGTTGGAGTGAGGACAGAGGATGCAGAGGACAGAATGTGATGGAGGAGGATCTCCATTCAGAGCATGATCAATGACAACCTCTGAAGAAGAAACAGCCAAAAGAAAAAAATTATGTTTTGTGAAAGTACACATTGTCATTTATTTTACAATCCCAGTATATTTTGTTAGAAAAAAAATAAGTTGAAGTATTGATGTTTGTTACTTTAACAAACACTTTTAAACAAAATTCATTTACAAATGAACTTATTTCCTCTTGTAATTTTGCATGGCACCGGGGCTGTGTTTAATGTACAGTAATGGCAAGTTAAATTTATATTCAAGGTGCACTTTTCACACTGAGTAATTTCCAACATGAGCTAAATAATTTGAATAAGAATTTGCCACGTCATTACTGAAAATGTCTAAAAGTCTCAAGAAAACATTCAACGGAAAGTTGGAAGAACATACAGACAAGGACAAAGCTATTTGTTTTAACACATTAAGAAATGCTGAAAACCAGTTTCTAAAAAAATTGTTGCCATGGTGGACTGATGTCCAGTCCAAATGGGGCCATAAGTGGATTGCTGCCATATTGAAACAACACATATCTCAAAAATGTACATCTAGTTCTTCAAAAGCTTTTTTTATCGACCTTTGTAGTAGAGATTTTCTAACCGATCGGCCACCGATCATGATTGGCCGATTTCTGTTAAAAAGTATGTGATTGGCCAATACCGATCAATGCCTTTCAGTACTGCTCACAAAAACCAATCACCTTTACAACCTGCAGAGGTACTTTGGTGTATATATATTTAAGCAATGTTTTGATATTTATTTGACTTGTTGAGAGCCTTAATGTTTTCAATCTGTTAAAGATTCTGTAACTGACAGCTGGTAAATTTAAATGTTTTTCAGTCCTTTTGACTGAATAGTTGCTGTTCTGTGCATGCAAGTTTTTTTATATATATATTTTGTTTTGAAAAAGTAAATAAAAACATGTTTTTGTGCAAATTAAGGTGATTGTATGGCTCCTACTTTCCAGATCATGTAGCATGTAGCACTCATCTTAACTAAATCAAAAAGTTTACAGCCAATTGGTATCAGTTATAGGTATCGGTGATAGGCAGCAAAAAAAAAAAAAAACCTGATCGGATCATCCCTAATTTGCGTGTTAAATTTGAATTAAGTCATCATTGCAGCAGTACTATAATATTGAATGCAAAGAGGGTGATTCAGAGACGACACTCTCACAGCTTTAATGAAAGAAACAGCAAAGGAAGCATGGGCTGTGATTACAACCCTTGTTGAACACAACCTGAACAGAATTAAACTGCTGTGCACTCCTAGTGCAATCTCACTCTTGTTAATCTCTTCTGCACACCAGCACGCCACTGGAAGTGTTCCAGTCTGCACCAGAAAGGCTACATGATAAATGGACTGTACTTATATAGCGCCTTTCTATCTAATCAAGACACTCTACATCTAAATGCTACTGCTATTAACACTTGAAACAAACCTTGTAATGTAATGTATATAACCATGTAAAATGAAACTGATGACAATTTCAAGATTTGTAAAATGCAAACGCATGAATTGCTATTAAAGGTTCTTATTTTACATTGGACTGGTTTTAAGATTACATCCTTTGATCTGTATCTTTGGGTTCAGAGGAAGCATTAATCTGATACCAAATAATATGTGGCTTACAATAAAGAAGCATCCTTTGAAAAATAAATGTTTAAAAACATAATAAGATGATGTAAAAAATATTTTTTAAAGTTTTCATGAACTATGTAACAGAAAGGATATTCACGAAGCCGCTCGGATATTTTAGTTTTGAGTGTTTTAACAGATACAATTTTATGTTAAAATCTTACAGATGCCTCAGTTCAGTTCAGCTCAACAATGTGACAGGTTGGATCAGTGATTAATAATGTAGTGGACTAGGCCCATGTCAAAACTAAGTCTAAGGTCAAAAATCTTGACCTTAAGAACCTTGTGGGACAGGAACTGTCATTTCATTGATTTGAATCCAGAAATACAGGTTCACCTATCCTGAGACTTTCTTTCTTGAAGATTCAAGTGAAAAGAACACTCTCTTTTATTATCATTACTATTTTACAAATGTTGATAATCAAAGTGTCTTAGTTCAAACCATTTTAGATGTTGCAGTGAACTAATCAATTTTATTAACTGTGTAATGATTTTTATTCTCATGCAAAGTTAGAACTCATGTCAAAGCTGTTACAGAGTAATTATGCCTTTTCTGATTTCTGCTTTTGAATGAGCAAGTGTAAGTTGGTCCAAGGTTGGAGTCAAACGCAAAACAAGTTGTTGGAACGAACTGTCATGTTTTTAGAATCCTCTCAGACGTAAATATAGAGGTTTTGGCACCTGTTTCTAAACTCGCCAAAACAAAACTCTCTCTGTCTGTGAGAACATTTCTGATCTGTTTCATAACAATTCTTGCTGTCTTCTAACCTCTTACGTCACAAAACACACCCCGTCTGGTTGTTTCTGACCAATGGGAATACTCCCAAAAGTGAACCGGGAGAGAGATCTTAAAAATGTCGGTACTTCCTGGTCTATTGAGTTCTGTTGAAGCTCTGGAGAAGTTCTGTTGAGCTCTGCTGGTTGGAGAAGTTCTGCGGCGCGGACAGTGCTGATATGTCCTAGCGCTGGACAGTTCTGTGAGAGACGGGATGATCCTGACATGACAACAGAGCTCTTCCGAGTTCCATGGGATTATAACATTTTCACTCGCCACTACTTCTGACGATTCACAGCATCCTAAGGAGACGCTGGACAGGTAGCGTTAACGGAGCTCCATATCTGCTGATTAACCTCAGAAAGGTAATGAGTCAAGTTTCCTACCAAGCGTACCGGGGAGAGCTGGGTTCTGATGGAGAGTGTCAATTCTGGTGAACACTTCCCCTCCCATACCATCTTTACTCCCTCTAAACTTCTTTCCCATCTTTAAACTTTTCTATCAAGTAGATATTCTTCCAGATATTTAGAAATGTCTGTGTAAAATGCTCATCCACATCCGTGTGGGTAAAAGATCATAATTGTACAGTTTCATAAATGTCTGTGGTGAAGCAACGGAAAAATCATGGCCGTATGATTTTTCCTGATTGATTGCTTATGTTGTTATTTTCATAATTTGCCAAATTAATGTAAATGTTTGATGTTAAATTTTGATTCTGTAAATAAATGACCGCATTCATTTTGATGGGTCAAATATAAATGACGTCTCACGTTTGCATTTCCTTAAATTCAATGCACGTTTTATTCAGTCCAGAAAAATGAGGAATCCGTGTTAAATGATGAATATATCCGAGCATCTGTTCATCTACAATAATTACCACACACACTGTTTCGTCTACATTAGAGAGAACATGTTAAAATAATGACATGGATTTAATTTGTTTCAATAAGGCTGCAAACGACAAAAAATATATTAATGGTTAAATCAGGTTCAGTAACATACCAGCCTCAAACACCTCTTTATTCTCATTTTATTTTCACTCTCAGACTGCAGGTTTACTTGTGGTTCCTAGAGTTTCCAACAGTAAAATGGGAGGCGGAGCTTTCAGTTATCAGGCTCCTCTCTTGTGGAACCAACTTCCAGTTTCTGTCCGTGAGGCTGACACCTTGTCTACTTTTAAGACTATTAAGTATTATAATCATTCTTGATGTGACTATTGGTAAGAAGACAGTGGAGCTGCCATTTCTTATTATGTTTGAGACCTTTGTGTGATTATTCCCTGTGGGAATCCTTGAGAAATGTTTACCTCCAGCAGTTCTCTCTGTGGCTGTGCGGATACTGTGTTTGGTTCTGAAAACACTAGGACAAGGTGAAGACAAGGGGCAGGCACCTGATAGGTTTTCTACAAACCTAACCTTTTCATTTCAGGAAGTCAGAATGACTCAGAGACTCAAACGGGGCAAGACATTAACAATTACTGTAATGTCATTCATAATGTGTTGACCCTTTGTGAGTTGTTGGCTGTTCTCCAAAGCTTTGTAGTAAATTTGATAAACTGTATACCTGATCATCTGCAAATCAGATTTTTCCACCACATGTTGTTTTTGTCGTCTTTCTTACAATAGAAAGAAAACTCGGACCTATCATTCTGTGTTTGTCTGTTCCTCCTTCCTGTCCTTTCAAACCCCAGTCAGTCAAAGTTCGTCTCTGAGCCTGGTTCTGCTTGAGGTTTATTCCTGTAAAAAATGTTTCCTTTCCACTGTTGTCTTTGAGCTTGCTCAGGATGAGAGACTGTGATGAAGTGAAGATTTAACACTTCCTTAGATAGATAACTTATACTAATTGGCTTTTATAATGTATGTGAATGTTTCTGTTCAGTGCCCTGAGATGACCTCTGTTGTGACTTGGTTCTATATAAATTAACTGAATTGAATAAACAGAGTTTACTGTCTTTGGGAATGTTGCCAATGTGGAACCGGAGAGTGAATCCAAGTCTGGAGTCGTTTCCTTTACAGGAACACTTTGGATTCAGCAACTTCTATTAGTGTAATGGCAAACCTGGGATTTTTTTACACAAAAAACAAAGACATGGTTTTAATTAGATGGGGGGTTTTGTACCCAGCCACCAGACGTCTGCCTTCTTTCCTCCCTTCTTTTTATTAACACGTGTTATTTTAAATGCGTTGTATCAAACCACATGTGAATGTTTATTTTCTTGATGGTGAACTTTATACAGCTGGAAAGATAAGTGTCTCTGTCATGAGAACAAGCTAGTGATAGCAGCAGCAGAAAACCATTAGAAACATAAGAAACAAACAATGAAGTCAATAGTTGTCTAAATACAGTAATGGTAGTGCAAAAGCTACATCCCGTTTAATTATTATTCATCCATCCATTATCTTTACCCGCTTATTCCATTTTGGATCACGGGGGTCGCTGGTGCCCATGTCCAGCAATCACTGTGCGAGGGGCGGGGTACACCCTGGACGGGTCGCAAGTCCATCACAGGACCACATAGAGACAAACGAGACAAACAACCATTCACTCTCTCACTCACACCTAGGGACAATTTAGAGTTACCAATCAGCCTAACATGCATGTTTTTGGTCTGTGGGAGGAAACCGGAGTACCCGGAGAAAACCCACGCATGCAAGGAGAGAACATACAAACTACACCCAGAAGGGCCCCTGGACCGGGGTTTGAACCAAGGACCTGCTCACTGTGAGGCAGCAGCTCTACCAGTTGCGCCACCGTGCTGCCCCTTAATTATTATTATTTTTTAATATATTAGTCAAATCAGAATTGGATGAGTCATACTGATGAGTTTATTCAAAAATGCTGCAGTGACCAAACTAAAATAATAATCATGTAAAAAATCTAAATAAATGAATAAAAAGTTGAGCCTCCAACATGTACCTTCAAACTTAATGTAAAAATTCACAACATAATTAAGAATTCTGTAATTGTTTTTCATTATTTACGTCACTAAATTATAAGATAATTATAATCTAAGTACACAATTCCGTTCCACCTCATGTACCACATGTGATGTGAATGACAATAAAGAAACTTGAACTTGAAATTATAAACATGAACTATAAACCCTAAACAGTATGAGAGGATGGAGTGGATGAAACCACAGAAAGACTAATGTGTCAGACCTTCACCACACTGGAAAGGCAAACACACACAGGCACACACAAACACATCCACACACACACACACATACATAGAGAGAGCGCAAGAGCGAGAGAGAGAGAGAAAGAGAGAGAGGAAACAGCTTTAGGCATGGGTTTGCATCTTTTCTGTTCAATGTGGTCATTAAAAAAACATTGACAGGAAGGATGTGTGAGAAACCACCTCTCTATTAAGAGAAGGATTTGGGTTTGGATTTGGCAGTTGATGAAACATTCATAAAAACCCACTAAAGAACATGTAGAAACATTCATGGCCTTGCATTCTTTAAAGGTGCATTAAACTTGCTTCTTTTCAGGGCAGAGTTTTAACTCCACCACAGCCACATTTTTGAGATGTTCAGATTATGTGTTGAGAATCACACTCAGCTACTACCACATAAACATGCTTAGGACATGTGTTAGGGGAGGTCTTATCCACTATAACTCTAAATTAGAGCTCAATAACTAACTTTAAATGAGTTATAGTAATTTTTGTATTGGCAAAAGTCTCTAAGCTGTGTCAGCCATGATTAGGACTAGCTTAAAAATTATTCACTTGAAAACATTATTTCTCTGTCTTTGCCTTCAGCAACAGATGATAAAAGTGTCAGAATGACAGAAGTGGAGTGAATAAATCCTTTACCGGAGCTTCTTGAGTTTTGATACAGATCACATCCTCTATAGGAACTGAGTGAAGCAGTTACGTAGCACAATTGGTACACAGATAATATCATAAACTCTGTTATACAAAAAGAAAGACAAACATAAATTGCTAGCACAATAGTCTGTAAAAACAAAAACAAAAAAAGTCATTAAAAATACAAACCAGATTCCGAAAAAGTTGGGACACTAAACAAATTGTGAATAAAAACTGAATGCAATGATGTGGAGGTGCCAATATCTAATATTTTATTCAGAATAGAACACAAATCAAAGATCAAAAGTTTAAACTGAGAGAATGCATCATTTTAAGGGAAAAATCTGTTGTTTCCAAATTTCATGGCATCAACAAATCCCAAAAAAGTTGGGACAAGTCCATTTTTACCACTGTGTGGCATCCCCCTTCTTACAACACTCATCAGACGTCTGGGGTCAGAGGAGACCAGTTTCTCAAGTTTAGAAATAGGAATGCTCTCCCATTCATGTCTAATACAGGCCTCTAACTGTTCAATCGTCTTGGGCCTTCTTTGGCGCACCTTCCTTTTTATGATGCGCCAAATGTTCTCTATAGGTGAAAGATGTGGACTGCAGGCTGGCCATTTCAGTACCCGGATCCTTCTCCTATGTAGCCATCATGTTGTGATTGCTGCAGAATGTGATCTGGCATTATCGTGTTGAAAAATGCAGGGTCTTCCCTGAAAGAGATGACGTCTAGATGGGAGCTTATGTTGTTCTAGAACCTGAACATAGTTCTCTGCATTCATGGTGCCTTTCCAGACATGCAAGCTGCCCATGCTACAAGCGCTCATGCAACCCCATACCATCAGTGATGCAGGCTTCTGAACGGAGCATTGATAACAACTTGGGCTATCCTTGTCCTCTCTGGTCCGGATGACATGGTGTCCCAATGTTCCATAAAGAACTTCAAATTGTGACTCATCTGACCACAGAACAGTCTTCCATTTTGCCACACTCCATTTTAAATGACCCCTGGCCCAGTGCAAACGTCTGAGCTTGTGGAGCTTGCTTAGAAATGGCTTCCTCTTTGCACTGTAGAGTTTCAGCTGGCAACGGTGGATGGCACAGTGGATTGTGTTCACTGACAATGCTTTCTGGAAGTATTCCTGAGCCCATTCTGTTATTTCCTTGACAGTGGCATTCCTGTTTGAGGTGCAGTGACGTTTAAGGGCCCGGAGATCACGAGCATCCAGTAGAGTTTACGGCCTTGACCCTTACGCACAGTGATTGTTCCAGATTCTCTGAATCTTTTGATGATGTTATGCACAGTTGATGATGATAACTCAAAAGTCTTTGCTATTTTACGCTGGGTAACACCATTCTGGTATTGTTGCACTATCTTTCTGCGCAACAATGGTGGAATTGGTGATCCTCTTACCATCTTGGCTTCTGAGAGACACTGACACTCTGAGAAGCTCTTTTTATACCCAATCATGTTGTCAATTGACCTAATTAGTGTTAATTGGTCTTCCAGCTGTTCGTTATATGCTCAATTTCCTTTTTCAAGTCACTTATTGCTACTTGTCCCAACTTTTTAGGGATTTGTTGACACTGTGAAATTTTGAATCAACATATTTTTCCTTTGAAATGTTACATTTACTCAGATTAAACTTTTGATCTGTCATCTATGTTATATTACAAATAAAATATTGACATTTGCCATCTCCACATCATTGCATTCAGTTTTTATTCACAATTTTTTTAGTGTCCCAACTTTTTTAGAATCCGGTTTGTATATGTCTATGGTGTACCCCACCTCTTGCAATGATGGCTGGAATATGGGCATCAGCAACCCCTGTAACCCAAAAAGGAAAAAGCAGGTAAAGATAATGGATTAATGTTTATTTTCCTCATAAGCCTATTCCAAGCTTGGGATAAATACCACAGGTAGCCCCTTAAAGGGATGAGCCACAGCCGAGGAGAAGAGAACTCCTCCCCGCCACTCAGGAGCTGCAAAAAGGTGCTGTGAATAAGTACAGGAAAAACTGAAATTTTATGAAAACATATGGTTTAGCACATATCCTGTGGTTTATTTTGGCTGATTTTTTTTTCTTTTTTTAATAAAAAGAACAAAATAAAACTGTCTTCAACTAAAACAGCTGGGGTTCCAGATTCTTACCTTTGAAAAAGCCAATTTCAAACATCAACGTTTTATCATTTCTATTTAAATCAAAATTTGAAGGAGTTTTTTTTTTCAAAATCAAAGTGAGGATTTATGCAAATTGTTTTTTTTATTATTTTTATTTCTAACTGGCGTTGCATTAAGTCTGGTTGTACTCAGTTACATCCATTATAAAAGTATTTGTTCACAAATAACCATCCCTTCTGCGGATCTAACCGCTTCATCTCTTCTTGGATGACTTGGCACAAACATTTGGAGCATTTGTGGGAATTTGTGCCCATTAATCTCAATAAACATTTTATTAGGTCATATACTGATGGTGGCCAAGAATGTTTGGCTCCAAGATGAAAGCAAGCAAAAATTTCCTTTAATTATTGTAAAACTGCAGTTTGTTATTAATGTAAAGCCAATTATTGACTTTAAACTAAAGTATGTATTCAAATTAAGAATAAAAATAGTTTTCAGTAAAAGGAGATAAAATATCCATCCATCCATCCATTTTCTTCCGCTTATCCAGGGTCGGGTCGCGGGAGTAGCAGCCTAAGTAGGGAGGCCCAGACTTCCCTCTCCCCAGCCACTTGGTACAGCTCCTCCGGGGAAATCCCGAGGCGTTCACAGGCCAGCCGAGAAACAGTCCCTCCAGCGTGTCCTGGGTCTTCCTCTGGGTCTCCTCCCAGTGGGACGTGTCCGGAACACCTCACCAGGGAGGCGTCCATGAGGCATCCTAAACAGATGCTCGAGCCACCTCATCTAGCTCCTCTCGACATGGAGAAGCAGCGGCTCTACTCCGAGTCCCGCCCGGATGATCGAGCTTCTCACCCTATCTCTAAGGGAGATCCCAGACACCGTGTGGAGAAAACTCATTTTGGTCGCTTGTATTCGAGATCTCGTTCTTTCGGTCACAACCCAAAGCTCATGACCATAGATGAGGGTAGGAACATAGATCGATCGATAAATTGAGAGCTTTGCCTTTTGACTCAGCTCTCTCTTCATCACGACAGACCTGTACAGCGCCTGCATCACTGCAGACACTGCACCTATCCGCCTATCGATTAGGGATGCACCGATCCACTTTTTTTACTTCCGATCCGATCCCGATACCTAAATCTGAGTATCGGCCGATACCGATCCAGTTCCAATATCATGATCATCATTGATTTTATACGAGGCTGTAATAATCTCCTCTCAAGTACAATTTGTACAAATATATGCATGCATGCCCAAAAAGGCAACTTGAGGTAAGTTTTATTAATGTTGGATACATTTTAAAGTTAGAATTAAATTCTGCTTACACAAAACATGTTTCTTTTTATTCCTAGCTTTAAAGTGGATATTAAAGTGATTAATTTAAGTGATTGTTTAAAGTTGTTTTATATTTTATAAGGGGCAGATATAAGAATTTTTTCTTCTTCCCACACTCTTTTCATTCAATATTTTCTTTTTGATGATTTTTTTAAAATTTTGTTTAATTTAAATGAATGAATAAATGAATTGAATTAAATAAAATGTTAAATGGCTTAGGCAGCACGGTGGCGCAACTGGTAGAGCTGCTGCCTATCAGCGAACAGGTCCTTGGTTCAAACCCCGGTCCAGGGGCCTTCTGGGTGGAGTTTGCATGTTCTCTCCGTGCATGCGTGGGTTTTCTCCGGGTACTCCGGTTTCCTCCCACAGACCAAAAACATGCATGTTAGGCTGATTGGTAACTCTAAATTGTCCCTAGGTGTGAGTGAGAGAGTGAATGGTTGTTTGTCTCGTTTGTCTCTATGTGGCCCTGTGATGGACTTGCGACCCGTCCAGGGTGTACCCTGCCCCTCGCACAGTGATTGCTGGACATGGGCACCAGTGACCCCCGTGACCCAAAATGGAATAAACGGGTAAAGAAAATGGATGGATGGATGGATGGTTAAATGGCTTCAAACATCTGCTAAGTTCATGGCATAAACCAACAGAAATGTTCCTGTTTTTAGTATTTTACATCACTTTATAATGTAGCTGTTTTTGTTTTTAATATAATTTTCAAATCATTTTTTTTATGATTGTTTACTGTTGTACTGATAAATATCTCCTGGAGGGTAAACTTTATCTTGGCTGCAAGTATCAAACTGTGAAATCCTTCGTTTTCTACAACTGACAGTGGTTGGTCATTAATTATGATGAAGTTTAGCAACTTCTCGGTAAACATTTGAGCTCCGTGGTTTCAGCGACGTCTACTTCTTGTTCAAACCGAAACAGACAGCATGATTTGGGGCAGCCGCGCTCAGTCTGTCCCTCCTCGAAACCTCGGAGATGGGCAGATTGAGCAGGGCAGATTGGACGCGGCTGGCCGGTGTCGAGTCGCTTGTTTTGGGTTGAGCAAAGAGCAGCGCCTCGCTGAAGCCATGGAGCTCGAATGTCCATCGTAAAACTAACTTTAATGTGGTTTAATGTGGCGCTATGGCTCTGCAGACATTGCACATTGCTGTCTTGTTTTATGGTGTTTAGTGTAAAATACTTCCACACAGCGGACATGTTTCGATGAAAAGTTTGTTAGCTGTTAGCCACAGTGCTGCTAACTCAGCCCTCACATTGTAGCTGGCTGCAAACTATGAACTGGATTTCCTGAATGTGAGGCGGGTCTTATTACTCTGGGCTCATGAGACAAGCCGCCATTCAGGAAATCCATTCCATAGTTTGAAGCCAACATGCAGCGCAACCACAGACATGCATCATGGATCGTAAATATCAGCAGGTGGATCAGAAAATCCGATACGTAAATTTTGCTGGTATCGGAGGCCGATACCGGATCGGATCGGATCGGCCCCATCCCTACTATCGATCTCACATTTTATTTTTCCCTCATTCGTGAACAAGACCCCAAGATACTTGAACTCCTCCACTTGGGGCAGGACCTCCTCCCTGACCCGGAGAGGGCACTCTACCTTTTTCCGACTCAAGACCATGGCCTCGGATTTGGAGGAAATGATCTTCATCCCAGTCGTGTCACACTCGGCTGTGAACCGCTCCAGCAAAAGCTGTATATCACAATCTAATGAAGACAATAGGACCACATCATCTGCAAAAAGCAGAGACGCAATCCTAAGGCCACCAAAACGGATCCCCTCAACACCTTGGCTGCACCTAGAAATTCTGTCCATAAAAGTTATGAACAGAATCGGTGACAATGGGCAACCTTGGCTGAGTCCAACTCTCACCGGGAAAAAGCCCGACTTACTGTCGGCAATGCGGACCAGGCTCTGAGACCGGTCATACAGGGACCTAACAGCCCGTATCAAAGGCCCGGTACCCCATACTCCCAGAGTACCCCCCACAGGGTTCCTCGAGGGACGCGGTCGAACGCCTTCTCCAAGTCCACAAAGCACATGTAGACTGGTTGGGCAAACTCCCACGCACCCTCCAGGACCCTGCTGAGAGTGTAGAGTTAGTCCAGTGTTCCACGACCAGGACAAAAACCACACTGATCCTCCTGAATCAGAGGTTCGACTATCCGACGGACCCTCCTGTCCAGAACCCCCGAATAGACCTTACCAGGGAGGCTTAAGCGCGTGATCCCCCTGTAGTTGGAACACACTCTACGGTCCCCCTTTTTGAATAGGGGGAACACCCCCGGTCTGCCAATCCAGGGGAACTTCTCCCGATGTCCACGCAATATTGCAGAGTCGCGTAAACCAACACAACCCTACAACATTCAGAGCCTTAAGGAAGTCCGGGCGAATCTCATCCACCCCTGGGGCCCTGCCACCGAGGAGCTTTTTAACCACCTCGGTGACCTCAGCACCAGAGATCGGAGGGCCTGACCCAGAGTCCCCAGGCTCCGCTTCCTCAGTGGAAGATGTGCTGGTGGTATTGAGGAGGTCTTCAAAGTATTCTGCCCACCGACCCACGACATCCCGAGTTGAGGTCAGCAGCACACCACCCCCACTATAAACAGTGTTGGTGGTGTATCGCTTTCCCCCCCCAAGACACCAGATGGTGGCCCAGAATTGCCTCAAAGCCATGCGGAAGTCATTCTCCATGTACTCTCCGAACTCCACCCATGCCCGAGTTTTCACCTCAGCGACCACCCGAGCTACATGTTGCTTGGGTTGCCGGTACCGATCAGCTGCTTCCGGGGTCCCACAGGCCAAAAAGGCCCGATAGGACTCCTTCAGCCTGACAGCATCCCTCACTGACGGTGTCCACCACCGGGTTCGATGGTTGCCACCACGATAGGCACCAACAACCTTGTGGCCACAGGTCCGGTAAGCCGCCTCAACAATAGAAGCACGGAACATGGCCAACTCGGACTCAATGTCCCCCACCTCCCCCAGAACATGTTCAAAGTTCTCCCGGAGGTGAGAGTTAAAGCTCTGTCTCACAGGAGACTCTGCCAGAAATTCCCAGCAAACCCTCACAACACGTTTGGGTCTGCCAGGTCTGACCGGCATCTTCCCCCACCGTCGGACCTAACTCACCACCAGGTAGTGATCAGTGGACAGCTCCGCCCCTCTCTTCACCCGAGTGTCCAAGGCATGTGGCCGCAGATCAGATGAGATGATGACAAAGTCGATCATCGAACTGCGGCCTAAGGTGTCCAGGTGCCAAGAACACATATGGACACCCTTATGCTTGAACATGGTGTTCGTTATGGACAATCCTTGACGAGCACAGAAGTCCAACAATAGAACACCACTCGGGTTCAGATCAGGGGGGCCGTTCTCCCCAACCACACCCCTCCAGGTCTCACTGTCATTGCCCACGTGAGCATTGAAGTCCCCCAGCAGAACAAGAGAATCCCCAGGAGGTGTGCTTTCCAGTACCCCCTCCAAGGATTCCAAAAAGGGTGGATAATCTGAACTGCCGTTTGGTGCATAAGCACAAACGACAGTCAGAACCCATCCCCCCACACGTAGGCGGAGGGAGGCCACCCTCTCATTTACTGGGGTGAACCCCAACACATGGCCCCAAGATGGGGGGCAATAAGTATGCCCACTCCTACTCGGCACCTCTCACCAGGGGCAACTCCAGAGTGGAAGAGTGTCCAACCCCTCTCAAGGAAACTGGTTCCAGAGCCATGCGTAGAGGTGAGTCCGACTATTTCTAGCTGGAACCTCTCAACCTCACACACCAGCTCAGGCTCCTTCCCCACCAGTGAGGTGACATTCCACGTCCCAATAGCCAGCTTCTGTAGCTGAGGATCAGACCGCCAGGGTCCCCACCCTCGACCACTACCCATTCCACATTGCACCGGACCCCTTTGGCCCCTCCCACAGGTGGTGAGCCCATGGGAAGGGGGACCCACGTCTCCTCTTCGGGCTGTGCCCGGCCGAGCTCCATGGGTAAAAGCCCGGCCACCAGGCGCTCGCCCGCATGCCCCACCTCCAGGCCTGGCTCCAGAGTGGGGCCCCGGTGACCCACGTCCGGGCGAGGGAACATCAAGTCCATTTCTTTTTCTCATCATAGGGGTGTTTGGGCTGCACATTGTCTGGTCCCTCACCTAGGACCTGTCTGCCTTGGGTGACCCTACTAGGGGCGTAAAGCCCCTGACAGCATAGCTCCTAGGATCATTGGGACACTCAAACCCCTCCACCACGGTAAGGTGGCAGCCCAGGGAGAGAAAATACATTATTTAATTAAAGTAATGCCCACTTATTCAGTTATTTGTCAGCATTACATTTCCAGTTAACTAAATCAGGAAGTCTTTAAAGGCTCAATAACATCGGAAAGCCAAGAGAACAGGCATCAAATATATAAAAAGTTACAGAATCATCCAAAGACAACAAAATAAAAGGACTAATTAAGCATCATAGTAACTTTTGTGGCAAAAAGATGGACAAAAAAATCAACTTGATTTTTAACAGTTTAATACAAAATAAATTTCAGTCAGAATGTCCCTAATGAGACGGATCCAAGCAGCAGACTCTGACCTCACATTGTCAGAGTGCTGAATTGAACAAAGCTTATCAGTGAGACACAAAACAACTAATCTTTTCAGAACTGGAAGGTCATATCACACATGAAACAAAGATGTATTATGCAGGACAGTTCTGATAAACATGACATCTCAGAGAGACTATCAGTGATTCTCATTTATCTACAATGCTTACATTCTTTTGAGAAAACAAAAGCCTGTAAAAACAATGCTCATGTTTGTCTTTTACACAAAAGAATAAAGATAAGAAAACCAGAGCTGAGTCATTCCTCACTGTTGCAAGATCTCCTATGGTATCTGCAGTTTCTCTCCACTGCTAGATGTTTTCATTCTTCTTTTTAGAACAACGTTTTAATTCTGGAGCCACCTGACCTTCAGGGAGAGGACCATTTGCATCATGAGAGGTTCAGCACAGGTTGAACAACTGGGAGATAAAGTTGGAGAAGCCAGACTGAGATGGTTTGGACATGTCCAGAGGAGGGACAATGGGTGCATTGGTGGATGTAGGTAGTAGAAGTAGGTATCTGATGCACAGCAAATGTAAATTATGAAACAGGAACTGTCTAGAAAAGAAAAATGTCAATATAAAATCCTGACAAATGTGTGGCAGAATGATTTGACGGTGTGGCCTGAGTTGAGCTACAAAGATGTGTACAGCTATCTCAAAAGGATCTACGTTAAACTTATTTTCAAATAACTGTCAGTTCTAAAGCTTTTCAATGAACGTTTATGTTCTGCGGCATCCTTTTTATAATGGAACAAATTGACAAAAATAATGAAAACAGTCAATTCACATTAATTTGAACTGTCTAGCCGTTTAATTTATGCACTAGTGTAACCCACATAAAATGAGGGTGCCTCTTTATGAAAACAGAGGTTAAGAAAGTTGGATAGCCTGCCTAACCAATCAGAATATTTAGATTCCAGTGTGTTTCAACCAATCAGAATGCAGATTGTTACTGTAGTTTCCGCCCTTCTCGTTGCTTTGCCTATCTTGTGTCAACCCTTTTCAGTGCAGGAATTGAGTATATCTTTCATGTACAAACTATAAAGATTCAGATCAGAGATCTCCCTGATCAAACCTCTGCAGTTTGTTGACATGTTTTTGAGAGTAGTATTTATTTATTTATTTTTTAACAATTCTTGTTATATTGCATGGGAAGGACTCAGCACTCGACTGGCTTACGAAAAAAAGTTTATGCACAAATTGTTTATGCTTTATCCTGGGTTTGCTCAATTGGACAACATAAGGAGATAGAAAAAGTGACATTCAGTCATCCACAAGTGTAAAATGTTCTTCTGATACCAGAATATGATGATGGTACAATGATCACGTACCACAGCCGATAAACATTCCTTGGAATAATCCACACCCTCGTCCTCTGCCAAGACAAAAGGAACATTTGATTCTTTAAAACAACTTGTGTAAATTTATCACGGATAGTGCCAGGTTCACACACAGAGGGGAGGTTCTCAGCTGATGCAATTTTATAAACACTGAAACATCTGATCTTGATTTCAGGAGTCAGAAAAAATTTAATCAGGCTGTCTCTAGTTAGACACTGGGAATAAAGTTGTGGGTAACTTTCAGCAAAGCGTAAGACATCTCATATCAGAAGAATAACAAAAGCAAAACAAAGACAACAACAACAGCAGGGGGCCACCAGGAGAGCTGTCAAACCCTCCTCCTGAACTCGGTTCAGGAACTGTAAAATCAGAGGAGGTGGAGGAAAACGCGTACAGAAAATGTTTTGGGCCATGGGCTGTGGGCAAATGCATCCAACCCCAGCGGTGGTTCATCTCGCGGGCTCAGAGAAAACCTTAGTTGACACGGAGCGTTTACTCGTGTCTCAAATAGGCCCACAGCTACTATTTCAATCTGAGTCAGAATGCTCCGTCAGAGGATGATTAAAGGTTGTTCTGTCTTCGACAACTTCGAGACAAGAAGAAAACATGGCTGCAGCATATGATAATCGTGTTGAAACACCAGATTTCTGACTATCGACTGCTGCATAAAAGGACAGCATGTCGTCCAGTGGACATGAAGTGGCCTCTACCCTTTCTCTGCACACCTTTACGAAATGTTTCATTAGCAGATGATTAAAACTGTTCTGTCTCGAGAATTTCATGACAGGAAGAGATGGCCGCAATGAACGTTCACACGAGCTGAACGCCAGATCTCTGACGATCAGCTGCTGCAGAAAGGACAGCCTACCACCTAGTGAACATGAAATGGCCTCTACACCTTTCTCTGAACAGCAGCGCTGAAAAAACTGATCACTTGATGTGAACAACGCTGTGGTGGATGCCGCATGTGAATTCTGAATCGTACGCACTACATCTTGAGAGAGATTCATCCTCTCAAAAGGATCCGCACAGTGGCCAGACCGCAGGTGCTGGCCTATCCTGATTAACTCCTGATCGCTCCTCCTGCCTGGAGGAGAGCGACCTCCCTCCACGGCAGGTTCCACGAGCGCCCCCATAACAAGTGCCGTAGGACTGGGAACCATGATATGTTCACGCACTTGGGACAGAGGAGCTGTCAATCCCTCCTCCTGAGCTTGGCTCAAAAGACCGTGATATCAGAGGGAGAAAAGGGAGGTGAAGAAGCATTACGACCACAGGCTGTGAGCAGACACGTCCACCCCGGCGGTGGGTCGTCCCGTGGCTCCATGATAATTGTAGTTGGCATCGAGTGTTCTCTCGTGTTGCAACAAGGTCCACAGCCGTTCGCAGGATTTCTGCCACGTCCGAGCCATAGCTCTGGGTGGAAGATCCCCAGTCCCTGTGCCGCAAAGTACCATCTTTGGACATTACATCCGTCCCCTGATCAGAAAACACAGGAAATGTACCCTACTCCAATGGAGAGCAGACTGGGTGTGCCCCGCACAACATCTGTCTCACAATGTGGCACATGGGTTGAGCGCATACATCTCCTGCCAGTTAGAGAAAGATGGTTTGAGAGAGGAGTAAAGGAGGCCATCTTTGTGAAAAGAAATCGTCCATCATTAAACAGGGGTGGAGGCCTTCATGTTCAACTGTCACTCTCTTACAATGATGTTATTGCTAGTATCACTCAGCCCCCTGTGAATAGTAAACAGCCATCTGAGCTCTAACGATCAACTGTTTGGCTGATGGTCCTCCTTTTACATGTGAACAGCTAGTTCTGAATGTTACTAGCAAACTGCTTGATCCACTATGCCAATGTGCTACTTATAATACTGAGTTTGTTGCAGCTCCTCAGACTGAATAAGTCTTTTGAATAAAAGATGAAACATTTCAATAAGAAGAAACCGTCCACCTGACATTCGGACCTAATTCAACCTTGCTAGATATATCTACCACTGAACATTACTGAGCAAGCATCAGGATATTTGTTGCAAAGTATGTTACATTATGTTGTTTTGTATCAGTTTCTTAATTTGTAAAGGTTTTCATATCTCAGAATATGTTTATTTTCCAAGATAAAAAGCTAGTTTGCGTCATTGTTTTCAGAAGGATTTATGTTTATAAATTGTGTGAATGCACTTTTCCTTTTTTATTGGTCTGTATGTTTTTTTGCAATCAACTACTTTAGCATACTTTGTTCTTTTTTTGGCCATTCATATATCAAGACGTTAAGCTCTTTCAGGGGATGAGCATTATGACTTCTGGTTTTGATAAATTCAGTTTTATCTAGAATTTTGCATCTTTTAACAAGTGCTCCACTTCATTCATCCTCAGTTTCAGCTTATTCAGCAAAATCTTTCAGCACTCACACTGTTTGCAATTTCTCTTTTTTTTATAAATTTATGTAATATTAAAAATTGTATTTTAATCTATGACACAATTATTCCAAACCACTTTTTTTTCTGCCCTGGACTCAGATTAAGATGGTTCTAGAATCTGATATCAATTTAATGTGTACATTTTTGACAAAAAAAAAAAAAATGCAGATTGTTTCTATACAGCAGCGCTTGTCTTTAAAATGCATAACTACCTCCTCCACCATCTCACCAGGTTTATCTTGTGAACTTTACTCTCAGACACTGAAGTTATCATTTCAGAGCAACATGTTTGTTTTACTGAGGTGAGTAAAGTGATGATTTGGGATCACAGCAGTTTTAGCTAAAGAAAGCTTTATCTAAAAACCCACAATGATGAATGTTAGAAAGCAGAGATAAAAAGGACTAAGTCATTTCAGAAGCTTAACAGATAAACTTATAAACAATAAAACAGCTTCTATTTGGCTATACATTTGCATTAAAAATAAAACTAAAGTGTTTACAATAGTATGATATCAGTACTTTCCCTTGTGTTCAAGATATAATCTGTGTACAGACAGAGCTACTCAACAGCTTCACTCATTTCCTATGAAAAGGAAGTGTGCGTCAAATGAAAAGCTCCGGTTGATTTCATCACCCCACTTTTGTCATTTAGATTTCACTTAATCTCTAATCTACTGTCCAAAACATAACAGAACGTGTATTTCCTACTTCCTTCCTCCTCCACCATTTGCTTTTCCAAAGTTTAATAACCGGATTGAATGGAAAGGTCATAGACCCTTTCCAGGCCATGAGAAATGTGCATGAATATTCTCTCTGTGTGTGTCCTGTGTATGACTCATTCAGTGCAAGCTTCCGGTGGTTTCACCCACTCCACTCTGAGACAGTGTAGGATTTAAGTACAAAGTATTTAGCTGTTGTAAGTCATGCCAGATGGTTCTTTCATGAAGAAGTTTCCTTAGTGCCAGCTTGATGTCATCATGCATGCAGGGGGTTCATTATATTTAAATTTAACTGAGTGCAGATTATTATTCCGGTGCAGCATGACTCTACAACTGATTTGGTTTGTCAAATATTGATAAATATTCTTGTTGAGACGATGTGTTTTATATCAGAATCAGTGTGACTCATAATATATACAGTTTTTAGAGAAGTATTTGCTTAAATGCCAGTTTACTGAGGTGTATGGCCGTATGAACAAACATCAGCTCGAAAGTGATTCATTTAATTTATTTTGTTTCTGGTTTGGAACCTCCCAGGATGTTTTGGCTCAGGTTGGAGCTGAACTGTAGGTTTCTGTCTAATCCAAAACAATACATGAAAGAAGAGGAAAAGAAGCCGTGTGTTACATACGGACGCCCAGCTAGGACTGACCAAGGTGATGCACATCTGCCAGAACTAATAACTGGACTGATATTGTTTTAGGTGATGCATCCATTTTTCTATCTGCTTCATCTTGTCATGATTGTGGGTGCTGAAGACAACAAGTGAGGGGTGGGGTGTGCTCTGAACAGGTCCATCACAGGACTGACACATGAGAAAACACACCCAAAAGGTCAGTTTGTACTTTCAAGTCAACTTAACATGTATTTATTTGGATTGTGAAAGAAAATTGAAATACTCAAAGAAAATTAACTCATGGACAGGAAGAATGTGGGAACTTTTCTTAAGATTTGAACATTTACATCCCACAATGCAACCTTTTATAATTGAAAAGACAAAGAAAGAATAATAAATGCCTTCCGTGCATGCGTGGGTTTTCTCCGGGTACTCCGGTTTCATGCATGTTAGGCTGATTGGTAACTCTAAATTATCCCTACATGTGAGTGAGAGAGTGAATGGTTGTTTGTCCACCGGTGACCCGAAAAAGAAAGAAGCAGGTAAAAATAATGGACGGATGAGCTCAGGTTTGGCAGGTCTAGCTTAGGGTGGCAGTATCTGGAAGTCACCCACAATACATCTCTGAGCACATATTTGCATAAAACTTGGGTATCAATTGTTTAAATTAGCAAAATATCTCAAAATACTGGATAAAATTTAAATGAAACTGAGAAGGCAATCACTGTATGTGCATTTACTACTCGTTACCATTTAGGGTCAATTCAATTCAAGGAAACTGCCACTTGATCTTAGTCAACTCAAAAATGTCTAAAACTCCATCCATCCATCCATCCATCCATCCATCCATCCATCCATCCATCCATCCATCCATCCATCCATCCATCCATCCATCCATCCATCCAGAACAAACAGGATATGTGGATGCAGTTACAGTAGAGGACATGGAGGTTGTTGGAGTGAGGACAGAGGACAGAATGAGATGGAAGAGGATGACTGTGGCGACCCCTGAATAGGGAACAGCCGAAAGAAGAAATTAGTGTTTATTTATTTTCAACTGAGGTAAACATTCAGGCATATGAAACTAATAATTGCGTTTGTTTAAGAAATAGAACCATTCCTACAATAGTTATTAAAATAAATCAGTTCTATTTAAAGAGGTTTGGGTTAATGCTGCACAATTTTCTCCTTGGAAAAACACTTAGCTTTACCCTTTAGCTTCAAAGCTAACAATCATGTGGTTTTCTGCTCTCACCTCAGACAAAACAAGATAATTAATGTTTTGGCACAAATTAGTAAAAGAGGAAGGAAAGGAAGTGGATGACTGGTTCAGTACAAAAAATGCCACCATGAGTCATATGAAGTTTTTGCGTAGTCCTGGTGGAAAATGTTTCCGAATGACATCTTGTGTGAAAACAAATCCCAGGAGTGTCATTATCAATGAAATATTACAGTCAGTAAATCTTAAAGTTCCTTCAAAAGGAAATTTTCTCTGGGCTTTGTTTAGCTTGACCCTCCGGTTTCACACAGACAGGATTTTCTAAAACAATAGAGAGAATATGGAGAGGTTGTAATGCTATTCTACAGGCTGAGCTGGATTATTTTAATCATTGAGTCATTGTCTGTTTTAGCTATGTTTACACATTGTATGGCCACTAATGCATTCTGCCTTGTTTTTGATATGCAGAACTTAGTCCTCCATTTTAATAATATTGCAGGGGTTAGGCAAGAAAACAAAACATCCACTGTGTTAATAGTTTCAGAATAAAAAATAAAAAAAATCTCTAATTTATAATAAATGTGGTTTACTATGAGATCATGCCGTTTAAATGAGGGTTGTTGTTGTTAGCATTACCTTCACTTGCCTTGCCTGTGACCAGAAATCTGTTTGTCTGTTCCAAAATACAGTATCTTGTGGACCAAGCATTTAAGTGAGTAAAAGCTGGTGCACAAACTGTACTTTGATAAACCATCATTGCTCCAAGGCTTTGGAGCAGCTAACAGTGAAATGTGGACCACATTATCTACCCCACAAGTTCACAGTTATGTTCAGAACAGCTGTTTACATAGCCTCGGATGCTAATGCTACTGACGCTCTGCAGGAGCTGCATGATCATTTTAGTTCGCTGCAGAGCAAACACCCTGAGGCTCTTTATGTGGTGGCTGGTGACTTTAATCCCGTAAATCTAAAGGACTGCCTGCCAAGATTTTTTCAGCATGTGGCCATACCAACACGTGGAAACAACATGCTGGACCGTGTTTACACAAATGTACAAGATGCATACAGAGTCGAACCCCATCACCACCTAGGACTCTTTGATCATATCTAAATCTTCCTGGCTCCTGCTTACCTCTCCCCACTTCAGTCTGTGTCAGTCTACTCAGTTCTGAAATGTCCAAGTTAACATGGCCAACACCGATGGAAACGAGTCTGAGTAAAAATCCCCAAGATCTGATCCATTTAGCCCACAGCATTTGAGTCTGGGTACTCCAGAACATGAACCAAGCCATCATAAAGGCAAGCAGCGTGATCGGGTCCAAATTTGCTGCTGACGACTTCCTTGATTGTAGATAAAACCAACACCAGCTGAATCCAAAAAGCAGGAAGCAGTTATCGAAAATCCAATTAAATATGTGTCCTTAACATCCACAGATGGCAGCAGAGATAGACACATCATCAAGTCTTCCAGTTGATGAGATATCCAGCTGCGTACGTGCCAACAGGGTAAATCGGCTTGCCCAAAGCCTGTCTTCTCTTCGAAGAAATGTTGTAAATTGAGTTGAGGGACCACTTGGTCGAAACAAGTCCATAATTATGGTTCGGAAGAAATGCAAGAGTCTCACAGCAATTTCACAGACAAACAGAGCAGCAAAGCAAAGCGGAGAGGGAGGGAGAGAAGCATCCGATCTCGTGGGGAGCGAGTGGTGAAAAGAAAGAAAGAATAGCAAAAAAGAAAAAATAGCAAAGACTTTTAAGTTATCATCATCAACCATGCATAACATCATCAAAAGATTCAGAGAATCTGGAACAATCGTTGTGCATAAGGGTCAAGGCCGTAAAACTCTACTGGATGCTCGTGATCTCCGGG
>NC_056503.1:31140546-31167878 GCF_014905685.2 Nematolebias whitei | reverse complement strand
AGCTCAGTCTCTTAAATAGCACCTTCTCAGAGTGGATCAACCAGTTTTGCTGCTGACAACCAAAACCAGCTGATCACATGCTCAAGAAGGACCATCAGCCTAACAATGGATCATTAGCACACTGATGGCTGTTTACTATTCACAGGGGGCTGAGTGATACTAGCAATCACAGCATTGTAAGAGGGGGACAGTTGAACCCGGAGGCCTCCACCCCTGTTTAATGATGGACGATTTATTTTCACAAAGATGGCCTCCTTTACTCCTCTCTCAAACCATCGTTCCTCTCTGTCCAGGATGTGAACATCTTCATCCCTGAAAGAGTGACCGCTGGCCTGGAGATGAGTGTAGACCACAGAGTCCTGGCCTGATGATGTTGATCTTCTGTGCTGGGCCATCCTTTTGGCCAGTGGCTGTTTAGTTTCCCCGATGTAACACTGATCACAGCCCTCCTGACACTGAACAGCATACACAACATTACTCTGTTTGTGCCGGGGGACTGGATCTTTGGGATGAACCAGTCTTTGACGTAATGTATTTTGGGGTTTAAAAGCCACTGGGACGTTATGTTTAGAAAATAAACGTCCCAGTGGCCACTCTGATCCACTCTGAGAAGGTGCTATTTAAGAGACTGAGCTGAAAACAGCACCTCAGACTGAGGAAGTCTCTTGGATGAGAGACGAAACGTTTCTATATTTTTTTGCTTTGTTTTGTGTTTTGTTTTTTTGAATGTCCAGAGGACCAGATTAAACTTTTTTGGAATCTTTGTATATACACCTAAAACTAATTACCTTTTGGAGTCAACCTGATTCAAGATGTCTAACACAATTAATTGACCTTTGCATTGGCAGAGACAGTTTTCATAGGATTGGCCAGACTGGGATAGAGTTGTCATTTCTAACCCAAACCCGGAGCCAAACCCCGCCCGACCCGGATTCGGGCCGAGCCATAATTATGTGCTTAATGTGTGGGCTGGGTCAGTGTCGGGCTTTTTATTGCATCAGGGACGCACGCAGCTGAAGATCCATCCATCCATCCATTTTCTTTTACCCGCTTCTTCCGTTTTTGGGTCACGGGGGTCGCCGGTGCCCATGTCCAGCAATCACTGTGCGAGGGGCAGGGTACACCCTGGACGGGTCGCAAGTCCATCACAGGGACATATAGAGACAGACATAACTGTCAAGCACGCAGACAAGCAATTGATTGGTGTTCATTCGTACTTGTATGCTCACACAGACTCATGTTCGTGCTGCTGTTGTTTGGCGTATTGTTTTTGTACTACTAGTGCACGGTGTATTCTTAGTTTAGCATATTTCTTAGTTCATATCTTAGATCTTACCACTGTTTTTCTTTTACAATTTATACTTTTGTTGTATCTAGTTGGGACCCTGTATACACAATTTCGTTCCACCACATGTACCACACGTGCGTGGTGCGATATGTTTTTTTTTCTATACGGTTTTGATTAGAATCATAACATTTGTCTGTTTTTAAATCAACTTACCAATGGTGGAGACTGCTGTTCTTACAAAGTAGAATGCACCAGGGAAATCCCACAGAGTTCTGCCTCTTTCTGAGTGTACTCCTGCAGTCCTGGCCTCGTCATAGTGATGCAACAGAGATTTCAGCTCTTTCTGACTAATGCTATGCTCCTTACTGAAGGTCCTTAGTCTCATTTTCCAAAGGTGGTGAGCCTTCAGCTCCTCAGGCCTCTCCAAGGAAGAAAACACCGCAGCACCAGCCAACATGTAAAGAGCGATGAGGACACTAAGCAGACAGAAACGAGTCGTTTCTCTGCTGGGAATCAAAGATGGACAGCACCACAGAAAACCTGTTCTTGCAGTCATTTGTAAAAGCTGCAGAAAGATTAACTTTGTTTGTTCACTGTAAAGCTAAACAGCAATAAATGCTAACTAACTTTATTCACAAAACAATGGTTTGTGCTGCTGTCCTGCTTTGATTCTGCAGCCAGTAACAAAAAGTTTAATGATATGTTTGTTTGTTGCTTATCAGAAGTTTAATAATCCATCTTTATTGCCCTTTTATGAGCTCCACACATACAGTATGAACTATGGTCTTTTTGGCCTGTGTGTGTGCACAATAACGTACCTCAGCTTTTTGATTTACAAACTCCCTACAACATAAACTGGATAAGATGTTTTTCATCAGTTTTTTAATGGAAATGTGAAACATTTTTTTGAATAAATCAAATTGTCATTTAAAACAGTTTTCTGTTTAGCCTCTGGCCAGTTGAACAAGTCTTTTTGGTTCATTTGGCAGTAGTCTAATCATGTCAAAATTTAGTGAACCTTTTATGGGTTCTTGCAAGTGATTTAATCCTTAATGAAATTCAGAATATTTGCCCGTTTCCTCAGTAAGCATTGGGTGGAGCATATCTGTGTGATTCACCAAGAGCAGAACTTTGAAAATCAGAAAGGAATTGAGGTGGGGAAGAAAGTTTGGTTCATTCCCTGCCCTGTTCCTGTGTTCACTTTAAATTCTTGCTAGTTTCCAGACACGTACGTCAAACAAGACACGTACTAAACAGTGTTTATGCTTTTTTAGTATGTCTTATGATAATGTTTGTCTTCTGAGTTGCATATTGTGTGTGTGGGTGGGTGGGTGTGGGTCTGGGTGGGTTGCAGTGTCTGGTGCTTGTGACGCCTTTGGTTCTTGGACGTCTCCAGATGCAGCTGTTTGTTGAACTCTTTTTTTGGCCTGTGTCGCTACACTGACTGATCAATGTTTCCACCACTTTTTGGATATTCAAGCTGTATTCTGAAATAAACATTTTGTGCCTGGGGAGTCAGAAATATTTGACTTTCCTCTTTATGATCTCTGTTTATCACCTTTCATA
The DNA here is from genome assembly GCF_014905685.2 of Nematolebias whitei. Taxonomy (NCBI): domain Eukaryota; kingdom Metazoa; phylum Chordata; class Actinopteri; order Cyprinodontiformes; family Rivulidae; genus Nematolebias; species Nematolebias whitei. The sequence goes on along the minus strand of NC_056503.1, from coordinate 31,165,024 downwards.
CGATTTACTGACTTCCTGTCTCCTGTCTGATCATCAGTGTCACCATTTCAGTCCGTCTATCCTCATGTTCTGTTTCACATTTTTGTGGTCAGCTCTTAATGCCATTTTAAACGCACTCTGGCAGGTTTGGCACCATGTAAGGTGACACTTCTTTCCATTTGTGAACTCTTTTCACAATTTCAAACAGAGGTCACTACCCCAACATACATTAAAGAATACACACAGAAAGTTGGAGACAAAGTAAAGAGACAAAATAAAATAAATTATAGAGACAAAATTGAAGCAAATCACGTTGAATCAAGGGATTTCAGACAGTGAGCGGTAAAAGTCTGCTGAATGCAACATTTGGTGGATGAGAGAACCACAACAACCACTAAAGTGTTGCTAGTCAGGATGTCTGAACAGGATTAAATAATGTAAGGCTAGAGCTGCAGAGCTAAGACTTCTTGGAGTCATTAAACTTTAGAGTTAATTTAGGGCGAGCGCAGAGACTGCTGGCAACAACCTCTGTGGGGAGACTGGCAATTAGTAACGGAACATCACATGGTTTGCTGAACCTCAGATACCACATATTTCTTTGTCCATAAAACCCATAAAAGCAGCTAAGAGTCTGCTGAAGTGTTACAGTGCCGACTTCCAATAAATCCTGCCACAAGGATTGCCTAACAGGTCAAATCTGTTGTAAATGTTTTAATGTAATGTTTAAAGAAGTTTGCTTCTGTTGCACTGCGATTTAAACAGAATTTAGCTTTAAATTCAGCTTTGCAACTTGTTTTTATGGCTGTGCATTGTTAAAGCTTTCATGGAGGCATGTATTTTTTTTTTGTACAAATATGGTGAGAAAATTGTGTTTAGGCCAGAGGTCTGCAACCTTATCAACTAAAAGAGACCTTTATACCATCGTTCCTACTTCTAATAAGGTTGTCAGGTCCTCTGGGCAGATTCTTCAGCTCCAAAAGACTTTTGGATAAAAGACAAAACATTTCAACAAAGAATCTGCCCAGATGACTTGATTCAACCTTGCCTGGATTATTGAGCATGCATCAGGATATTTAATAATTAAATTAAGTTTTATTTTATTCAAGCTCCTCCTGTTTGTCTGCATTCTTGGGCCCAACCTACCTAAAATTGTGACACCTAGAGAAAACAACATTACCTTACACCTTAATGTCCCGAAAGGAGAAAACTACCGTATATAGAAACAAGTTGATGGCTATTTTATTTTATTATTTTTTTTCTTTCTTTCGGCTGCTCCCTCTTCAGGGGTTGCCACAGTGAACTAGCTTGCACGAAGACTTGGAAATTATTTTTATACCAGATGCCCATCCTGACACAACCACAGACCTCTGTGTGGAGCGGAAGCTGCTATCTAGGGCACCCGGGGGAGCAGATGGTGGTGGTTAAGGGCCTTGCTCAAGGGCCCAGAGGGGGGCAAATGAGGGTGGAGGCAGGTGTGGGTGCTTCACCTATCCCACCCACCCACCCACATTTTGAAGATGTCGGTACCGGGAGTTGAACCAGCAATCTTTCCACAACAGCTCCACCTTCTCTGACCTCTGCGCCACCACTCCCATAAAAATCCTTTGAATGATGAGAGTTTTTTCACTGCTGGCTCTCAGAGTATGGAAAATGACCACAAGACACTAAATAAAACTAGACGTTAGCACTACCCCACCCCGCCATGGCCACACATGTTTGTCTTTCTATCTTTACAGGGATTTTTACATTGGTTTCCATTAATTTTTCATTCATTTATATAGCCTAACCCTAAACCTAATCCCTAACCCACCAACAACACATCTTTTTATGGGGCTTGGGCTTTGAGCCCCATAAGGAGCAGTTGGTCCTCACAACGTATGTGTTGGAAAAATGGGCCTTACAAACTAACAAATACAAAGACACACATGCACGCATGCACGCACGCACACACACATCAGCAATATTTTAGCTTGCCATTACATTAAAACACAGCGTCAATGTCATGAATTAAAACAAGAGAATATATATATATATTTTTGTAAATGTACTTTATTTCAAATTTGATGTTAAAGAAACATAATCAACAGAGGTTCATGGAACTTATTCTGCATTAAAAAAAATCATTCAACATATGACAAACAACAATCTGATTTTTCACTGAACATCCTTTATGTTTAGCTTAAACACTTGAACAAAAAATTCCTGTTTACTTCCAGGGTTTTAATTCTTCATCTTGATTTTGGATCTGTCTTGGTGGTCTTCATGTTTCTTGTTTGCTTTAGACCACCTAGTTTGTTTGTGGATTTAGTTTTGAACACTATTGCTCTGGAGCAACTTTTAGTTTGTCTGATTTAATGATTAATTTTGTTGTCACCATGGTGCCTCTGCACTGTGGTTGATCGTCCACATATTTCTAATATTTCTGTGCAAGTCTGGTGTTCAATGCAGCTGCAGCTATTTATAAGTGAGCTGAATAAAAGATGGAAATGTTGTGAGACCTGATTTTACTTTTTACCAAGTCAAAAGCTGTTCATGACAAAACGTTCAGCTGCCATTAAGTTAATGAAAAGCTGTGAAAATCCTGAAGCTTTTTGAGCTGCGACTGTTGGCAACAGAATGGAAAAACTATTTTATGAGGGCGGGGGTCCTTCAATATTATGATATCCTTGATGTGTCGCAGGGCCTTGCATTTGTGTCACATGAATCTGAATATGTTTGATGTACAGTTTGCATCTGGAATCCACTCTGACCCCTTGTCAATTTAGTTTCCCACAAAAACTATGAGAAATGCGAGCTGAGTTTTGGGAGGATTCAGCGTTTAATGAAACCAAAGTGCGACTGATTGGTGTAAAAAAAAAAGTCAAGTTGTGATTAATTTGATCCATATTTAGACACTTTAAATTGTAACAAAATGATCATTAGAAGAAACATTGTAAAAATGTTGGGATATATTTGCTATTATGTATATTCATGGCCTCTGATAATGGATTTGTGTCTATACTGGTCAGTTAGACCTCAATGCTGCATTTGATACAGTTGATCATAATATTCTACTACAGAGACTTGAATATGAAATTTGAATAACAGGAATTGCTCTAAAAAGGTTTAAATCATATTTATTTGATATATTCCAGTTTGTAAATGGAAATAATGAAATTTCTTCATACACCAAAGTTAGTCATGGAGTTCCAGAGTTCAGTGCTTGGACCAATACTCTTTACTTTATATATACTTCCATTAGGTAAAGTTATTAAACAGCATGGGATAAATTTTCATTGTTATGCTAATGACACACGGTTATATTTGTCTATGGAATCCAATGAATTTAATCAGTTACTTGGATTACAAGAATGTCTTAAAGACATAAAAACTTGGATGGCCCTTAATTTTCTGCTTTTAAACTCAGACAAGACAGAGGTTGCGGTTTTTGAACATGAGCATCTTGGGAATAAATTGAAGTCTTTCCCTTTCTCTGGATGGCATTAATTTGGCCTACAGTTTAGAGTTGATAGGAGAGATCATATTTCTTCAGTTTTAGTTTCTCTCCATTGGCTCCCTGTCATATTCAGAATAAAATTCAAAATCTTACTTCTAATCTACAAAGCCCTCAACAACCTAGCTCCATCTTATATTACAGATCCTATTGTTCCATATTTTCCCAACAGAGCACTTCGCGCTCAGACTGCAGGCTTACTCGCTGTTCCTAAAGTTTCCAAAAGCAGAATGGGAGGAAGATCTTTCAGTTATCAGGCTCCACTCTTGTGGAACCAACTTCCAGTTTCTGTCCATGAGGCTGACACATTGTCCAGTTTTAAAACTGGGGTTAAGACTTTCCTTTTTGATAAATCCTATAGTTAGGATCAGCTTGGGTTTCCTGAGCTAGCCCTTAGTTATGCTGCTATAGGCTTAAATTGCTGGAAGACAAATTGACCACATTTCCTTACTCTGCTGCTGTCTTTACTTACGTACACTACTCTTACCAGTTTGAATTTGTAATTAGTTATTAACATGTGGGATGACTGTAACAAAGTGAAGATTCAACCTGATCTGTGGTCTTCCTTAGCGATAGAACTTTAACTAATTGGCTTTTTTTTGTATGCGAATGTTTCTGTACAGTTTCTGAGACAACTTCTGTTGTGACTTGGGGCTATATAAATAAACTGAATTGAAAATTGAATTGAATGTATGCAGAAAACTATTTTACTGTGATTCTTAAAGAAAGATGTTCATATTTTCTTGAAATTTTGTGTCTCTAATTAGTCACAGCTCAGTGACATGCATATCAGGAGATGATTTAAAGCAGGAGTGTCAAACTCACTTACAAAAGGGGGCCAAAATTTAAAACTGGGTTCAAATTAAGGGCCATTTTCAGAAACTGCATTAACTGAAATCAGAAACCCAACATCTTCTCTTGGTCACATGTTCCTCAACAATAGTTTGATATACTCTGTTGTGCTTTCCACATCATAACCAAAGATTACTACAAAAATTCAAGTGATAAAAGCATTTTACACTTAAAACATCATCTTGGGGGCTAGAGAAAATGTCAACGAGGGCCACATTTGGCAACTGGGCCTTGAGTTTGACGTATGTGAACTAAATGCTGGTGAAGATTCTCAGTCATCCATGACATGAAAAATTCAAAAAGCATTCAATACAAAAACAACTGGACTTTATTTGTAACAGAAGACGTTTCGCTCCTCATCCGAGGAGCTTTCTCAATTCAAAGAGCAGTGCGTGAGGGGTTCAGGTTATAAGGCTGAGGGGCCGTTTACACAGCGCGTATTTTGAGTGCATCCACAGCTTTCTCTCTGCGGTTCTGATGATCATTTACACAACACCAGTGGCCCCCTCTTTGAATCCGGAGGTTTTTCAACCCACCTTCCAGAGTGGAGGTTTTTCGCTGACACCCCGCTGATAATGTAAACATCTCCCACTGAGGCTTTGTATTAAACCACATGCGCACACGCACGCGTGGACAGACGCTATATTTTTATCAACATGGCGGCGGACACACTGCTGTCAGAACTACGACTGATGGAATATATTTTTAATCTTGTAGTTAATCTACGTCAGATTCTAGGTGCTGTGACCAACATATGTGTTGGAAGAGACCCAATCTGATCCAGTTCTAATATCACTGTTTATAGAACGAGGCATGCGCACACGTCACGCTGCACTATAATATACTAAATGTGCTAAATAATGACAGTTTAATAATAATAAACAGTATTTATGTTAGTGTGAGAGATATAATGAAGCTCTGAGATAAATGAAGCTATCTGGACTTTATGTAATTCAAATTTAAAATTATGCTAAACATATAGCGTAAACACTAAAATTGAAAATGAAGACATTAGGTTTAATTTTTATTTATTTATTCAACACCACAAACTGTATGTCACACAAACACTGATAATTAAACTGAACACACTATTAAAACAAGTTAACTGTAAACTACGCTAATGAACAACTGGACTCTTGTTTTCATCCGATATGGAAGTCCCACGTTGTTCATCTGGCTCGTTCAGGCTGTCACTGCTTTGATTAATGCAACTTAAAACATTGAATAGATTAAATAAAACAACTGAGGGGAATTTTAAATAAATAGTTCATCCAACATCTCTCTCTTGTTGACGTCCTCCTGCACTGCACCTGGGCTGAGCCTCGTTCAGAACCGGTCCGCCTGGTGGGAGACAGCTTCTTCTTCTTCTTCTTTCAGGAAAAAATAAAAACTCAGTTGGTTGTTTTGTAACCGAAGTAAACATACTTGAGCTAAAAAACGCAGTTAACAACAACATAACAAAAAGTTAAAGCTGGATTCTGGCTGGATTTTGGATAAGAGTTGACAGATTTGACGCCAAGCGGGACCGCTTCATCTAACAGCTCCGCACCGGTCGCTGAGTGGACCAGAACCGAGTTGACGATGTCGGACTTTATTCCGTGATAATCAGTAGCTGATTACTGCAGGTAATTCAAATGTTCTTAATAATGTTTGCTTATGTTTACTTCAGTTACAAAACAACCAACAGAGTTTTTATTTTTCCTGAAAGAAGAAGGAGCCGTCCTTCCACCAGGCGGACTGGTTCTGAACGAGGCTCGGCCCAGATGAACTGCAGGAGGACGTCGAAGAGAGCTGTTGGATGAACTATTTATTTAAAATTCCCCTCAGTTCTTTTGTTCAATCCATGCAATGTTTTAAGTTGCATTAATCAAAGCAGTGACAGCCTGAACGAGTCAGATGAACAACGTGGGACTTCCATATCGGATGAAAACAAGAGTCCAGTTGTTCAATAACGTAGTTTACAGTTAATGTTTTTAATAGTGTGTTCAGTTTAATTATCAGTGTTTGTGTGACATACAGTTTGTGGTGTTGAATAAATAAATAAAAATTAAACCTGATGTCTTCATTTTCAACTTTAGTGTTCACGCTATATGTTTAGCATAATTTTATATTTGAATCACATAATGTCCAGATAGCTTCATTTAGCTCAGAGCTTCATTATATCTCTCACACTAACATAAATACTGTTTATTATTATTAAACTTATTATTTAGCACATTTAGATGTTATAGTGCTGCGTGACGTGTGCGCGTACCATGTTCTATAAACAGCGACATTAGAACTGGATCAGATTGTGTCTCTTCTAACACAGATGTCGGTCACAGCACCTAGAATCTGACGTAGATTAACTACAAGATTAAAAATATATTCCATCAGTCGTAGTTCTGAAAGCACTATCCGCTGCCATGTTGATAGAAATATAGCGTCTGTCCGCGCGTGCGTGTGCGCATGTGGTTTAATACAAAGTCTCAGCGGGAGATGTTTACATTATCAGCGGGGGGTCAGCGAAAAACCTCCACTCTGGAAGGTGGGTTCAGAAACCTCCGGATTCAAAGAGGGGGCCACTGGTGTCGTGTAAATGATCAGCAGAACCGCAGAGAGAAAGCTGTGGATGCACTGAAAATATGTGCCGCGTAAACGGACCCTTAAAATTGCATTATAGGATTTTGAAAGTGGAAATCTGAGGCCTCCTCCTCTGTTAAGAGACGGTTTTTCTCTTTTTACATAAATTGCTTCCTTCACCCCCCTCTCAAACCATCTGTGTTCTCGGTCCAAAATGTGCACATTTTGGTCCTCAAAAGAGTGTCCCTTATCTGTGAGATGGAGGTAAACAGCAGAATCTTGTCCTGTGGAGCTGGATCTCCTGTTTTGAGCCATGCGTCTGTGAAGAGGCTGTTTAGTTTCCCCAATGTAGAGGTCTGGACAGTCCTCGCTGCACTGGACCGCATACACTACACCACTCTGTTTGTGTATGGGTGTTTTGTCCTTAGGGTGGACCAGCCTCTGTCTGAGAGTCCTGCTGGGTTTGAAATGTACTGGGATCTTGTGTTTGTTGAAAATCCTTCTGAATTTCTCTGATACTCCAGCAACATAAGGGATGACAATGTTTTTCCGTCTGTTGTTCTCCTTTTTCTGTTTATTAGTGTGTTTTGTAGATTTCCTCGCTGACTTGACAAAAGCCCAGTTAGGATCCACATGTTCAAAGAGATTCTTGGATGTGTTTCTGTTCCTTTTCCTTCCCTTTTGTCTTCATGGGGATGCGTTCGGCCCGGTGATGTAAAGTTTTGATGACAGAGAGTTTGTGTTCAAGTGGATGGTGGGAGTCAAGCAGAAGATACTGGTCTGTGTAGGTTGGTTTTCTGTAAACTTCAATGTTGAGGCTGTCTTCTCTTTCCATCTGAATCAAACAGTCCAAAAAAGGTAGTTTGTTGTCGTTTGCAACCTCTCTGGTGAACTTGATGTTGAACATCAAGTTCACCAGAGAGAATGCCAGAGAGAATTGCCAATCTACATATGTGTGTGTGTCTTATCTCACTCAGCCTTATAACCTGAATCCCTCACTTCACTGCTCTTTGAATTGAGAAAGCTCCTTGGATGAGGAGCGAAACGTCTTCTGTTACAAATAAAGTCCAGTTGTTTTTGTATTGAACGCTTTTTGAATTTATGTGATCTAAAGGAATGTTGGGCTATTTATTGAGGAAACACTGACCCTTCTGTGAGTGCAGACTGTTTTTTGTGTTTCCACAGTCATATTGTTTTCAAAAGTGACAAATGTCTTTGTAGATTTGATTTCTAAAACAGGGTGGCATGGTGGTGCCGTTGGTAGAGCTGCCGCCTCTCAGCAAAAAGGTTGCCAGATTAAATCCCTCCCCAGGGCCTGTCTGAGTGGAGTTTGCATGTTCTCTCCGTGCATGCGTGGGTTTTATCCAGGTACTCTGGTTTCCTCCCACAGACCAAAAACATGCATGTTAGGCTGATTGGTAACTCTAAATTGTCCCTAGGTGTGAGTGAGAGAGTGAATGGTTGTTTGTCTCTATGTGGCCCTGTGATGGACTGGAGACCTGTCCAGGTGTCCCCTGCCTCTCGCACAGTGACTCCTGGATATGGGCATCAGTGACCCACATGAACCAAAGATGAAGAAGCAGGTAAAGATGATGAATGGATGAATCTCTAGACCAGCCCAAAACAGTCTGTTTTAACAAGAAATAATGTAAAATTGATGCATAGTTGAGGAGTTCTGTAGATGTTAATTCCTAAAATCTTTCCTAAATTTTACACTGCGGTGATTCGTTTATTTTATAGATAAACAAAGTTTGTATAGTAAAAACTTTACTCAATTACAGAAAATAAAAACTTTACTAACCAGAAACATGAAGATGCTAATATTAATTTTGCTGCATTTTTTTCTTCGAGCCTCATTAGATTAGCTTGACATAAAATGAGTCATTCTGTGTGTATGTCTGGCTGTGATTTAGCAGCAGAGTCAGACACTGATCTGCACAAGACACAGACAAACTTTAACCAGAAAATCATCCAATCCAATTAAAATATCAAAATAAATATAAATAAATCAGAACAAAATATTTTTTGGAACAGAGCAGATGGGAGGGTTTCACTTCCCGAATGTAATAAGTATATATTTAAAAAAAAAAACAAGACAAGAGGCATTCATGTGACTGCAGGAATGTCTGCCTTTTCTCCGTAACTGTGGAAATAAGCTACACGGGAATGTTCAGCACCACTCCTGTCTGGGTTTTCAGACTATGCTCATTACTGTTAGAAATATGTGCAATCACTTCCAGCACACCCGCAATGTTTGGCTGTGGGAAACAGCGGCTGACAGACTAACCAAACATTAACATACAGATCCACTGCACGGGATCTCACCAGTATCACACAGACCGGCTTCTTCCATCACCTGAGGTCCTCTCAGCAGATTCTAATGTTCTGGTTGTAGGTGTCCCCTTACAGGAGTGTTCTTCAGACGACATTCTCTGAGAAAGACACAGAATCTCTTAGAAGAGTTTATTTTTTTGCTCACTAAACCTTTTGCTCTATTCTCTCCTGTCCTCATCTAAGGTGTTATCACAATGGAGAGCTCCCCGCTGGGCCAGGTCTTTTGATGCGTCTCCCCAGCACGTTAGGTAGAATAAAATTAAAAAACACATTAACTATTTACCATTTATCTACAAAGAACATCATAAAGCATCAAATATTTCACATTAAATAAACTCAGTTTTCTACATATGACCAGTAAATTTTCATGTCTTACCAGAGGATCGTTCTTATCCGTTTTCATAAGCGGTTATCGCTAACAAGCCGTTCATTTGGTTTCGACCATCCAACAGAACGTATCCTCTGAGAGTAAAAGGAGGAGCTCGGAGCTCAAAATCAAAGCCTCAGCAATACAGCGGAGTCCTTTTCTCTTTTTTTAGACAGAGTATCAGCATCATGTTGAAACTCCTGCAGTCATTTGCACATATTTCTATAAAGGCCGGTTCTTTTTCCTGCACTGTTTCTTTTTATCACAATGTAAAAAGTGCATATATGTTCACCCCTTTGCTTTAAAGCCCCAACAATCACCTTTAGAAACCACAGAATTGGTTAAATGAGATCCATCTCTGTGATATGTGTTGACAGACTCGTTTACAGTGTTGGAGAACATCTCCTGCTGTATACAGTATCCTCCATCTGTTTTTAATTCAGTTTATTTATATAGCACCAAATCACAACAAAGTTGTCTCAGGGCACTTTACAGAAACATTCACATACATAAAAGCCCATTAGTAAAGTTCTCTATCTTTAGTTTTCTGTGTTCAGGTAATGTCAGGTCTGTCAGCTCCGCTGCTAAATGATCGTTTTCATTTTTTATTCTACTCGTACAAATTATTTCTTAAGCAGAAAATCTCCACTGTTGGACACTACAGGTTTTCTGCATTAAAGAATGCCTTATTTCCTTTAATGCCAGTACAGCACAGTACAGCTGGTTTTACAGTAATGGTTTTCCATTACACTCCATAACGGCTCTAGTGGGCCGGTTCCGAGTTCAAAAATTGATGCAACGCGCCTCACCAGCTGGTGGTGGTAAAACCTTGAAACATGTTTCAGTACAGGGTGAGAATTTATTTTGAAGTTTCTGGTAAATTAAAAAGAATACAGATTATTAAAATGATCAAATTAAACAATATAAATATAAGTCCTGCGAATGAACTTTTAATGAATTTTAGTTCACCATTAAATCTCTGATGAAACAGATTCTACAAAACATCTATATTTAAAACTGTATAGGTTTTCTTCATCATTTGATGTATTTGCACTCATTGTGTCTACTTTTATTGTTCAATTTTGATGTGTGGTTTTGTTTCTTGTATACAGATTATTTTTATTTTTAGCTTTGCTTTAAAGTTTAGTTCTTGTTTTGTGATTTGTACATCTGTTGGTTAGAAAAAAAAATGGACTAAAGGCCATATCTCTTCTTGAAACATATTTGAGGGAAATATTCCTGAGAGATCCAATGATTTTGTGTCTTTTTATGATTTTTCAGATGAGTTAAATTTAACAGATTATTTAATAGTCATTAAAGTGAAAACAGGATTTCAGGATAAAGTTGGCACCGTTTTTATTTTTTTTTTTTTTTTATCTTAACTGATAAAAACAAAGAATACATTATTTGTATATGCATGGGAGGAACGACCCCCCTGATCTGAACCCGAGTGGTGTTCTGTTGTTGGACTTCTGTGCTCGTCATGGATTGTCCATAACAAATACCATGTTCAAGCATAAGCGTGTCCATATGTGCTCTTGGCACCAGGACACGTTAGGCCACAGTTCGATGATCGACTTTGTCGTCGTCTTATCTGATCTGCAGCCACATGTCTTGGACACTCGGGTAAAGAGAGGGGCGGAGCTGTCCACTGATCACTACCTAGTGGTGAGTTGCCTCCGATGGTGGGGGAGGATGCCGGTCAGACCTGGCAGACCCAAACGTATTGTGAGGGTTTGCTGGGAACATCTGACAGAGTCTTCTGTGAGACAGAGCTTTAACTCCCACCTCCGGGAGAACTTTGAAAATGTTCCGGGGGAGATAGGGGACATTGAGTCCAAGTGGGCCATGTTCCATGCCTCTATTGGTGAGGCGGCTTACCGGAGCTGTGGCCGCAAGGTTGTCTGTGCCTGTCGCAGCGGCAACCCTGGAGCCTGGTAGTGGACACCGGCAGTGAGGGATGCTGTCAGGCTGAAGAAAGAGTCCTATCGGGCCTTTTTGGCCTGTGGGACCCCGGAAGCAGATGATGGGTACCGGCAGTCCAAGTGACATGTGACTCGGGTGGTCGCTGAGGCAAAAACTCGGGCATGGGAGGAGTTCGGAGAGGCCACGGAGAATGACTTCCACACGGCTTCGAGGCGATTCTGGTCCACCATCTGGCGTCTCAGGGGGGAAAGCGGTACACCACCAACACTGTTTATAGTGGGGGTGGTATGCTGCTGACCTCAACTCGGGATGTCGTGGGTTGGTGGGTGGAATACTTTGAAGACCTCCTCAATTCCGCCGGCATGTCTTTCACTGTGGAAGCGGAGCCTGGAGACTCTGGGTCGGGCCCTCCAATCTCTGGTGCTGAGGTCACCGAGATGGTTAAAAAGCTCCTCGGTGGCATGACCTCAGGGGTGGATGAGATTCGCCCGGAGTTCCTTAAGGCTCTGGATGTTGTAGGGTTGTGTTGGCTTATGCGCCGGCATGTCTTTCACTGTGGAAGCGGAGCCTGGAGACTCTGGGTTGGGCCCTACAATCTCTGGTGCTGAGGTCACCGAGATGGTTAAAAAGCTCCTCGGTGGCATGGCCTCAGGGGTGGATGAGATTCGCCCGGAGTTCCTTAAGGCTCTGGATGTTGTAGGGTTGTGTTGGCTTATGCAACTCTGCAATATTGCGTGGACATCGGGGGAAGTTCTCCTGGATTGGCAGACCGGGGGTGGTCCCCCTATTCAAAAAGGGGGACCGTAGAGTGTGTTCCAACTACAGGGGGATCAAGCTCTTAAGCCTCCCTGGTAAGGTCTATTTGGGAGTTCTGCAGAGGAGGGTCCGCCGGATAGTCAAACATTGGATTCAGGAGGAGCAGTGTGGTTTTCGTCCTGGTCGTGGAACACTGGACCAGCTCTACACTTTCAGCAGAGTCCTGGAGGGTGCATGGGAGTTTGCCCAACCGGTCTACATGTGCTTTGTGGACTTGGAGAAGGTGTTCGACCGCGTCCCTCGGGGAACCCTGTAGGGGGTACTCTGTGAGTATGGGGTACCAGGCAAATTGATACGGGCTGTTAGGTCCCTGTATGACCAGTGTCAGAGCCTGGTCTGCATTGCCGGCAGTAAGTCGGGCTTGTTCCCGGTGTGAGTTGGACTCCGCCAAGGTTGCCCTTTGTCACCGATTCTGTTCATAAATTTTATGGACAGAATTTCTAGGCGCAGCCAAGGTGTTGAGGGGATCCATTTTGGTGGCCTTAGGATTGCGTCTCTGCTTTTTGCAGATGATGTGGTCCTGTTGGCTTCATCAGGTCATGATCTACAGCTTTCGCTGGAGCGGTTCGCAGCCGAGTGCGACACAGCCGGGATGAAGATCAGTTCCTCCAAATCTGAGGCCATGATCTTGAGCCGGAAAAGGGTAGAGTGCCCTCTCCGGGTCAGGGAGGAGGTCCTGCCCTAAGTCGAGGAGTTCAAGTATCTTGGGGTCTTGTTCACGAATGAGGGAAAAATGGAGCGTGAGATCAATAGGCGGATAGGTGCAGCGTCTGTAGTGAAGCGGGCACTGTACAGGTCTGTCGTGGTGAAGAGAGAGCTGAGTCAAAAGGCGAAGCTCTCAATTTACCGATCAATCTACGTTCTTACCCTCATCTATGGTCATGAGCTTTGGGTTGTGACCGAAAGAACGAGATCTCGGATACAAGCAGCCAAAATGAGTTTTCCCGCAGGGTGTCTGGACTCTCCCTTAGACATAGGGTGAGAAGCTCGATCATCCGGGAGGGACTCACAGTAGAGCCGCTGCTTCTCCACATTGAGAGGAGCCAGTACGGACATCTGGTTAGGATGCCTCCTGTACGCATCCCTGTGAGGTGTTCCAGACACGTCCCACTGGGAGGAGACCCAGAGGAAGACCCAGGACACGCTGGAGGGACTATGTTTCTCGACTGGCCTGGGAATGCCTCAGAATTCTCCCGGAGGAGCTGGCCCAAGTGGCTGAGGAGAGAGAAGTCTGGGCCCCCCTACTTAAGCTGCTACCCCCATGACCCAACCCCGGATAAGCGGAAGAAAATGGATGGATGGATGGATGGATGGATGGATGGATGGATGGTTTATACATGAAATGTTTTTAAAAATCGTTTCCACCCTCCATCCCAGACCCATCCCGGTCCGACACCGGCATGCTGGGGCTCGGGCTCCGGGCCCGGGCCTCGCGCGCTCCTGCAAGTTGGCAGCTCAGAGGATCCTCCACCATGACCAGTGGAGCTCGGAGCCGGGGAGGTGATGCCCTGTGTGGCCTGAGGGGACTCTGAGGCTCCAGTGGAGAGAACCAGCGGAGCTCCATCAAGCTCTCTGAATTTTGTCATCGTCCACCAAGCACAAAAACACCTGCGCTTTAGCATTAGACCACTGTGTTGTCATTATTGTTTTAAAATCTTAAAAATAAGGCGTTGTTTTTGCCTGCAGCGGGCGCGCAACGCGATGACGTCACGTGTGCCTATCCGATCTCATGGCGAAGAGAAAAATTCAAAATGTCAGCGGTGTGGAAGTTTTATTTTTCGTTGGTGAGGATGTCGGATTCTGAAGATTTATGGACTACGTTGAGCCTCGCTACATCGTCCCCAGTCGGAGATATTTTTCTGACATAATGTTACCCGAGTTACAAGCCGTCATTTCTGACGTCATTGAGACACTAATAGCCGATAGCACTTGGGTGAGTTTTACCACAGACATTTGGACGTCGTGTTAGCCCCGTTAGCATGATTAGTGTTACGGCACAATGGATAGACAAAAACTTTGAACTTAAAAAGTCTGTCCTTCATGCACAGGAGTGCAGAGGATCCCACACTGCAGCTAGGAACCTGGAACAAGCCTCCACAGGTGAGACAGCATCGCAGGTGACTAAATAACATTTAACACTTCGTTTAATATAAGTTAAAGTGCTATGCATATCATAAGGCTGTTACTGAATATATGTCACCAGCTCTTACAGCTGTTACACAATTTTTGTAGTAAATAAGCCTAAATAAGAGGGCTATGTTCTGACAAAGGAAAGTATATAAAATATCGGTATCGGCATCGCTTATCGGCCAAATAAGTTTTAACATATTGGCATATTGGATATTGGCCAAAAATTGAATGTCGTGCATCCCTAATATACTGTAATTTCTGGACCATTGAGTGCACCTGAATATAAGCCACGCCTGCTAAATTTAAAAAGAAAAATTTAAATTTATGTCTAATATAATAGGACGCACTTGTCTACAAGCTTTGGGTGTTCACGTTGTAACATGGGATATTCACACAGAAATATATATTTTTTTCAACTTTTAATTAAATATGTACCGGTAACATGCACAAATACATCCATCCATTATCTTTACCCGCTTAGTCCATTTTGGGTCACGGGGGTCGCTGGTGCCCATGTCCAGCAATCACTGTGCGAGGGGCGGGGTACACCCTGAATGGGTCACAAGTCCATCACAGGGCCACATAGAGACAAACGAGACAAACAACCATTCACTCTCTCACTCACACCTAGGGACAATTTAGAGTTACCAATCAGCCTAACATGCATGTTTTTGGTCTGTGGGAGGAAACCGGAGTACCCGGAGAAAACCCACGCATGCACGGAGAGAACATGCAAACTCCACCCAGAAAGGCCCCTGGACCGGGGTTTGAACCAGGGACCTGCTCGCTGAGAGGCAGCAGCTCTACCAGTTGTGCCACCGTGCTGCCACTATGACTACCTGTCACCCTTAAATAGTGAAACTGATTCAATACAAGACTGAAGACTCCTGTGATTCTGATTACAGGGCACGCTTTCGTTTATTGTGTCCCTACGGTCAAATTATTTTAGCTATTTTCTAGAGGTGCTATTCTTTGTTAAGGCCAGTTTTGTTTTGATTCCTTTGTTTGTTTTCTAGTGAATCAAACATCAAAATGACCAATTTTCAGTAATCAATTTTTAGTGATTATTATTATTTATTTTTTTCATGTTCGTCAGTTTCAAGTTCTGTCCTTTTCCTCAGTGGATTCTCATTCTTTAAAAAAGGTGCAACTATATTTGTCAGAATCTGTAACCTTGGACTTAAACCTCTGAACTTTCATTTGAAACACAGATTGTTCCATGACCATCCCACTGATCTGAACTGTGAGGTGTACTATGGAGCAACATTACCAGTAACTTTTTTTTTTCTTCTTCTTTTGTCTTCTCCCTTCATCATGGATAACCACAGTGAACCGAGTCACAAAGACTTGACAATTATTTTTACTACGGATGTCCTTCCTGACACAACCACAGACCACCGAGCTACCACAGCCCTCTGTGTGGAGCAGAGAGCTGCCATGTAGGGTGCCCAGGGGAGCAGATGGTGGGGTTAATGGCCTTGCTCAAGGGCCCAGAGTGGAGCAAATGTGGATGAAGGCAGGTGTGGGTGCTTCACCTTTCACATCCACATTTTGATGTTGTCAGTACCGGGAGTTGAAATGGCAATCTTCTGATCACAGGCTCACTTGTATAACCTCTGAGCCACCACTCCCAACACTGTGTGAACTCTGTGACTAATACTCTGAGACAATGCATCATTCTGTCACTTTTGGTCAGTAAAGCCAGAAAGGAACACTGAAGAACCAAGAGACAAGAGTAAAATAGTGAGTTTATTTAGAGGTTTCAGAAAGAACTGTGGACCAGGAGAGCTGCAAAGAGGAGCAACAGGTGAGTATATGATCCTTTTTTAAGTGTTGATGTAATCCTCATAGAATGATGAGAAACTATCCTTACTGTGTTTTTCAGATTTCAGGCTATGAGGGAGGTTCAAGTAAAGCTGTAACATCAGGATCCAGAGGTAAGTGAAGCATGTACTGAGATGCCAGGAGCAGAGTCTGAGTAATTATTTGTCTCACAGATTTTGAGCTCAGAGTTGTCAGAGATCCAGGAGTCAGGTCAAGGAACCAGAAAACAAATCAAGACAAGGCTGCAAGGGAAACAGGAGCAAGGTAAGTAACTGAATAATCAGAATCATGCAGGAGTTGTTGGTTCAGTCCCCATCGTGACTCAACGCTCCAACGGTGAACTGAAGTCAGCCAAGGTCTTGAGAAGGGTTCAACTGGTGAGAGGATTGAAAACACTGGGAGAGAATGAGATAGCTGTGCCAGGTTATTAGAGCAATCGTCCTCCAATGCAAGCGTTGGAGGTTTGATTCCACCAGCAGTCATATGTTGAAGTGTCCCTGGGCAAGACACTGAACCCCTCATTGCCTTCGATGTGTGTCCCATCAGTGTATGAACATGAGCTACAGCACTGATTTTTCTTTGTAGAGATCTAGTAGAGTGCTGTATGAATGGGGAAATGAAGACAGATGTAAATGGTAAATGGGCTGTATTTATATAGCACCTTTCTATCTTATCAAGATACTCGAAGCACTTTACAACACAATCTAAGTCCCAATGTTACAATGTTCCCTGCTCACCTCCATCCTGGACCCGCCATTCTGTGTCCTTTTCTCCTTCCCGTTCTCTTAAACCCAACCTGAACCTAACCTGTTCTCACCACAGATCACAATGTCATCTACGATACCCTAATACTGTTATTAATTGAATTTTTATGAATATAATTATATTTGTTCAGTCCCCTTCGATAACTTCCGTTGTGAATTGGCATTATATAAATAAACTGAATTTAATTCAATGTAAAGTCTAAATATCGACACGTTTCCGGCATCAGCAATGTGTTGACTCTACTGTGTTCAGATCACAGAAGAAAAACATAGTGATGTCAGTGATGTCACATTTACTGGTTTCTAACATATAAATAAAATGTGTCAGTATTAGATCAGGGGAGATCTCCTGTTCTAAAAGCAAGTTTTCCAACATTTTGCTGCTTTGACACAAAAGCTTTACCAGTTAAATTCCCTCCATAACAAGTAGCTCTTCCAGAATTGTAGTGTGTGCCATTACACCAGGCATTACTGAATTCTCAGATGTAACAATTTTACAGAATTCGCTGCAAAACACAAATAATAACAGTTGTTACTGCTGATGCATGTTTGTATTTAACGGGGCAAATTTGAAAAATAATGAATTCACAGAAGAAGGCTGCTTCTTGTTGGAGCTTTGAATTTTTTTATTTTACTGCCCTCTGATGGACTCAAGTGAAAACACTCTCAACCTGAATATATCTGCAGGAACACAAAACTGAGTGCAGTTGAGCCAACAAAAAGTATTTCCATTTTGTTGCTCGTGTAAATGAAGATGCAGCACAAGTAAGGTGGTTTTGTGTTTTTATCAAGCAGACGAATGCAAAGGTATAAAACCAAAAAGTTTTCATTAGAAGTTAAATTTATAAATGTAGTTTTAAATATAAAAAAAATATTCATAAGTTTTTAGTTGCTTAACATTTATTTTTTTGTATTTGTCTTGTTTAGAAAATAAATGCTTTGATATACTGTATTTTTCTGACTATAAGGAGCACTTACAATCCTTTAATTTTCTCAAAAATCGACATTGAGCCTTATAATCAGGTGCGCCTTATGTATTAATTCTGGTTGTGCTTACTGACCTCGAACTGATTTTATGTGGTTATTGTGAATGAGTTGAATAAAGTTTGACTTATGTGACTGTTTTGATTTGCTTAATGCTCCTTATAATCCAGTGTATGAAAACAGACCCATTCATGGATATATGTTGGATCCAGGACAGTGGCCCCATACTGAGAGATTGTTTTGATCGAACAGACTGGCAGGTTTTCAGAGAAGCTGCTGAAAATGGAGGTTCGCTTGATCTTGACCAATACACATCCTCAGTTCTGGGTTACATTAGTACATGTACTGAAACCGTCTCCACTATCAGAAATGTTAAAAGCTACCCAAACAGAAAACCTTGGCTGAATGCAGAGGTGCGTACCCTGCTGGAAGCCAGGAACACTGCCTTCAGGTCTGGAAACTCAGAGGAGCTGAGTAGGACAAGGAAACAGCTGGTTGCTGGTATTAAGAGGGCCAAGGGCACATATGCAAAGAGGATCGAGGGTCAATTCATCTCACAAGACCCTCGGAGCATGTGGAGGGGCATTAAGTGCATAACAGATTATAAAGGAAGGAGTGAAAAATGCCCCAAAGACCCATCTCTGCCTGATGCCCTCAACAAGTTCTATGCACGCTTTGAAGACCCGAACAGACCACCCAGCACCAGACTCACCTCACCACTGGATGAAGAGCATCTCAGCGTGACCTCAGCAGAAGTAAGGAGTACCTTCAGGAGGATTAATCCGCACAAGGCAACTGGCCCAGACAACATCCCCGGAAAAGTGTTGAAGGAATGTGCTGATCAGCTCTGTGAGGTGCTGGCAGACATCTTTAACACCTCACTTACCCTGGAGACAGTTCCCACCTGCCTGAAGACTGCCACCATCATCCCAGTCCCAAAAAGCTCTACAGTGACTGGTCTGAATGACTATCGGCCAGTGGCCCTCACCCCGATAGTCGCTAAATGCTTTGAAAAACTGGTCATGACTGGCATCAAAACAACCATCAACATCAACGAGGACCCTCATCAGTATGCATACCGTGAGAACCGATCAACAGAGGATGCCATCTCCTCTGTGGTCCACACTGCGCTCAACCACCTGGAGCAGAAAGACTCTTACGCCCGTATGCTCTTTGTGGACTTCACATCCGCATTCAACACCATGATCCCCCAAACCCTGATGGAAAAACTATCCACACTAGGACTAAGCCCCTCCATTTGCAACTGGGTACTAGACTTTTTAACAAACAGACCACAGTTAGTGAGGATCCACAACTTCTCCTTCTCCACCATAACCCTCAGCACTGGCTCTCCTCAGGGATGTGTGTTGAGCGCCCTCCTGTTTACTCTGCTCACATATGATTGTGCAGTTACCCATCCAGGCTGTCACATTGTAAAGTTTGCAGATGATACAGCTGTGGTGGGATGCATCACAAACAATGATGAGTCCAGCTACAGGCAAGAGGTGGAACACCTGGAGAGCTGGTGCAAAGAGAATAACCTTCACATCAATGTGAAGAAGACAAAGGAGATGATTGTGGACTTCAGAAGGAACAAAAACATCTACACTCCCCTGAACATAAGAGGATCTGCGGTGGAAGTGGTCTCCAGCTACAAGTACTTGGGTGTACACATGAATGACAACCTCAGCTGGAGCAACAACACCACCAGCCTGATCAAGAAAGCTCATCAGAGACTCTACTTCCTCAGACGGCTGAGGCGAGCTGGTCTGGGAAGCTCAGTCCTCACCTCCTTCTACAGGTGTGCAGTGGAGAGCATCCTGTGCTCCAGCATCAACGTGTGGCATGGAGGCTGCACAGCTGCAGAAAGAAAAGCTTTGCAGAGAGTGGTGAAGGCTGCACAGAAATCTGTCGGAATCAGCCTCCCCACCATCACAGACATCTACACCTCCAGATGCAGGAACAGAGCCACCTGCATCATGAAGGACCCCACTCACCCAGCACACACACTTTTTGCCCCACTCCCCTCAGGAAGGAGGTGCATTAAGTGTAGAACCACTAGACTGAGGAACAGCTTCTACCCTGAGGCTGTTAGACTCATGAATCTCTAACTAGAATAATCACTGTGAAAAACCATATCATGTTGCTGCTGATCTGTTTCATGTTGCTGCTGATCTGTTTCAATGATGATGTGTTCATGCGTGCACATCTGCTCACAGACTCATGTTCATGTTTGTGCTGATGTTCAATGTTTTATGTTATGAGTGCTTAGTGTATGTTTAGTTGATGTTTTTCTTAGTTCATATCTTAGATGTTATTACTGTTTTTCTTATACATTTTATTGTTGGATGTAACTGGGACCCCGTGTACATAATTTCGCTCCACCACATGTACCACATGAGGTGCGAATGACAATAAAGAAACTCTGACTCTGACTCTGATATTGCACCTTATAATCGCCTTATAGTCTGAAAAATAGGGTAAACTGCAGCTACATTTTTATTGCCTGATGTTAATAACAGCATATCAGCATTCTATATAAATATTCATATAATAAATAAAGGAAAAAATGGCAAAAAATGCTAACAAATAAGTGCTGCATGAACATCATAATGTGCTCCAAAAGAATCATTCCAAGAATCACCAAGCTCTACAGTTACCACCATTATGACAGACTTAAAAATACAATAAATTCCCAAGATTATGTTCATTTCTGACACAACAATTCTGCAACATTTGCCACAAAGGCAAGTCCTTCTTTTGCCTGCCTCAGTTCATTATTGATTAATCAAGCCACTTACATCCCATAAAGATGTCAGCCTTTGTTATTAGAACCGTGGTTATGGAACTACGTGCAGAAAATGTATCGTTCTAAATTCTGTGGTCAGCTGATCGCACAGATCAGTCTGTCATCACTACATCACACCTTTGCACCACAGAGACAGTTTACCTTTTGAGTGACACCAGTGGGCAAACTTCAACTCGCCACTTTACCATGTTAGATGTGTCGGGCCTGAATTGGAGTAAAATGTGAAAGGGCCTATAAACAAGCAAAGTAGCCAAACCTATAATTTCTCATTTTAATTGAAGGGTTCACTTTAAGCTGTGATGGCTTCATGCTTTTGTTGTTATAAGAGAATTTTTGGTCAAAGGTTATGGATGTTTTATTGTTAACATTTGCCTTGAGAACAAACAACCCAATTGTCTCCCAATAACACTCTTATCCTAAACTGAAGGGATGACATGAACCATTTTTGTGAATGCCAAGAGTGCCATGTGAGACTACAGCTGGCTTCAAAGACACCCACTGGACTACAACAAACTCTGCTGAACTGATAAGGCTTGTTTAGCCATAACTCAGGTGGTAACTCCACTGGTGAAACAGGCTATAAAAGCAGCAGATGACGTAGCTTGTTGCTCATTTTTTTCTGACTGATCTTATACATTACATTTATTTATGTAACCTGACCTGAAAATCTGACCTTGCAAGTAAAACTGCCGATATAAACCTTTAGCTGCCACATGTGTGCGTGCGATTCTTTTGAGTAAAGAGCATTCGTGCATGAGAAAATTTCTCAACAGTTGTTGCGAACAGAACCATATACAAAGTGGACTTCCTCTGCCCAATAGAAACTGAATACAATTTTGATAAAACTTGTAGCAAATTTCTTTGCATTTTTTCATTTTTTGTGTACAGTACCTGTAGACTTGATTAGCACTACTTAAGAAGCCACAAGCACAGTGGATAACAACATGCTATTTTATTTAAACCAGGAGGGAAGCCTGGGCCTGAAGGCAGCCTAAACATGCATGTTTTAGGGCTGTGCGGAAACCCTTGTAAACACAAAAATTACTTGCAAATTGCATACAGAATAACCCCAGGCTCAACCCAGGGCTTGAACCCAGGACGATCTTGCTGTGAGGCAACAGTGCTAACCGCAAACCCATTGTGATGCCAAAACTATTCTGCATATGCTAATTACCCTGGCAGCTGATAATTGGACCTGTGTAAAACATAACTAATTTCCAACTTGGAAACCCCTTGGATTGTTGTGTTTAGTGGCTAGCTACTGCTAGCAATACAAGCTAATTACAATATATTTCTCTGCATTCTGTGCATCCAGACACTGCAGCAACATGACTCCCTACAGACACAGTGTAGTAGATGAAGTGTGCAACTAATTTAAGAAGCAACAGAGAAAAGTAAAAAACAAACAAAAAAATTACTGCAGCTATTGTCACTTCATGTGCAAGGTACTGAAATTAAAGTTTTAGCTCACGTTTAGAATCAGAGAATCAGAATCAGAATGCCTTTATTGTCATTATACGCAGTACAATGAAATTAAGAGCCACTCCCTTTTCCAGTGCAAAAACACGCCTTAAGAAAACACACATTAAACACACACTAAAAATATAAAAAATGTAACGCAATATAGATATAATAATGAAAGTAAAAAATACAAGTATTACACAATTGTATTGCACATTATGGATATTAGTGAGGTAGTTAAGGTGACTGAGAGTATGAAATGTCAGTAGTATTGCACAGTAGAAGTCCAGGGGTTTGGGAGGTTAGATTATTAAATCAGTGCATGTGTGAGTTCAGTGTGGTGATGGCTTTCGGGAAAAAACTGTTCTTGAATCTGTTTGTTCTTGTTCTGATGCACCTGTAGTGTTTCCCTGAAGGTAACAAGTCAAACAGTTCAAAACTCGGGTGTGAACAGTCCATGATTATGCTTTCTGCTCTGTTGAGGCAGCGTGATGTGTAGATGTCCATCAGGGAGGGGAGAGGGCAGCCAGTTTACCAGGAATCACTGACTTTTTGAGCTGCAATTCTAACTTTGGGTGCATTCTGGATTTTCAACTTGAAATGTTGACTTCCACATACAAATGGATCACAGTTCACCATATGATATTTAAATTGTTTCACTTGTAAATACATGTAGTTGTTACTAAACATTCTTGTGAGTAATGAATTCTGAACAGCACCAGCTGTACTTGTATCACAGTTTGAGAATCATGGAACAATACAACCTAAATAAAGTTCAAGTCCAGTTGAGGAGGTTCAGGCATCTGGTAAGGATGCTCCCTGGACACCTCCCAGTGCTTCAGGCATATCCGACTGGGAGGAGAACCCGGGAAAAACCCAGGACATGCTGGAGTGACTACGTCTTGGTCTTGGAATACCTTGGAGTCCTTCCAGAAGAGCTGGAAGTGGTGGCTGTGGAATGAGTTGTCTGGGCTTCCCTGCTCAAGCTGCTGCCCCCGCAACCCAACTTCAGAACAAACGGAAGAAAATGATGGATGGATGGAAGTTCAAAGGTACAATATAAATGTGGACAATTAATCACTGCATGCTGCAGCCATACAACAAATCAATCTGCTCCTCGGTTTAAAAGTTTGGGACATTTAAACTGCTGACCACACATTTGACGTCATATGTGGTTTGTCACCCACATGCAGAAGATCTATTTAATCTCAGCTGCTGGGGTTTCATCACACAAATCACTTTCCACAGAGGCTGTTTGATGCTGCTGGGATTAAAGACAAAACAACAATTGAACAGCTGTCATGGTCGGTTAGGCTGGACCCAAATGCAGGCAGACATGAAGAGCTCAATGTAAAAAAGGCCGACCTGGCAGAAACTTACAAAACCTCGAGGAGGAAAACACAGGGAGGGACAACCGAGACATGTGAAATGTTTTCAGGGCAGTGAGATGCTGTTGGGGTGGTAATCAAAAATGGTTTAAATAGAAACAGAGGGTGAGCGGAAAGTGGCAGCACATGGGTGATTCGTTGTGGGAAACGGGTGAGAAAACATAAAGGCTGACTGAGGGCGAGCGTGACAAGTGGCACAGGGAACACAGACGGGTGAAATAAAAACACAAGGGGAAAAACAAAAGAACCCAAAGAACAAAAATGAATCATGAAAGGTGAACACGTGAGCACAGATGTGACAACAGCAAGCCCAACTGCATCTGTGTCAACATTATTTAACATTGTTGCAGTAACTTAATATAATTCATGATTAAATTTAATTTCATAGATCATGTAAAACAGCTAGACGATGTGAGGAAAATATATAACTAATGATGATCTAAACTAGAGTCTGTCAATAATTAATGACTGACTTCTAACGATCAAAATTTTATTGTTAGTTGAATAATTATAACTTCAACTAGTTGATGAATTTAGAACTATCTTTTTTTTTTTACATGTAAATGGTGTTTATAGACTCTGCTAGCTGCAGCTAATTGCAGTGATCAGTGTCTAATCTAAGCTTAAAATGTACAATTTAAAAATTTGTGCAGAGAGCGTAGATAATGAATTGTTACAGGAGGCAATAGCAGCTGCTGTTTAATAATTAGCACTAAATTGTAGCATGATTCAGCCTGTAAAGTATTATCACTGCTAGACTCTGTGTGTGTGTGTGTGTGTATATATATA
>NC_056503.1:31117512-31140446 GCF_014905685.2 Nematolebias whitei | reverse complement strand
ACTAACTCGCACGAAGACTTGGCAATGATTTTTACACCGGATGATGCTATCACATTCCACTGAAGCTGCCATATACGAGCCAATTCTACAATGAACAGCAATTACATCAATGTTATAGGCTGGGGCATGGTGGCGCAGAGGTTAGAGAAGGTGGGCCTTTAATCAGAAGGTCGCCGGTTTGACTCCCTGGACACACAACTGCAAAATGTGGGTGGTAACGGTGAAACACCCACACCTGTCTCCACCCTCATTTGCCCTATTCTGGGCCCTTGAGCAAGGCCATTAACTCTTGGGTACCCTAGATAGCAGCTCTCTGCTCCACACAGATGGCTGTGTTAGCTCAGTGGTCTGTGGTTGCATCATCCGGTGTAAAAATCATTGCCAAGTCTTCGTGCGAGTTAGTTCGCTGTGGCGACCCCTGAAGAAGGGAGCAGCCGAAAGAAGAAGAAGAAAACATTAACTTTATAGGCTACTTGTAAACGGTTATTTTATTAGCTTCACTTCTGGTCGGGTCACGTTCACATTGAGGTAAATAAGATCAAATCTGCTTTCTTGTGAAAGAAGACAAGTTTTCCCTCTTCTTTTCTGCTGCTACATAGCATATACAGCTGTATGGCATTTGTACATTTTTTCATACATTTTAATATTATATCACACACACTATTTATTTTTACATACTCAGCCCTTACTGAGGTCTATTTAGTCAAAACCCCAAGTGCAGACGGATGTTTAGTTAATGCCGATGTTGCTGCAGAGAATCACAAGATCATGTGAACAGTGCACCCTCTAGTGTTTTTATAACTATGTTCTGAACTTACCACCCAGTCCCCCTCCCATTCCCCCCCTCCCCACACACACACACACTCAAGGGCCCTGCATCCTACTCCATCCGAAGCAGCAAAATCCGCTCTCATTGTTGTGGATGTGTGATGAAAATCACGTCATTTTGTTCTCAGAGCAGCTTCGTCCGCCCATTCTCAACACAAGGCCCAGGCTGAAGTTTTGCTCCAGGTGTATGCGCCAAGTTTTGTGTCAAAAGTTTGTAGGCGTGTTTGTCAATGTGAAAATGTGTTTGAGCATTCAACTGTACAACTAAACACACTAAATTAGTCAAATGGTCTGAAACTCCTGGATGGAGATCTTGCAGACATTGTGTATGGAGGAGTCTGTCTGCTAAAAACTGTGGAGCTTTATTTATGATAGATTTGTGGCCAAACGGTGGATGCAGGGATGGAGTGGAGACCCTGGCAGGAAGAAACCCACATTGTAACGTAAACTGCCACGTGAGGGGCTTCCCATGAGCTCTGTGCTGGTGTCTCGTGAACTATGAAAGGCGTGTGCAAAAACAAACATCCTGCAACCACGTGACCTCAAGTCGACTGTTTTGTATCAGATAACATTCTGGGCCCTTTACTCATAACATCCATTCTTGTTTTTATTACGTAAATGAGGAGTAGTAGTGCGAAGGTTAAAGAAGGTGAGCCTGTGATCGGAAGGTCCCTGGTTCAACTCCCCAGACCAGTAACATCAAAATGTTGGTTGGAAAAGATAAAGCACCCATGCGGCTCTTTGAAACTTTGACCAAAACTAACAGAAAACTGTATTTTATTGGTTGTTAGAACAACTAAAAGGGTTAGTTTTAGCCGTTTTCCTGTAATTTACTTTGCAAATATGTGAATACTGGAAACATTACAAGGAGTTAAACATACTCACTTTCACTTTACACTTTTTTTCTTCAAAGTAGGATACGTAATTTTTCTACACGTAAAAAAAA
Source organism: Nematolebias whitei (assembly GCF_014905685.2). Classification (NCBI taxonomy): domain Eukaryota; kingdom Metazoa; phylum Chordata; class Actinopteri; order Cyprinodontiformes; family Rivulidae; genus Nematolebias; species Nematolebias whitei. Next base: position 31,138,672 of record NC_056503.1, on the reverse strand, counting down.
AAAAAAAATCACAAAGAACTGCATATAGTTTATTGTTTTAGTTTTAGTAACTGGGCAAAAACGACATTATTTTTTTTCTTCTGTACAAGAATCTCGTCTTTTATTTTGTCCTAAAATGTAAAAATATCAAATGTTAAAAAAAAAATCATTAGATATTTTTAGTTTTATAATGTCCCCCTACTGGCCAGAAAAGCACCCTCTAACAAACTTAAAGTGGTCCATGGGCCACCAGTTGAGAATCACAGTTGTATCAGTCGGTATTGCGACTCCGAACGCATTTAATGTACCATATTTTCCTCAGAATATTGCACCGTCCTATAAGTTGCAACAGTCCAAATATGTCTAAAAAAGTGGAAAAATCCATAAATATGTTGCTTCACCGTATACGTCTCGTCTATTATGCATAACCGCTGACAACCTGGAAATGTGGGCTGATGTTGCGCCAAAAATCTATTGGGGTGCCAAACGGCAGCTGCAGGAGCATGCAAAGGACGACTTTAACAAGAAAGTTAAAGACTAACACTTAAAAACAATTACTTGTTTGCTCAAAATTATAGTAAAGGTGTGTCTCAGTCTACCTTTTGCTTAATAAATGCACTTTGGCGGTCAAATCATCTGTATTTCAAAACCCGATTCGCAGAAGTGGCGGGCACGCGCAGAGGGACGAGCCTCCACATTTCTTCTAAATTTAACAAGATAAACACCTAAAAACAATTATTTGTTTGCTAGAAATTATAGCAAAGGTTTGTCTCAGTTGAACTTTTACATAATAAATGCACTTTAATGGTCAAATTAGCTGCATTTTGCTGGGGAGGTGCAGCTGGTTTGACTTACTCCAAGCAGAAAGCGGAACGAAGGTGGATGTATGGCAAGTCAATAGCGTCATTAATATGGCAAGTCAATAGCGTCATTAATAGCTGTTGAAGATTCTCAGTCATCCAGAACATCGTAAATACAAAAAAGTTCAAGACAAAAATAATAAAGTATAAAGTATAATAAATAAAGTCCAGTTATTTTTGTCTTGAACTTTTTTGAATTTGTCATTATAGCCACGTTTACCTATTACATGATACAACGGCATGCCTTAAACTCTGCTTCCATCTAGGGGCTGAAAATGGTACTGTTCAATTTTTTTTCAGTCAGAATGAATGAAAACAGTCATATCTCTGCCAAAAATTGGTTTATAAATATGGGGGAAAAAAATCCATAAATAAGTTGCTTCAGCCTATAAGTCGCAGGGCATGGAAATTATGCAAAAAAACTGCGAATTATAGGCCAAAAAATATGGTAGTTAAAAAAGTGGCAGAAATGTTTCTTTTGATTTTAAAGGTTACAGACCCCTGAGATAAGCGCTTAACCTCCAGTTGCTCCCTGAGCACCGTAGCTGGTAGCCCTCTGCTCCACATGTGCGTGCTCACATGTGCGATGGGAAAAATGCATCAATATGTTATTGTATTGAAGAAGTCTCCCCTGCTTGTTAAGAAATATTAATACACAAAGTTTCCCCATCATCTTACCCTGTCTAAGAGCCTGAGGATGAGCCATTTTTTCATATATATAGCAGCTTCCGTTTTGTTTTGCATAAAGGAGTCTTTCATGGTATAATGAGCCCCACCTCCCATATGACATCCCCTAAAAACATGACCTTTATAAAAAAAAAAGGAGTGTGAGGCCATACAACCAACCAACTGTTGCTCCACTGAACACCTTCGGAGAAATATCTGGTTTTAAAATTCAGGCCCATCTGATGATTTTTTAACCAAAATATCAAGAGGTGGCAGGGCAGGGGAAGGTCTTATAATGAATAGAGCTTCTGAAATGTGTTACTATTCTGCAAAGTGCCTTTTAAAAAAGAATAAAAACGTTGTTGCTCAGTTCTTATATTTTCTTGCAATTTTTGGGAGGCATGCAGGATCATAGTTGTAAAGAAAATAGAAATAGAATTAAAGATAATTCATTATCGTTACTGTTATTATTGCTGTTTTGATAACATTCACATCTGGGGTTTTTTTTCCATTCCAAGGTGAGGTGCTTGTTGTGTTCTAAGGAACTGGTGTCAGATTTGTAAAGCAACCATGATAATAATGACATTAACCATACTACATCATACACATCACAAAATTAAGACAAGAACAATCAGTACTCATGTTAACTGAGTTTGTACCTTTAAATAACAATAAAGTTTAATATTATTTAATGTAATCCCAGTGAGCAGAAAGGGGGAGCTGGATGAGGCTTTGGTCTTTGATTGTTAGAGAGAAACACCCAGCATAGTCAAAGACAAAGTCTTAAGGGACTTTGTTGCAAAATTACACCAAACTCATGTTCCCCTATACCAGAAAGGTACGTGTTGACATAGATAAAGTATGACTGATGTTTAAATTAACTTCTTTTCTTTCTTTAGGTTATTCAGTCCGTGGTTAAGGCCAAAAGACAAAAAGAGAAGGCCTGAAGCCCAGAAAGTTCCTGAAGTGAGTTTGAAGGTGTTGGAGTTGTGGTTTTGTCCCTGGTGTCATGTTTATGACTGTGTTCCCCTGTTTCTATCTTTATAGGGTTTGTCTCTTTAGTATCTAGTCCCATCTTGTGTCATGTTTATGTCTTGCATCCTCTGTCTCTTTCTTTGGCATCTGTGATTAGGTGCCTTCACTTTGTCTAATTGGTGTTTCCTATAAGTCTGTGTCTCTGTGTTAGTCCTTGTCCTGGCGTTGTCTTCTGTCCACTGGTGATGACCTGTCTGTTTTGTGAGTACATCCTGATCATTCTATGTTTGTTTTGCTGCCCTTTCTTTATTTTATATATACTTCCTGAGTCCTTGCCTGTCTGCCTGCACTATTGGGTGCACCAGCCCATTTGTGACAGAAGGCAGACATGTGGGTGATTTTAAAGAGAGAAACCAACTGAGCATAATAAATACATGTCCTTAAAAAAAAATGAATTAAGTTACGTTGACCCCAGAATTCAAGTACATTCACTGTCCCACCACTGCAACATTTGTAACATCTAATGACTGAAATAATACCGACATGTGCTTATTAAAATTAATAAATAAATACTTCTATTACCATTAACCCAACATCAAAAACAACACTAACAATAAAGTACAGAAACACAGACTGGACAAAACCTAAACACAGAAGAAAAAGAACAGAACTGAATTAAAAGGATAAGGTTTCTTTATTGTCACTCTCATCACATGTGGTACATGTGGTGGAACGAAACTGTGTACACAGCGTCCCAGTTACATCCAACAAAAATATAAAATATAAAGAAAAGCAGTAATAAGATCTAAGATATGAACTAAGAAATTAGCTAAACTAAGAATACGCTAAGCACTAGTAGTGCAAAAACAATACGCCGAACAACAGCAGCACGAACATGAGTCTGTGTGAGCAGAAGGAATGAACGAACACAGCAGCATGAAATAAATCAGCAGCATGAGATCAGCAGCATGGATAGTCAGCAGCACATATCAACAATAAAGTGACATTACAGTGGTTTTCTTTTATGAGTCTAACAGCTTCAGGGTAGAAGCTGTTCCTCAGTCTAGTGGTTCTACACTTAATGCTCCTCAACCTCCTGTCTGAGGGGAGTGGGGCAAAAAAGTGTGTGTGCTGGGTGAGTGGGGTCCTTCATGATGCAGGTGGCCCTCTTCCTGCATCAGGAGGTGTAGATGTCTGTGATGGTGGGGAGGCTGAACAGAATGACCAAATGATGAAATGATAAAAGAATGGCCAGAACCCCAAGACACAAAAAGCAAAACTGAGAACCCTGGTCTCAAACACAAATAACCAAACTACATGGATGAAGAGTTTTGCTGCAGAAGCGTGTTTTTCTTCATCCTCCATGGCTTGTTGTTTGAAATACTCTTGATTTGTCGCCTGTAACATCGTGCAGTTTAACCTAAAACAGGACAATAACTGTGTCATCATCAATATCCTGCTCAAACTATCCCAGCATGTGCTCAAAGCCGATCTGAAGCTTAGAAAATGTCTCTGATTCTCACTAAGTTTGGATGTTTTACTCAGGTCATTCAACATTTGTGTCAAACTGCTGTATTTTTGTAAGTCTGTGTGGTGAGACATCTTGTTTGTAGATGTCTGTCAAGAACAGATGCAATGTGATAAAATAAAACAGAACATGCTGATGGAGGGTCAACTGAGCTGAGGAATGCTCCTTACAGCCACTGAAAGATATTTTTCTCCTGTCAGTTATAGTTCTTCTTCCTTTCTGTCTCTAAACCCACCCACATCTGATTCAGATCAAATGTGACATGGACACAGGGAGAGACTTCACACAGTTTTTCTCACACTCCACCTATCTATGGACTGTGGGAAGAAATGAGTCACAGAGAAGAAAACCCCACACAAACAGATCATTCATTCCTTTAACCCTTTTTCTTTTCCATCTTCTCTGTTTGTAAAACAAGTTTGGAGCTCAGCCACAGTTTTTCTCACACTTCGCCTATCTATGGACTGTGGGAAACAAAAGAGCCAGACAGAAGAAAATCCCACACAGATTCCTTTAACTTTTTTTTTATCTTTTCCATCTTCTCTCTTTGTAAAACAAGTTTGGAGCTCAGCCACTTGACTCTAACGAAGCATGTTTGGTATGTCTGAGCATAAATTACACCAGAACCTCTCTCTGAAATGTACAGCGGATACAATGGACAATTGTTTTGGTCTGTTTTTAATCAGTAATACTTGAAGGTTTGCCCACTTGGCAGGATTTATAGTGAACAGTGCAGATTTTGACATTTGGTAGGTATTAAATGGTAAATGGACTGTACTTATATAGCGCCTTTCTATCTATTCAAGACACTCAAAACACTTTACACTACAAACTGTGTCCTCATTTACCCATTCATACAGCACTCTTGTCACGAATCACATCCTGCAGATTATATTTTCTGTCACCCTGATCACTCTTTAAAGTTTGCTATAGATCTTTTCTGTAAGTTTCATTTATTCTATCCGCTCCGGTAGTGTTTAGTTATACATGTGCATTTTAGTTTGTCTTCTTTGCATGCTGGTAGAGGGCGACCGCACGGTTGTTTAGTTTTATCTTCACTGCAGCCAGCAGCAGCTGATTAGAGCTCAACTGGCTGCACCTGTCACTCTCACCCTTTAAAAGCTTCACTCCTTCTCCTCTTCGGTGCCCGGTAGTTGAAAACAGTTCTCTGCAAGTAGATACCTTGCGTTCATGACCCTGCCTTGTTTCCCCATAGCCTTAGTGTCTCTTTGTCCTAGCTGTCTCCTCGTTCCTGTCCCGCTCCCGGTTCCTGTCCTTACTTCTCGGCTCGACCTCCCAGCTCCTGGACCCACGACTCACCTGGAAATCGTCTCTCGCTCGACCTCTTTGACTATTAAGCCTTCTGTCTTCGGTTCTGACCTTCGCCTGCATGACTACGCCTCCTCGTCTTCTTCTCAGGTACCTCCTGTCATCTGCTCTCTGGTTTTGGACCCTGGCTCGTTGGACCATGACCCTGCGCATAATGGACTCTTCACCTGCCTGTCGCTGCAGTCCCTCACCGGACTCACCTTCTCCAGCAGCGATCCGGATCAGTTTGGACCTCTTCAGTCTCCAGAACCCCCAAGATCATCAGACGGTTAGTGGTCCTCCTTATTTGACTTTTTTGCTCATCATAAACTCATGCACGACCACTAACTGATCTCTGCCTTATAGACTTGTTCCTGATCCGGAACCAGTACCAGAACCAGCCCAATCTGCAATATTTCACCTTGAAAATAAATGTCATTTAATTTTGACATTGTGTGGCGATTTTGGTCCAACCTTAAAGGAGTTTGTTTCAACTCTACTAGATCTCTACAAAGCTAATTGAACAAATCATTCTAAAGATTAATCAGTGTGCATGGCTTTGGAAAACGTTGCATGAAATGCACAATGCTGAGGTGATGAGTGTTCTTCATAAAGAAAGTCATGCTAAAATTGGAGAGCACCTCTTTAATAAGCATGGACAGGATGTTACTAAATATGAGTTTAGTGGGCAAAAGTAGCGTAAAACAGAACGCCTAGTTCTCCAGGCAAAGAAAAATAGGAAGTTGGAAAAGGCGTCTGACTTTTCCAGCTTGCCCATTCAGAATGTTGCAGATTTCAATGAGGAAACGAGCTCATACAAAACGCCAACATATGAATATAAAGCCATGATCTCAGGTGACAAGGACACTGTCGAAAATGCACAGATGTTCAAGCAAATCTGTGACACTAATGAATTTATCTCCTCTCAGGCTCTCGGGAATCTGAGGGAGGCAAAATGGGAGTGGTCCACAAATGCTTCTCTTTGCAGAAGATGTGAAAACAATGCTTCACTTTATCAGTGCCCAACTGCAGGAGCGCCAAAAAAAAAGTGAAAGGACACCCAAATAAAGCATTAGGCAGAGCTTGCTAAAAATTTCTGTGAAGTCTTCATTTTTAACTGGAGAAGAGAAGACGTTTTTAAGATGGTGGTCAGAGGGATAGCACAACAGTTCAGCGGTGCAGCTGGCATTAACTGACCTCCAGAAGAAGCTGTGTCAGCACTAATGGCTCATCAGGGTAAGAGACAAACGGGGACCAAATGTTCCTATTTTCCTCACACCTGATAAGATAACATCGATGGAGGTACTTGTGATGTTCTGAATGAAAATCCTCATGTTTGGATGACCACAAGCACTTTAGAGCAGGAGTGAGCAAACTTTGTCCGTGAGAGAGCCAAATTCAAAATCTATCAGAGGACTTGGGCCAAATGCAATAATGTAATACATGAAATGCAAATACATCTTTAAAGTCCATTTATTTATTAGTTATTTAATCTTACATTCTGTCTAAAGAACATTATAGAACACAAAATAAGTCATATGTAAGAAATCAAAACAAATATTGAAACTTTGGCATTTCAGTATAATTATATGCAGCGCATAATGTAAAAAATGCATGCCCAACAGCAACACAACTTAACAGCAACAATAATTTGAACATAAACAGTCCCATATATACGGTAGTCAGTGGGCTAACTTTTCCATCTAACATTAAGGTCAATGGGTTGAATGACTGAAAACCCAGTGATTCTTGAAAAGCAATTTTAATTTAGGAATGAGGACTGCTTGGCGGGCCAACTTTGGCCTGTGGGCCCCACTTTGAGCACCTTTGTTTTAAAGGTTCAGATGAAATATATCAGATTGTACAAACCGGACTCCAAAAAAGTTGGGACACTAAACAAATTGTGAATAAAAACTGAATGCAATGATGTGGAGATGGCAAATGTCAATATTTTATTTGTAAAATGACATCAAAAGTTTAATGAGTAAATAACATTTTAAAGGAAAAATATGTTGATTCAAAATTTCAGTGTCAACAAATCCCAAAAAAGTTGGGACAAGTAGCAATAAGTGGCTGGAAAAAGGAAATTGAGCATAGAACGAACAGCTGGAAGACCAATTAACACTAATTAGGTCAATTGACAACATGATTGGGTATAAAAAGAGCTTCTCAGAGTGTCAGTGTCTCTCAGAAGCCAAGATGGTAAGAGGATCACCAATTCCACCATTGTTGCGCAGAAAGATAGTGCAACAATACCAGAATGGTGTTACCCAGTGTAAAATAGCAAAGACTTTTAAGTTATCATCATCAACCGTGCATAACATCATCAAAAGATTCAGAGAATCTGGAACAATCGCTGTGCGTAAGGGTCAAGGCCGTAAAACTCTACTGGATGCTCGTGATCTCCGGGCCCTTAAACGTCACTGCACCTCAAACAGGAATGCCACTGTCAAGGAAATAACAGAATGGGCTCAGGAATACTTCCAGAAAGCATTGTCAGTGAACACAATCCACCGTGCCATCCGCCGTTGCCAGATGAAACTCTACAGTGCAAAGAGGAAGCCATTTCTAAGCAAACTCCACAAGCTCAGACGTTTGCACTGGGCCAGGGGTCATTTAAAATGGAGTGTGGCAAAATGGAAGACTGTTGTGTGGTCAGATGAGTCACGATTTGAAGTTCTTTATGGAACACTGGGACGCCATGTCATCCGGACCAAAGAGGACAAGGATAGCCCAAGTTGTTATCAATGCTCCGTTCAGAAGCCTGCATCACTGATGGTATGGTGTTGCATGAGCGCTTGTGGCAGGGGCAGCTTGCATGTCTGGAAAGGCACCATTAATGCAGAGAACTATGTTCAGGTTCTAGAACAACATGCGCCCATCTAGACGTCATCTCTTTCAGGGAAGACCCTGCATTTTTCAACACGATAATGCCTGACCACATTCTGCAGCAATCACAACATCATGGCTACGTAGGAGAAGGATCCAGGTACTGAAATGGCCAGACTGCAGTCCAGATCTTTCACCCATAGAGAACATTTGGCGCATCATAAAGAGGAAGGTGCGACAAAGAAGGCCCAAGACGATTGAACAGTTAGAGGCCTGTATTAGACATGAATGGGAGAACATTCCTATTTCTAAACTTGAGAAACTGGTCTCCTCTGTCCCCAGACGTCTGTTGAGTGTTGTAAGAAGAACGGGGGATGCCCCACAGTGGTAAAAATGGACTTTTCCCAACTTTTTTGGGATTTGTTGACGCCATGAAATTTGTAAACAACAGATTTTTCCCTTAAAATGATACATTCTCTCAGTTTAAACTTTTGATCTGTGATTTGTGTTTTATTCTGAATAAAATATTAGATGTTGGCACCTCGCAGCATGGTGGCGCAACTGGTAGAGCTGCTGCCTCTCAGCGAGCAGGTCCCTGGTTCAAACCCCGGTCCAGGGGCCTTTCTGGGTGGAGTTTGCATGTTCTCTCCGTGCATGCGTGGGTTTTCTCCGGGTGCTCCGGTTTCCTCCCACAGTCCAAAAACATGCATGTTAGGCTGATTGGTAACTCTAAATTGTCCCTAGGTGTGAATGAGAGAGTGAATGGTTGTTTGTCTCGTTTGTCTCTATGTGGCCCTGTGATGGACTTGCGACCCGTCCAGGGTGTACCCCGCCCCTCGCACAGTGATTGCTGGACATGGGCACCAGCGACCCCGGTGACCCAAAATGGAATAAACGGGTAAAGAAAATGGATGGATGGATGAATGTTGGCACCTCCACATCATTGCATTCAGTTGTTATTCACAATTTGTTTAGTGTCCCAACTTCTTTGGAATCCAGTTGGTAGTTTTGTAAGTTAGAGACTGATAATGTTCCACCCAAGAAGCAGCTTCTGGGGCTGAGAGCCTTACACAACAGTGCAAAATATTCTGGTTCAAATATTGTTGAAATAAAATGTCTATGTGTTAAATGTTTACAGTTTTCTAGATTTGGGACTTATCTATTGAGTTATAGCTCAGAGCTTTTGTATGTATGCAAAAGCTTTATGTAATATGCAAAACTGGATCATTTTCCTCAATAAATAAATGACCAAGTATAATGTTTTTGTCTCATTTGTTTAACTGGGTTATCTACTTTTAGGGTTTGTGTGAAAATCTGATGATGATTAGGTTATAGTTATGCAGAAATACAGAAATTTCTAAAAGGTTTGCAAACTTTCAAACACCACTGTATATGTTGTGACATAAAATTATGCTTAAAATGTATTAAAAATGTTGACGTCCCCACATGTAACCATCTGGAAAGTGCATGTAGGATAATGCAGTTCAATGTTTTATATTTTTTCTTCTTCTTCTTTCGGCTGCTCCCTTCTTTTAGGGTTTGTCAAAGCAAACTAACTCACACGAAGACTTGGCAATTATATTTACCACAGATTTTCCTGACTCAACCACAGACCACCGAGCTACCACAGCCCTCTGTGTGGAGCAGAGAGCTGCTGTCTAGGGTGCATGGGGGGAGCAGATGGTGGGGGTTAAGAGCCTTGCTCAAGGGCCCAGAGTAGGGCAAGCTAGGGTGGAGGCAGGTGTGCATGGGTTCACCTATCCAACCCACATTTTGATGTTGTCGATACGGGGAGTTGTCCCACAGGCCCACCTTCTCTAACCTCTGCGCCACCACTCCCCACATAATGCACTTCTAATACACTCTGCAATTTTAATTTATCTACAAAACCCAAAGACAAATGTGTTTCAAGCATTACGTGTTAGTGTGGACCATTGATCAGTTCCCAATAACGTTTTAAACATGAACTTGTATGATCATGTATGATCAAGCATGTTATTGTAGAGGTTCAAGTACGTCACACTGTGCAGGCAAAAATGACGTCATGAAGGTAAATAACTCAGTGTCTTAATAAAACAGGTGCAGAAAATAAAGGGAAAAGTTCTTAAGTTTGACCTTAACTCAGTACGTTGTCAATTTAATATTTTGACATTTTTATCTACTGTGACCAGCATTTTGAACTTATTTAACCAAATAAAAAATAAAAAAACAAGAAAATGAGTTGTAAATGTTTCCTTTTTCACTAGTTGTTTATTAAACTAATAATAAATAATAATAATAAACTAGTTATTTATTGAACTTAAACGTAAACTAGTTGCTGTACTTATTTATTTACTAGTTGTTGGGGTTTTTTTGTTTGTTTTTTTTCCTCACATGTTGCAGAAAATCAACAACGCAAACTGCTTCTGGGATATTCTTCCTAAACAGCGTAAACAAGTAGTTCTCCATTTTCACCACAAGAGGGAGCCATTTGCTTTTGTTTAAATAGAACGCCACATGAGACTGGTTTCAGTAAAGTGTAGAGTAATTCGAGAGCTCTAAACCAGTCAAGCATTTGATCTGCTTCATCCAACTTCCTGTTGGTTATCAGATTAATATTGATGTTTGTCAGTGCAGCTTTTTTAATCAGGCACAACATGAGCTTATTGTTGTAATAATACATATATTTTTCAGGATTATATTTTGCAACTATAAGCCCCAAAATTATTATCTTCACTGTATTTGAAACTCTTTTTATATTTGTCTGTTTTGTACATTTTTGGTAAAATAAACAAAGACTACCACTTCATCAATGTTATATTTTCTGCTTAGGACATGTTTTAATTAAAAAGCAGTGAAATATAATTCTGCATTATATCTTTTCTTCATACTTTATTTTAATTGTAGCTGGTTTATTCTGAAAGTCTACTACATGTAATGTGATTTATCTAAGCTGTCTCTGTTTTGTTTTGCTTTGTGTTTTCATTTTAAACTGAAAGCACTGAGCTCTGTAAAATAAGTTCCTTTACAGTTGTGTACATCAAGTCATAAACAAATTCTCTCAGAAAAATATATTTATCGTTAAATCAATAAACTAAAGCAACAACGCCATCAGGTCAGTTATCGTCATAGGATGAGTTGACAGGACATCATTGGAAGATTTATTATGATAAACCATTGAATAGATCTTTATGAGGAGGAATAAATCATATATTTTTGCTCAACTGCCTGAATATACGTTCATTCATTCAACCTTTATTTACACAAGTTAATCCCATTGAGCCTCGAGGACTTATTTACAAGTTGGAGATGTGCAGGTGAGCAGTGGCGCTTCTTGTTGTTTCTGCGACTGACTTTGACCTCTGACCTGTCTGCAAGTCATGGGGAACTTTATACGTACTGTATACTTTATACGTACTGTATACTTTATACGTACTGTATACTTTATATAGATATAAGGAAAATAAACAAGTGGGAGATGGACAGAATGTTGTGTCTTTAGGAGAGCAGCACAGTGGCACAGTGGTTAGAGCTGTTGCCTCTCATAAAAATGGTCGCAGGTTTGCATCCAGGATTTAAAGCCTTTTTAAATGGAGTTTCCTTGTACTCTCAGCACATCAGTGAGTTTTCTCCGAGTACTCCAGTTTCCTCCCACTTACCAAAAGCATGCATGTTAGGTTAACTGGTAATTCTAATTGTCCCAAAGGGGAGCATGTGAGTGTGTTTTTTTGTTTGTCTCTGTGTCCTTGTGATGGACTTGTGACATGTTCAGGATGCACCATGCTTTTTGCAGTGACTGCTGGAGACACCAGATCACCCCGTGGGGAGCTGGGAACAGAGAAGCAGGTAAAGAAACTAGATGAACGTCTTTAGGAAGTGGAGGGTGGCTGTTTTCCAGAAAAGACGTGAGAGATTTATCCTTCAGTCGATCATCTTCTGGGTGTCCAGCTGATGATACCAGAATCAGTGGTGCTAAAATACAATTTAAGCATTAATTTTTTTATGGATTGAAGTAAAGAAATAGAAACAAACTCTGGCTTTGTGACGTCAAAAGAAAAGAATATGTAAATTTGGTTCATTGCTAAGTTGTCTGTTATGCGTAGAAACACAGCACTTATTTATCCCTTGAGTTCTGCCTGTTTTTGAAAGACAAAAAAAAAGAAGTATTTCTCTAGAAATAATTAGGTAATGGACTATAAATGTGTGAGGAAAGTATAGTCATTAAATTACAGAAATGCCCCAGAAAACCACTGCCCCAGGACCACTTTAAAATATTACTAGAAAGTCTAGAAACAAAATGGAAAGAAGTGAGCATCCATGAATAAAAGGTTTTGCACAATACTGTGCAGAGAGTAGGAACTGTGGCTTGTCTTTGCAAAAAGGAAGAACATAATAATTCAATGAATATGTGTTGCTTTATGTATGCATGATACGTAACTTTATTCAGTTTGCATTTCCTGTGAAAATGCAGTGTGAATCCTTATTGCTGAATGATTTTTGCTAAAAGCTGCTGAAAACGTTTTCATCATTAAACTATTAAAGTGAGTTGAATTGAAACAGCTGACATTTGCTGAACTCTGGAAAATAAAAGTGGAAGGCAGCAGAAAAACAGCAGAAATTTGTAGAAATAGCTGAATAGAACAGAAATGAGATTAAGGTGAAATTGGCAGACAGAGGGTTAGATGATATGGATTCATGTGGATAAAGTTAGAGGACATGGAGGTAGATGGAGTGAGGAGAGAGGATGCAGGAGACAGAGATGGAGGAGGATGACGAGTCACCGTGGTGACCCCCTGAAGAGGGAAAAGCCGAAAGAAGAAGTCAGAGATAGGCTGATCAGATTACAACAATTCAGCAATTAGGATTTTTTTTTTAAGAAACTGGAATTAGCAGGGGAAAAAAAACTACAGTTAGCCAAACAGTTGCTAAAAAGCAAAAACAACAAGCTGAAATGATCCAAAACAGGCTGAATAAAGCAAAAGGTTCATTTTTTAGAAATATCACAAATGACACAAAAAAAATGCAGAAAAAAAAAATACTAAAAACAGATTTTGAAAAATCTAAAAAATAACTGGACAAGCAGGGAGGAGGGATGGATTTAACAGAAAGAAGCTGAAAGGAGCATGAAAAGCAGAGATTAGCAGAAAGAAGCTAAAAGAAAACTAAAGAAAGCTGGAATTTGCACAGCTAAAAGCAGCAGAAAATAAGATGAAATAAGCTGAAAGGATCTGATATTCACACAAAGAAGCTGAATAAAGCTGAAATGAGCAGCAAAAGGCTGTAAACAGCACAAAGGGTTTGAAGGATGTGGATGCTCCATTCGTTTTCAATGAGTAAAACGTCCGCAAAAGCTAAATATTTCAAAAAGTAACCATTGCACAAATACCTAAAAGTCCTAGCAAGAAGGTCCTGAACGTTTTCATGTACGAATTGTTGAAATAGCACACAAACAAAACGAGTTACGTGTCGAAAAACGAGCGGAAGAGAAATGGATCTCTATAATGATGTAGGACATCCGCGGAGGGATACGGTTTTGACAGACCGACGCACACCTCGGTGTAGCTGCTAGATTGAGGTTTCCGGGCAACTCGGCAAAAGCTCAGCACGTCCGCACGCATTCCCTGAACCGTAGATTCATTTTATTTCTCTTCCGTGGTCTGATATAGTTTAATTTAAACTGTTTCAGCAAAATAACCCGCTCTTGGGTAAATAAATCTTTTGGCATCGTTCGCAGAGTTTAAACAGCCAGCGGGACAATGGTGAGTAGCGAGCTAACATCATGTGCGCAGCCATGCTAAAGCTAACAGGCTAATCGCTGCATTCAGTCATACGTGTTGACGTATAGCCTCTGATAACCTTTTAATAAGACAAACTAAAACAGTTCGACCTGGATTTTGCTTGTTAATGTTTAAAGGCACGAGTGAGCGCTCGTGTAACGTTTTATTTTCACTTGACTTCATTTTGCATCAGCAAGCAGCTAACGGCGGACAACCATTTTCTTCAGTATAAATAGTTTTCAGCTGTGCAGCAAAGTGACATTTGAGAGGAAACACGCCGACAGTTTTGTCGATATTCGACACCAAACATTTGCTGGTTTGCAATGCGCGGTTGTAACGCACACGCGTCAAGGTTTGTAGCATTCTTTTTATTTAATTATTCCGTTTTCGTTTGCTTTGTGGGCGTGGTGCTGTTTTGAAAGGGGATGCTGTGTAAAAATAGACCCTCCAGGGTGAAATAATCCGCGTCGGTAATCCTACATTAAATACATCAACGCTGCGGGGGGAAATGACCTAACAACCATTTTGTCTTTCCACATAATCGGGGATGGCTTTGACCGTAGTTTTGACATGCGCAACAAGCGCAAAACAAAATGGTTATAATCTCTGCGGAGTGGGATTACATAATAATCCAGGTAGCAGCTTGCCGCTCAGGTTTAGTTGCAGGAGCTGCAACATTTTTGGTCATGCCACCTCCCCTCGGTTACGTATTGCGCCACAACGTGAAACCCGCATTCTGCTTCTGCTGGATGACACCCACCCCGCATTGAACCAAAACATGCACGGTGCAGCAGCCTGACGTGCACGCAGTGCATCCTCCAAAATGGGCACAGTTAAAAGAAATGTCTCTCAACTTGGAGCATGTTGCAGATGATTTAAAACCTCTTGCATGAGGACAGTGAAATTCATGATAACCGCCTGTTTTTATGATCTGTTTTTGACAGCGCTCAGAGCTGACACTGCTTGCTTCAGCACCATAAAGATCTTTGGGCTCTTGACAAGAGTGGATACTCTGCGGTCTTTCGTACCCCCTCCTCCTCCCCCCTCGCCCAAGCCAACAGGGTGACTCGTTGAATTTGAGTGGAAGAACACATGGCGTTACCGACACCTCGGGCGAGAGCAAACGTTAGCTTTAATCTCCTTGGTCTGGGGAGAAAAAAAGTACAGAGTTGTTGTAAATGTGACCCGTACTGATGAAATGAGTCACAACGAGGATGTTATTTACAAATTCTCCATCTCGAAAGCATCGAAATGAGACGTTTTGGTGATTTGTCACCTGGCAACAAGCTAGTTTTGTTTATGAGCGTGCTGGTATGAAAACTTACTTTTTATTGGTCTGGAGCGATTTAATATTTAATTTTTTTTTTATTTTATTTTATTTTTTTTTTTTAAGGAGTCCTCAATCTTCATAATGATGCCAAACATTATACAAAGGGATTTCCCTGCGCTATGGAAGAAAATGTGGTCAATTTCAAAGGAAATTAAGATTATTATTGACAACAGACCTGTCGAACTTTGTTTTAAATGCAGATTGTGAAGAATATATCTTATTATAGTTAAGACAACTACATGGCGTCTTTAAGGACTCATTTTTGCACAAATCTGAGTTATGGTAAAAATCTGCAGCCTGTGATCATTTTGACTCGTTTCATCAGCAGCTTAAGAGGAAGTGAAAACACTAGGGGTGCACCGATTGCAGTTTTCTGGCTGATCACCGATCTCTAAAAAGTCTGACCTGCCAATTCTGATTTTGTCCGATACCGATTTTGTTCTATAAGCAACACTGTCAGGTGTTGTAAGGTCACAATGCACCTTCAATGTCCTATCTTATTTTATTGAAAAACATAACCCTTGAACAAACTTGTTTTAACTGGCATGAGGTTGTGCTCTGAAATATAAATGAAGTTTAGACAATTGTTGTTAAAACCACAAAAATTGCTTTCTTATGCAAGTACCGGCTGATTTCCCAGAATTAAGGAAATCTGGTCTGATAAATTGTCCGGCTGATTTATCGGTGCTCCCCTAGAAAACACTGAATATTAATTTCCAAAGAATTTGCTTTCCAGCTCCAGGAGTTTACTGTAACGTCACCTACAGAATAACCTTGAAATCGGTGGTTTTTGCTTTAGCTGGTCTTCATTGTTGAACCAGTATCAGTCCTGAATGGTGCAGAGACTGTAGGGGTTTCTTTTCTGTAGCAGTAGCCTCACAGTGACCCGAGGCACACGAAGGACCACATACAGACACAAAGCGACAGTCTTAACAACAGTTGGCCGTTGGCTCAGAGTTTTAACTGAGCCAAACATTTTGTTCAATAAAATGGCCACAAAGAGGTTGTTAGTCGCTGTAATATTCAGTGTGCTACATTGGCGACCCTGTTCGTGTCTCCCTAATTATAGCAGGCATGTGTATTTCAGGCTGCGGAGAATATAAACCCGTCCCTCATCACACTTTCTTTGCAGCCTAAAGTGGGCATGTTGTCAGGCTCACACCGGCCGACTAAGACTTCACATCCTTACTCAGACATGGGTGACAATGTGTGAAGTATTTCTGCTCACATCTTTGCATACAATACAATAGAAAGCTCCAACAAATATTGTGCCCTTTATAGTTTTGCTAATAAAGGTCAGTGAAGTGTAATCACATAATGGCTTTGAATGTTTAAAGACCCACTTGTTGGAGAGGTCAGCGCTGATGCTGCCTGCGTGTTTTGAATGAGTTTGCCTGAAGCACATTTGCATCGGTCCAGGTTGTGTACAGAGTGGAGCCTGGCTTTCATTAGGTCTGCAGAGAATTTGAGCCCATTATTTATTGTATTAAAGATTTAATTTCACCTTTTGTTTTTTGGTGCATGAATAATTCCTGACAGATGGTCTGGTTGTTGCTTCTTAACAAACGCAGGAGAATCAACTGTTGGCTTTCAGCAGATTTATTTCTCTTGGCTTATTTTCTTCTGCTGCCATCACACATTAAGTTTACAAAAACAACCATTTTTATTTTCTGTTTTACATGTTGTCAAAACCAATTTATCAAGTTATTTCAGCTTTGAATCGTCGTTTAAAACCAGATTTTTCTTGCATGTCTGTGCTTCATTGGTGTGTTGTACTTTCAACAGGCCGATCAGCTGACCGAGGAGCAGATTGCTGGTGAGCGCATACCTTAACTATGTTTGGCTTGTTGTATCTTTAGCAGCACATTAATTCACCTCCAGATTTGACAAACTTTGAGACCTTTCAAAGATTAAAGGAACCAGAAGTCAGAGCGGTAGTTGTTTGTTGAAGAATGGTTCTGGTTCTGGACATAATAAACCAATAATCATTCTTTAAGTTGTTTAAATAAAACGTCCAGTCACATAAAAAAAATCTGAGCCACATTTACGTAAACAGTTAAAACGTGCGTACAGTTATTTTCTAACATTTGAATGTTCACACTTTGTGCAGCTATAAAACAAAGTCTGTCGTTTGTTTTTTTTGTTTGTTTGTTTTTTACTTTTCGTTCATGTCAGGTGACTTAAAAATGTAAATGTTTAATACAGCTAAGGCTCGTGCCAACTGATTGCAGTATTTCTGTTAATGTGCAGAGTTCAAGGAGGCGTTCTCACTGTTCGATAAGGATGGTGACGGTACCATTACCACTAAGGAGCTTGGTACCGTGATGCGCTCTTTGGGTCAGAACCCGACTGAGGCCGAACTGCAGGACATGATCAACGAGGTAGATGCAGACGGTGAGGACAAAAAATTAATACAATTATCTTTTTTTTAATTAATTTATTTATTTGTTTTAGTGACTCTTCTAGATGTTCTTTCCACACCAGGCTAAACAATTTGTTCTTCTAGGTACATAATTTTGTAAATCAAAAGAAAAGTCGCCAAATAAAATAAGTTGCTTTGTGTGAAGTTGCATCAATTTTGATTGATACATTTTTTTATGAAATTGATGACCAAAGTCAAATAAACTTCCTAACTTGTTTAAATTTGTCGTGACTTTATAGGAAACGGTACGATTGATTTTCCTGAGTTCTTGACCATGATGGCCAGGAAGATGAAGGATACAGACAGTGAAGAGGAGATCAGAGAAGCTTTCAGGGTCTTCGACAAGGTAAGGGAGATATTAGTTATTACTATGTCTCCATAGGTGTGGGGGAAGTGTACCTGTGTCCCTCGAATTGGACCAGAACCGAACCGAGGTGGCTGTGGGGGAATTCGTCTTCTACAGAGCCGGTCTCAGCTTCAGTGAGCAGCCCGTTACTTTTACTGAAAGACGATCCACCTCCGTGGAGTCGCTGTGTTCACCTGGAGGAGACGCTCCGGTGCTTTGAAGCACAGCCGGACCGGAGCAGAACCGCGCTGCCGGACCGGAGCAGAACCGCGCTGCCAGACTGGGCCGCCGGACCGGAGCAGAACCGGGCTAGGGATATCTTCAGCCTCTTCGTCTCTCGTGCTTGGAGCGCCGGAGCCGAACGGAGCAGAACCGGACCGGACCAGTTGCCGACTTCAGCCTCAGCCTCTCCGGTCAGTCTCGCTTTTCACCGGGGGTGCCCCGTGCTGTCGGGTGCTGAGAAGCGGAGGAGCAGCGTGAAGGAGCGGGTCTGCGTGGTGCTCGAGTGAAGTTCGGAGTTTGTATCGGAGTTGCTCAGGCCTCCATCCAAACTCACCTGGATAATAATTAATTTTATTCCGGATCACGCTGATGGCCCCTGTTGACCTGAAACGAGCTAGGATCATGTCTTTCTCGTCAGGAGGATTTTCTGGCAGCTCGCTCTGCTATTTGCTGCGAATTATCTGTTTCTGTTTCGGCCTGTTGATTCTGGATCCAGCTTCTGTTTCTCATGGGAGCATCCATCCATCCATCTTCACAGGGGGGCCGGAGCCCCCCTCAGCCTGACTCAAACTGCAGTTGGGCCACCTCATCGGGTTTGTTTGCCCATTTGAACTGTGACGTTTTATGGTCTCAAACTTTTCTGCATCATTCATATTACTGTCACTATTTTCAGTTCTCAGATTATCTGGAGTCACTGAATCTTGTTAATACACCTGAATCTGTCCATCACTGCAACTTTCACTGTTTTTGGGTTCTGAATGATCACGTCTTCATTAATGTTTCTCATGGTTCGATTATGGGGGCTAATTGTCACACTGTTAACTCCTGTAATTACACATCAGTCACAAAAAACTCGAGAAAATGTCTGATAATAATGTTGTTACTGCTCTCAGGGATTCAGCCTAACCCTGGACCCCCGACTAATTATAGCACACCAATTGACTTTAAAAATGCCTCTGGGCTTCATTTTCTGCATGTAAACGCTCGTAGCCTTCTGAAAAAACTTGATGCTGTGAAATTCCTGGTCAGTTCTTCTGGGGCTGACTGAACAAATCTGTAATGAATAATGACGTGGCAATCAATGGATTTAACATCTACCGCTGTGATCGTCAAAAAAGGTGGGGTGGAGTCATTATTTACATTAGAGATTCTCTGGTTTCAAGTCTTGTCTTCCAAAACAATTCCAAACCAGTTTGAAGCCTTATCTGTAAACATCACCTTGAATGGAGGCCAGGTTTTAACTGTAGTCTGCTGCTATCGCCCACCCTCAGCTTCTCCTGAGGCATTAAATGCCATCAAGGAATTCCTTGGTAATTTAAAATTCACAGAGGTCTTTTTGGCTGGAGATCTCAACATTGATTGGTGTAAGTCGACCCCCCTCTGTGACAAATTCAAGGAATGTTGCTTGTCTTTTAATTTAACCCAACTGATTAACTCCCCCACTAGATTAAATAAAAGCCATCCTGAAAATTCCTCCATCTTAGACCTGTTTCTAACTAATATGCCTCACAAATTCCCTGGTACAGGTGTATTTGCTGATCTTTTGAGTGATCATTGTGTAGTATGACAATATAGGGAAATATATATGCATACTTTTCACGAGTTCCTCATCTTTCTGACTGTGTAATGTCGTGCATTGAATTTAACAGAAATGTAACGAGAGACGTTATTTATCTTTGACCCATCAAAATGAATGCGGTCATTTATTTTCAGAATCAAAGTTTAACATCAAACATTTACATTAATTTGGCAAAATATGAAAATAATAACAGACAAGTTTCACAGAAAAGGGACATCGATCACTCGGCGGTGATCGAGGACTTTGCTTCAGATATTTCTAAAATATCTGTACTGATTTTATGAGAAAGAGGAGAGTTTTAAGATGAAATGGAGATTTATCTTACAGAGAAATATGTGAGGGAATTAATCTGTTTGACCAGAAATTGCACGCTCCATCAGATATCAGCTTGCCCACGGTACACTTGGTCGAAAATAGAACCATCTACCTTGATGATGAACTCAGCGTCGGTGTAGGTTCCTTTCTGACTCTTTTCAGCGTCTCCGTGAGAACTACCAAACCCTCGGGGAGTCGTACGTGGTTTTCAAACAGAAATTATAATCCCAAAACGTCTCTGGATCATCCTGAATGCGTTTGCACCCAAGAACCATGAACTCCTTTCATTCTTCAGAACTTCTCAGACTCTAACAGAATCTTTCAACTCCAGCAACTCTCTAGTTCTTCATCTCCTCAGCCTCTGGAACTATCAGACTCCAGACTCTCCGGAATTCTCCTGAATTCCGAATTCTCCTGAATTCTCTGAATTCCCTGCATGAACTGGGAAGTTGCCACATTTTAAATGGGTCGACTTCCGGTTCATTTGAGAGCTTTTGATTGGTCGATGGACCAGAAATAGAGGTGTGGTTTGTGATGTAAGATGTTATCATAAGTCAAGGATTGTTTTCAACATACAGAAAAGATTATTGCAGACGACCAGACTTCGTGGAGTCTCACGCTGTTATATCTTCTCAAATAGTAAAACATGACATTTCTTCTCAGTAAACATTTTAGTTGACCGAAAACCGACCTTTAACATACTTACATTACTTGGCTCATTTCAGACAGAGAATCAAGAAATGCATATTAACCTGATTTCTTCTTTGAATGAGGAATAAAAATCATTACTTACTGTTTATGTAAAATAAAAATGAGTAATTCTCTTCAACCTGTAAGCATTGAATGGAACTAACACAATTTGATTATCAAACATTTGTAAAACAGTAAATGATTATAGAGAATTGTCTTTTCTGCTTGATTAATTCAAGAAAGAAAGTCACCAGATGGCTCAGACTGTATTCAGATCAATGAAATAACAGTCCCTGTCCATCTGATAGATTTGAGGTCATCAGGGTCAGATCAGGGTCAGATCAGGTTCACTACA